>NW_028301722.1:1348333-1685416 GCF_037042655.1 Diuraphis noxia | reverse complement strand
TCACCATTTTTTACCAAATTTTTTTTCTATTTTTTGTATTCACCCAAATGTATTGTAAAAACGTGTTTTAGATGTAAAATAATGTGAACTTAAAGTTAAAAATATAAAAAGTATGATTAGTTTAATACAAATGACTTAGGACGATATTTAGCGGATTCATCACCTGTATTTCAAAATTTTTTTACGACCTTTTATATTCACCCAAATGTATTGTAAACACGTGTTTTAGATGTAAAATAATGTGAACTTAACGTTAAAAATATAAAAAGTATGATTAGTTTAATAGAAATGACTTAAGACGATATTTAGCGGATTCATCACCCGTATTTCAAAATTTTTTTACGACCTTTTATATTCACCCAAATGTATTGTAAAGACGTGTTTTAGATGTAAAATAATGTGAACTTAACGATAAAAATATAAAAAGTATGATTAGTTCAATACAAATGACTTTAAACGATATTTAGCGGAATTATCACCATTTTTTACCAAATTTTTTTTCTATTTTTTGTATTCACCCAAATGTATTGTAAAAACGTGTTTTAGATGTAAAATAATGTGAACTTAAAGTTAAAAATATAAAAAGTATGATTAGTTTAATACAAATGACTTAGGACGATATTTAGCGGATTCATCACCTGTATTTCAAAATTTTTTTACGACCTTTTATATTCACCCAAATGTATTGTAAACACGTGTTTTAGATGTAAAATAATGTGAACTTAACGTTAAAAATATAAAAAGTATGATTAGTTTAATAGAAATGACTTAAGACGATATTTAGCGGATTCATCACCCGTATTTCAAAATTTTTTTACGACCTTTTATATTCACCCAAATGTATTGTAAAGACGTGTTTTAGATGTAAAATTATGTGAACTTAACGATAAAAATATAAAAAGTATGATTAGTTCAATACAAATGTCTTTAAACGATATTTAGCGGAATTATCACCATTTTTTACCCAATTTTTTCCCAAATTTTTTTTCTATTTTTTGTATTCACCAAAATGTATTGTAAATACGTGTTTTAGATGTAAAATAATGTGAACTTAACGATTAAAATATAAAAAGTATGATTAGTTCAATACAAATGACTTTAATCGATATTTAGCGGATTCATCTAACGTATTTCAAAATTTTTTTACGACCTTTTATATTCACCCAAATGTATTGTAAAGACGTGTTTTAGATGTAAAATTATGTGAACTTAATGATAAAAATATAAAAAGTATGATTAGTTCAATACAAATGACTTTAAACGAAATTTAGCGGAATTATCACCATTTTTTACCCAATTTTTTCCCAAATTTTTTTTCCATTTTTTGTATTCACCCAAATGTATTGAAAATACGTGTTTTAGATGTAAAATAATGTGAACTTAACGATAAAAATATAAAAAGTATGATTAGTTCAATACAAATGACATTAATCGATATTTAGCGAAATTATCACCATTTTTTACCAAATTTTTTCCCAAATTTTTTTTCTATTTTTTGTATTCACCCAAATGTATTGTAAACACTTGTTTTAGATGTAAAATATTGTGAACTTAACGTTAAAAATTTAAAAAGTATGATTAGTTTAATAGAAATGACTTAGGACGATATTTAGCGAATTCATCACCTGTATTTCAAAATTTTTTTACGACCTTTTATATTCACCCAAATGTATTGTAAACACGTGTTTTAGATGTAAAATAATGTGAACTGAACGTTAAAAATATAAAAAGTATGATTAATTTAATAGATATGACTTAAGACGATATTTAGCGGATTCATCACCCGTATTTCAAAATTTTTTTACGACCTTTTATATTCACCCAAATGTATTGTAAAGACGTGTTTTAGATGTAAAATTATGTGAACTTAACGATAAAAATATAAAAAGTATGATTAGTTCAATACAAATGTCTTTAAACTATATTTAGCGGAATTATCACCATTTTTTACCCAATTTTTTCCCAAATTTTTTTTCTATTTTTTGTATTCACCCAAATGTATTGTAAATACGTGTTTTAAATGTAAAATAATGTGAACTTAACGATAAAAATATAAAAAGTATGATTAGTTCAATACAAATGACTTTAATCAATATTTAGCGAAATTATCACCATTTTTTACCAAATTTTTTCCCAATTTTTTTTTCTATTTTTTGTGTTCACCCAAATGTATTGTAAACACGTGTTTTAGATGTAAAATAATGTGAACTTAACGTTAAAAATATAAAAAGTATGATTAGTTTAATAGAAATGACTTAAGACGATATTTAGCGGATTCATCACCTGTATTTCAAAATTTTTTTACGACCTTTTATATTCACCCAAATGTATTGTAAAGACGTGTTTTAGATGTTAATATATGTGAACTTAACGTTAAAAATATAAAAAGTATGATTAGTTCAATACAAATGACTTTAAACGATATTTAGCGGAATTATCACCATTTTTTACCAAATTTTTTTTCTATTTTTTGTATTCACCCAAATGTATTGTAAACACGTGTTTTAGATGTAAAATAATGTGAACTTAACGTTAAAAATATAAAAAGTATGATTAGTTTAATAGAAATGACTTAAGACGATATTTAGCGGATTCATCACCTGTATTTCAAAATTTTTTTACGACCTTTTATATTCACCCAAATGTATTGTAAAGAAGTGTTTTAGATGTTAAACTATGTGAACTTAACGATAAAAATATAAAAAGTATGATTAGTTCAATACAAATGACTTTAAACGATATTTAGCGGAATTATCACCATTATTTACCCAATTTTTTCCCAAATTTTTTTACGACCTTTTATATTCACCCAAATGTATTGTAAACACGTGTTTTAGATGTAAAATAATGTGAACTTAACGTTAAAAATATAAAAAGTATGATTAGTTTAATAGAAATGACTTAAGACGATATTTAGCGGATTCATCACCCGTATTTCAAAATTTTTTTACGACCTTTTATATTCACCCAAATGTATTGTAAAGACGTGTTTTAGATGTAAAATAATGTGAACTTAACGATAAAAATATAAAAAGTATGATTAGTTCAATACAAATGACTTTAAACGATATTTAGCGGAATTATCACCATTTTTTACCAAATTTTTTTTCTATTTTTTGTATTCACCCAAATGTATTGTAAAAACGTGTTTTAGATGTAAAATAATGTGAACTTAAAGTTAAAAATATAAAAAGTATGATTAGTTTAATACAAATGACTTAGGACGATATTTAGCGGATTCATCACCTGTATTTCAAAATTTTTTTACGACCTTTTATATTCACCCAAATGTATTGTAAACACGTGTTTTAGATGTAAAATAATGTGAACTTAACGTTAAAAATATAAAAAGTATGATTAGTTTAATAGAAATGACTTAAGACGATATTTAGCGGATTCATCACCCGTATTTCAAAATTTTTTTACGACCTTTTATATTCACCCAAATGTATTGTAAAGACGTGTTTTAGATGTAAAATTATGTGAACTTAACGATAAAAATATAAAAAGTATGATTAGTTCAATACAAATGTCTTTAAACGATATTTAGCGGAATTATCACCATTTTTTACCCAATTTTTTCCCAAATTTTTTTTCTATTTTTTGTATTCACCAAAATGTATTGTAAATACGTGTTTTAGATGTAAAATAATGTGAACTTAACGATTAAAATATAAAAAGTATGATTAGTTCAATACAAATGACTTTAATCGATATTTAGCGGATTCATCTAACGTATTTCAAAATTTTTTTACGACCTTTTATATTCACCCAAATGTATTGTAAAGACGTGTTTTAGATGTAAAATTATGTGAACTTAATGATAAAAATATAAAAAGTATGATTAGTTCAATACAAATGACTTTAAACGAAATTTAGCGGAATTATCACCATTTTTTACCCAATTTTTTCCCAAATTTTTTTTCCATTTTTTGTATTCACCCAAATGTATTGAAAATACGTGTTTTAGATGTAAAATAATGTGAACTTAACGATAAAAATATAAAAAGTATGATTAGTTCAATACAAATGACATTAATCGATATTTAGCGAAATTATCACCATTTTTTACCAAATTTTTTCCCAAATTTTTTTTCTATTTTTTGTATTCACCCAAATGTATTGTAAACACTTGTTTTAGATGTAAAATATTGTGAACTTAACGTTAAAAATTTAAAAAGTATGATTAGTTTAATAGAAATGACTTAGGACGATATTTAGCGAATTCATCACCTGTATTTCAAAATTTTTTTACGACCTTTTATATTCACCCAAATGTATTGTAAACACGTGTTTTAGATGTAAAATAATGTGAACTGAACGTTAAAAATATAAAAAGTATGATTAATTTAATAGATATGACTTAAGACGATATTTAGCGGATTCATCACCCGTATTTCAAAATTTTTTTACGACCTTTTATATTCACCCAAATGTATTGTAAAGACGTGTTTTAGATGTAAAATTATGTGAACTTAACGATAAAAATATAAAAAGTATGATTAGTTCAATACAAATGTCTTTAAACGATATTTAGCGGAATTATCACCATTTTTTACCCAATTTTTTCCCAAATTTTTTTTCTATTTTTTGTATTCACCCAAATGTATTGTAAATACGTGTTTTAAATGTAAAATAATGTGAACTTAACGATAAAAATATAAAAAGTATGATTAGTTCAATACAAATGACTTTAATCAATATTTAGCGAAATTATCACCATTTTTTACCAAATTTTTTCCCAATTTTTTTTTCTATTTTTTGTGTTCACCCAAATGTATTGTAAACACGTGTTTTAGATGTAAAATAATGTGAACTTAACGTTAAAAATATAAAAAGTATGATTAGTTTAATAGAAATGACTTAAGACGATATTTAGCGGATTCATCACCTGTATTTCAAAATTTTTTTACGACCTTTTATATTCACCCAAATGTATTGTAAAGACGTGTTTTAGATGTTAATATATGTGAACTTAACGTTAAAAATATAAAAAGTATGATTAGTTCAATACAAATGACTTTAAACGATATTTAGCGGAATTATCACCATTTTTTACCAAATTTTTTTTCTATTTTTTGTATTCACCCAAATGTATTGTAAACACGTGTTTTAGATGTAAAATAATGTGAACTTAACGTTAAAAATATAAAAAGTATGATTAGTTTAATTGAAATGACTTAAGACGATATTTAGCGGATTCATCACCTGTATTTCAAAATTTTTTTACGACCTTTTATATTCACCCAAATGTATTGTAAAAACGTGTTTTAGATGTAAAATAATGTGAACTTAAAGTTAAAAATATAAAAAGTATGATTAGTTTAATACAAATGACTTAGGACGATATTTAGCGGATTCATCACCTGTATTTCAAAATTTTTTTACGACCTTTTATATTCACCCAAATGTATTGTAAACACGTGTTTTAGATGTAAAATAATGTGAACTTAACGTTAAAAATATAAAAAGTATGATTAGTTTAATAGAAATGACTTAAGACGATATTTAGCGGATTCATCACCCGTATTTCAAAATTTTTTTACGACCTTTTATATTCACCCAAATGTATTGTAAAGACGTGTTTTAGATGTAAAATAATGTGAACTTAACGATAAAAATATAAAAAGTATGATTAGTTCAATACAAATGACTTTAAACGATATTTAGCGGAATTATCACCATTTTTTACCAAATTTTTTCCCAAATTTTTTTTCTATTTTTTGTATTCACCCAAATGTATTGTAAACACTTGTTTTAGATGTAAAATAATGTGAACTTAACGTTAAAAATATAAAAAGTATGATTAGTTCAATACAAATGACTTTAAACGATATTTAGCGGAATTATCACCATTTTTTACCAAATTTTTTTTCTATTTTTTGTATTCACCCAAATGTATTGTAAAAACGTGTTTTAGATGTAAAATAATGTGAACTTAAAGTTAAAAATATAAAAAGTATGATTAGTTTAATACAAATGACTTAGGACGATATTTAGCGGATTCATCACCTGTATTTCAAAATTTTTTTACGACCTTTTATATTCACCCAAATGTATTGTAAACACGTGTTTTAGATGTAAAATAATGTGAACTTAACGTTAAAAATATAAAAAGTATGATTAGTTTAATAGAAATGACTTAAGACGATATTTAGCGGATTCATCACCCGTATTTCAAAATTTTTTTACGACCTTTTATATTCACCCAAATGTATTGTAAAGACGTGTTTTAGATGTAAAATAATGTGAACTTAACGATAAAAATATAAAAAGTATGATTAGTTCAATACAAATGACTTTAAACGATATTTAGCGGAATTATCACCATTTTTTACCAAATTTTTTCCCAAATTTTTTTTCTATTTTTTGTATTCACCCAAATGTATTATAAACACGTGTTTTAGATGTAAAATAATGTGAACTTAAAGTTAAAAATATAAAAAGTATGATTAGTTTAATAGAAATGACTTAAGACAATATTTAGCGGATTCATCACCCGTATTTCAAAATTTTTTTACGACCTTTTATATTCACCCAAATGTATTGTAAAGACGTGTTTTAGATGTAAAATTATGTGAACTTAACGATAAAAATATAAAAAGTATGATTAGTTCAATACAAATGTCTTTAAACGATATTTAGCGGAATTATCACCATTTTTTACCCAATTTTTTCCCAAATTTTTTTTCTATTTTTTGTATTCACCAAAATGTATTGTAAATACGTGTTTTAGATGTAAAATAATGTGAACTTAACGATAAAAATATAAAAAGTATGATTAGTTCAATACAAATGACTTTAATCGATATTTAGCGGATTCATCTAACGTATTTCAAAATTTTTTTACGACCTTTTATATTCACCCAAATGTATTGTAAAGACGTGTTTTAGATGTAAAATTATGTGAACTTAACGTTAATAATATAAAAAGTATGATTAGTTTAATTGAAATGACTTAAGACGATATTTAGCGGATTCATCACCTGTATTTCAAAATTTTTTTACGACCTTTTATATTCACCCAAATGTATTGTAAAGACGTGTTTTAGATGTAAAATAATGTGAACTTAAAGTTAAAAATATAAAAAGTATGATTAGTTTAATAGGAATGACTTAAGACGATATTTAGTGGATTCATCACCCGTATTTCAAAATTTTTTTACGACCTTTTATATTCACCCAAATGTATTGTAAACACGTGTTTTAGATGTAAAATAATGTGAACTTAACGTTAAAAATATAAAAAGTATGATTAGTTTAATAGAAATGACTTAAGACGATAATTAGCGGATTCATCACCCGTATTTCAAAATTTTTTTACGACCTTTTATATTCACCCAAATGTATTTTAAAGACGTGTTTTAGATGTAAAATTATGTGAACTTAACGGTAAAAATATAAAAAGTATGATTAGTTCAATACAAATGTCTTTAAACGATATTTAGCGGAATTATCACCATTTTTTACCCAATTTTTTCCCAAATTTTTTTTCTATTTTTTGTATTCACCCAAATGTATTGTAAATACGTGTTTTAAATGTAAAATAATGTGAACTTAACGATAAAAATATAAAAAGTATGATTAGTTCAATACAAATGACTTTAATCAATATTTAGCGAAATTATCACCATTTTTTACCAAATTTTTTCCCAATTTTTTTTTCTATTTTTTGTGTTCACCCAAATGTATTGTAAACACGTGTTTTAGATGTAAAATAATGTGAACTTAACGTTAAAAATATAAAAAGTATGATTAGTTTAATAGAAATGACTTAAGACGATATTTAGCGGATTCATCACCTGTATTTCAAAATTTTTTTACGACCTTTTATATTCACCCAAATGTATTGTAAAGACGTGTTTTAGATGTTAAAATATGTAAACTTAACGATAAAAATATAAAAAGTATGATTAGTTCAATACAAATGACTTTAAACGATATTTAGCGGAATTATCACCATTTTTTACCAAATTTTTTCCCAAATTTTTTTTCTATTTTTTGTATTCACCCAAATGTATTGTAAAGACGTGTTTTAGATGTAAAATTATGTGAACTTAACGATAAAAATATAAAAAGTATGATTAGTTCAATACAAATGTCTTTAAACGATATTTAGCGGAATTATCACCATTTTTTACCCAATTTTTTCCCAAATTTTTTTTCTATTTTTTGTATTCACCAAAATGTATTGTAAATACGTGTTTTAGATGTAAAATAATGTGAACTTAACGATAAAAATATAAAAAGTATGATTAGTTCAATACAAATGACTTTAATCGATATTTAGCGGATTCATCTAACGTATTTCAAAATTTTTTTACGACCTTTTATATTCACCCAAATGTATTGTAAAGACGTGTTTTAGATGTAAAATTATGTGAACTTAACGTTAATAATATAAAAAGTATGATTAGTTTAATTGAAATGACTTAAGACGATATTTAGCGGATTCATCACCTGTATTTCAAAATTTTTTTACGACCTTTTATATTCACCCAAATGTATTGTAAAGACGTGTTTTAGATGTAAAATAATGTGAACTTAAAGTTAAAAATATAAAAAGTATGATTAGTTTAATAGGAATGACTTAAGACGATATTTAGTGGATTCATCACCCGTATTTCAAAATTTTTTTACGACCTTTTATATTCACCCAAATGTATTGTAAACACGTGTTTTAGATGTAAAATAATGTGAACTTAACGTTAAAAATATAAAAAGTATGATTAGTTTAATAGAAATGACTTAAGACGATAATTAGCGGATTCATCACCCGTATTTCAAAATTTTTTTACGACCTTTTATATTCACCCAAATGTATTTTAAAGACGTGTTTTAGATGTAAAATTATGTGAACTTAACGGTAAAAATATAAAAAGTATGATTAGTTCAATACAAATGTCTTTAAACGATATTTAGCGGAATTATCACCATTTTTTACCCAATATTTTCCCAAATTTTTGTATTCACCCAAATGTATTGTAAATACGTGTTTTAGATGTAAAATTATGTGAACTTAACGTTAATAATATAAAAAGTATGATTAGTTTAATTGAAATGACTTAAGACGATATTTAGCGGATTCATCACCTGTATTTCAAAATTTTTTTACGACCTTTTATATTCACCCAAATGTATTGTAAAGACGTGTTTTAGATGTAAAATAATGTGAACTTAAAGTTAAAAATATAAAAAGTATGATTAGTTTAATAGGAATGACTTAAGACGATATTTAGTGGATTCATCACCCGTATTTCAAAATTTTTTTACGACCTTTTATATTCACCCAAATGTATTGTAAACACGTGTTTTAGATGTAAAATAATGTGAACTTAACGTTAAAAATATAAAAAGTATGATTAGTTTAATAGAAATGACTTAAGACGATAATTAGCGGATTCATCACCCGTATTTCAAAATTTTTTTACGACCTTTTATATTCACCCAAATGTATTGTAAAGAAGTGTTTTAGATGTTAAACTATGTGAACTTAACGATAAAAATATAAAAAGTATGATTAGTTCAATACAAATGACTTTAAACGATATTTAGCGGAATTATCACCATTATTTACCCAATTTTTTCCCAAATTTTTTTACGACCTTTTATATTCACCCAAATGTATTGTAAACACGTGTTTTAGATGTAAAATAATGTGAACTTAACGTTAAAAATATAAAAAGTATGATTAGTTTAATAGAAATGACTTAAGACGATATTTAGCGGATTCATCACCCGTATTTCAAAATTTTTTTACGACCTTTTATATTCACCCAAATGTATTGTAAAGACGTGTTTTAGATGTAAAATAATGTGAACTTAACGATAAAAATATAAAAAGTATGATTAGTTCAATACAAATGACTTTAAACGATATTTAGCGGAATTATCACCATTTTTTACCAAATTTTTTTTCTATTTTTTGTATTCACCCAAATGTATTGTAAAAACGTGTTTTAGATGTAAAATAATGTGAACTTAAAGTTAAAAATATAAAAAGTATGATTAGTTTAATACAAATGACTTAGGACGATATTTAGCGGATTCATCACCTGTATTTCAAAATTTTTTTACGACCTTTTATATTCACCCAAATGTATTGTAAACACGTGTTTTAGATGTAAAATAATGTGAACTTAACGTTAAAAATATAAAAAGTATGATTAGTTTAATAGAAATGACTTAAGACGATATTTAGCGGATTCATCACCCGTATTTCAAAATTTTTTTACGACCTTTTATATTCACCCAAATGTATTGTAAAGACGTGTTTTAGATGTAAAATTATGTGAACTTAACGATAAAAATATAAAAAGTATGATTAGTTCAATACAAATGTCTTTAAACGATATTTAGCGGAATTATCACCATTTTTTACCCAATTTTTTCCCAAATTTTTTTTCTATTTTTTGTATTCACCAAAATGTATTGTAAATACGTGTTTTAGATGTAAAATAATGTGAACTTAACGATTAAAATATAAAAAGTATGATTAGTTCAATACAAATGACTTTAATCGATATTTAGCGGATTCATCTAACGTATTTCAAAATTTTTTTACGACCTTTTATATTCACCCAAATGTATTGTAAAGACGTGTTTTAGATGTAAAATTATGTGAACTTAATGATAAAAATATAAAAAGTATGATTAGTTCAATACAAATGACTTTAAACGAAATTTAGCGGAATTATCACCATTTTTTACCCAATTTTTTCCCAAATTTTTTTTCCATTTTTTGTATTCACCCAAATGTATTGAAAATACGTGTTTTAGATGTAAAATAATGTGAACTTAACGATAAAAATATAAAAAGTATGATTAGTTCAATACAAATGACATTAATCGATATTTAGCGAAATTATCACCATTTTTTACCAAATTTTTTCCCAAATTTTTTTTCTATTTTTTGTATTCACCCAAATGTATTGTAAACACTTGTTTTAGATGTAAAATATTGTGAACTTAACGTTAAAAATTTAAAAAGTATGATTAGTTTAATAGAAATGACTTAGGACGATATTTAGCGAATTCATCACCTGTATTTCAAAATTTTTTTACGACCTTTTATATTCACCCAAATGTATTGTAAACACGTGTTTTAGATGTAAAATAATGTGAACTGAACGTTAAAAATATAAAAAGTATGATTAATTTAATAGATATGACTTAAGACGATATTTAGCGGATTCATCACCCGTATTTCAAAATTTTTTTACGACCTTTTATATTCACCCAAATGTATTGTAAAGACGTGTTTTAGATGTAAAATTATGTGAACTTAACGATAAAAATATAAAAAGTATGATTAGTTCAATACAAATGTCTTTAAACGATATTTAGCGGAATTATCACCATTTTTTACCCAATTTTTTCCCAAATTTTTTTTCTATTTTTTGTATTCACCCAAATGTATTGTAAATACGTGTTTTAAATGTAAAATAATGTGAACTTAACGATAAAAATATAAAAAGTATGATTAGTTCAATACAAATGACTTTAATCAATATTTAGCGAAATTATCACCATTTTTTACCAAATTTTTTCCCAATTTTTTTTTCTATTTTTTGTGTTCACCCAAATGTATTGTAAACACGTGTTTTAGATGTAAAATAATGTGAACTTAACGTTAAAAATATAAAAAGTATGATTAGTTTAATAGAAATGACTTAAGACGATATTTAGCGGATTCATCACCTGTATTTCAAAATTTTTTTACGACCTTTTATATTCACCCAAATGTATTGTAAAGACGTGTTTTAGATGTTAATATATGTGAACTTAACGTTAAAAATATAAAAAGTATGATTAGTTCAATACAAATGACTTTAAACGATATTTAGCGGAATTATCACCATTTTTTACCAAATTTTTTTTCTATTTTTTGTATTCACCCAAATGTATTGTAAACACGTGTTTTAGATGTAAAATAATGTGAACTTAACGTTAAAAATATAAAAAGTATGATTAGTTTAATTGAAATGACTTAAGACGATATTTAGCGGATTCATCACCTGTATTTCAAAATTTTTTTACGACCTTTTATATTCACCCAAATGTATTGTAAAAACGTGTTTTAGATGTAAAATAATGTGAACTTAAAGTTAAAAATATAAAAAGTATGATTAGTTTAATACAAATGACTTAGGACGATATTTAGCGGATTCATCACCTGTATTTCAAAATTTTTTTACGACCTTTTATATTCACCCAAATGTATTGTAAACACGTGTTTTAGATGTAAAATAATGTGAACTTAACGTTAAAAATATAAAAAGTATGATTAGTTTAATAGAAATGACTTAAGACGATATTTAGCGGATTCATCACCCGTATTTCAAAATTTTTTTACGACCTTTTATATTCACCCAAATGTATTGTAAAGACGTGTTTTAGATGTAAAATAATGTGAACTTAACGATAAAAATATAAAAAGTATGATTAGTTCAATACAAATGACTTTAAACGATATTTAGCGGAATTATCACCATTTTTTACCAAATTTTTTCCCAAATTTTTTTTCTATTTTTTGTATTCACCCAAATGTATTGTAAACACTTGTTTTAGATGTAAAATAATGTGAACTTAACGTTAAAAATATAAAAAGTATGATTAGTTCAATACAAATGACTTTAAACGATATTTAGCGGAATTATCACCATTTTTTACCAAATTTTTTTTCTATTTTTTGTATTCACCCAAATGTATTGTAAAAACGTGTTTTAGATGTAAAATAATGTGAACTTAAAGTTAAAAATATAAAAAGTATGATTAGTTTAATACAAATGACTTAGGACGATATTTAGCGGATTCATCACCTGTATTTCAAAATTTTTTTACGACCTTTTATATTCACCCAAATGTATTGTAAACACGTGTTTTAGATGTAAAATAATGTGAACTTAACGTTAAAAATATAAAAAGTATGATTAGTTTAATAGAAATGACTTAAGACGATATTTAGCGGATTCATCACCCGTATTTCAAAATTTTTTTACGACCTTTTATATTCACCCAAATGTATTGTAAAGACGTGTTTTAGATGTAAAATAATGTGAACTTAACGATAAAAATATAAAAAGTATGATTAGTTCAATACAAATGACTTTAAACGATATTTAGCGGAATTATCACCATTTTTTACCAAATTTTTTCCCAAATTTTTTTTCTATTTTTTGTATTCACCCAAATGTATTATAAACACGTGTTTTAGATGTAAAATAATGTGAACTTAAAGTTAAAAATATAAAAAGTATGATTAGTTTAATAGAAATGACTTAAGACAATATTTAGCGGATTCATCACCCGTATTTCAAAATTTTTTTACGACCTTTTATATTCACCCAAATGTATTGTAAAGACGTGTTTTAGATGTAAAATTATGTGAACTTAACGATAAAAATATAAAAAGTATGATTAGTTCAATACAAATGTCTTTAAACGATATTTAGCGGAATTATCACCATTTTTTACCCAATTTTTTCCCAAATTTTTTTTCTATTTTTTGTATTCACCAAAATGTATTGTAAATACGTGTTTTAGATGTAAAATAATGTGAACTTAACGATAAAAATATAAAAAGTATGATTAGTTCAATACAAATGACTTTAATCGATATTTAGCGGATTCATCTAACGTATTTCAAAATTTTTTTACGACCTTTTATATTCACCCAAATGTATTGTAAAGACGTGTTTTAGATGTAAAATTATGTGAACTTAACGTTAATAATATAAAAAGTATGATTAGTTTAATTGAAATGACTTAAGACGATATTTAGCGGATTCATCACCTGTATTTCAAAATTTTTTTACGACCTTTTATATTCACCCAAATGTATTGTAAAGACGTGTTTTAGATGTAAAATAATGTGAACTTAAAGTTAAAAATATAAAAAGTATGATTAGTTTAATAGGAATGACTTAAGACGATATTTAGTGGATTCATCACCCGTATTTCAAAATTTTTTTACGACCTTTTATATTCACCCAAATGTATTGTAAACACGTGTTTTAGATGTAAAATAATGTGAACTTAACGTTAAAAATATAAAAAGTATGATTAGTTTAATAGAAATGACTTAAGACGATAATTAGCGGATTCATCACCCGTATTTCAAAATTTTTTTACGACCTTTTATATTCACCCAAATGTATTTTAAAGACGTGTTTTAGATGTAAAATTATGTGAACTTAACGGTAAAAATATAAAAAGTATGATTAGTTCAATACAAATGTCTTTAAACGATATTTAGCGGAATTATCACCATTTTTTACCCAATTTTTTCCCAAATTTTTTTTCTATTTTTTGTATTCACCCAAATGTATTGTAAATACGTGTTTTAAATGTAAAATAATGTGAACTTAACGATAAAAATATAAAAAGTATGATTAGTTCAATACAAATGACTTTAATCAATATTTAGCGAAATTATCACCATTTTTTACCAAATTTTTTCCCAATTTTTTTTTCTATTTTTTGTGTTCACCCAAATGTATTGTAAACACGTGTTTTAGATGTAAAATAATGTGAACTTAACGTTAAAAATATAAAAAGTATGATTAGTTTAATAGAAATGACTTAAGACGATATTTAGCGGATTCATCACCTGTATTTCAAAATTTTTTTACGACCTTTTATATTCACCCAAATGTATTGTAAAGACGTGTTTTAGATGTTAAAATATGTAAACTTAACGATAAAAATATAAAAAGTATGATTAGTTCAATACAAATGACTTTAAACGATATTTAGCGGAATTATCACCATTTTTTACCAAATTTTTTCCCAAATTTTTTTTCTATTTTTTGTATTCACCCAAATGTATTGTAAAGACGTGTTTTAGATGTAAAATTATGTGAACTTAACGATAAAAATATAAAAAGTATGATTAGTTCAATACAAATGTCTTTAAACGATATTTAGCGGAATTATCACCATTTTTTACCCAATTTTTTCCCAAATTTTTTTTCTATTTTTTGTATTCACCAAAATGTATTGTAAATACGTGTTTTAGATGTAAAATAATGTGAACTTAACGATAAAAATATAAAAAGTATGATTAGTTCAATACAAATGACTTTAATCGATATTTAGCGGATTCATCTAACGTATTTCAAAATTTTTTTACGACCTTTTATATTCACCCAAATGTATTGTAAAGACGTGTTTTAGATGTAAAATTATGTGAACTTAACGTTAATAATATAAAAAGTATGATTAGTTTAATTGAAATGACTTAAGACGATATTTAGCGGATTCATCACCTGTATTTCAAAATTTTTTTACGACCTTTTATATTCACCCAAATGTATTGTAAAGACGTGTTTTAGATGTAAAATAATGTGAACTTAAAGTTAAAAATATAAAAAGTATGATTAGTTTAATAGGAATGACTTAAGACGATATTTAGTGGATTCATCACCCGTATTTCAAAATTTTTTTACGACCTTTTATATTCACCCAAATGTATTGTAAACACGTGTTTTAGATGTAAAATAATGTGAACTTAACGTTAAAAATATAAAAAGTATGATTAGTTTAATAGAAATGACTTAAGACGATAATTAGCGGATTCATCACCCGTATTTCAAAATTTTTTTACGACCTTTTATATTCACCCAAATGTATTTTAAAGACGTGTTTTAGATGTAAAATTATGTGAACTTAACGGTAAAAATATAAAAAGTATGATTAGTTCAATACAAATGTCTTTAAACGATATTTAGCGGAATTATCACCATTTTTTACCCAATATTTTCCCAAATTTTTGTATTCACCCAAATGTATTGTAAATACGTGTTTTAAATGTAAAATAATGTGAACTTAACGATAAAAATATAAAAAGTATGATTAGTTCAATACAAATGACTTTAATCAATATTTAGCGAAATTATCACCATTTTTTACCAAATTTTTTCCCAATTTTTTTTTCTATTTTTTGTGTTCACCCAAATGTATTGTAAACACGTGTTTTAGATGTAAAATAATGTGAACTTAACGTTAAAAATATAAAAAGTATGATTAGTTTAATAGAAATGACTTAAGACGATATTTAGCGGATTCATCACCTGTATTTCAAAATTTTTTTACGACCTTTTATATTCACCCAAATGTATTGTAAAGACGTGTTTTAGATGTTAAAATATGTAAACTTAACGATAAAAATATAAAAAGTATGATTAGTTCAATACAAATGACTTTAAACGATATTTAGCGGAATTATCACCATTTTTTACCAAATTTTTTCCCAAATTTTTTTTCTATTTTTTGTATTCACCCAAATGTATTGTAAAGACGTGTTTTAGATGTAAAATTATGTGAACTTAACGATAAAAATATAAAAAGTATGATTAGTTCAATACAAATGTCTTTAAACGATATTTAGCGGAATTATCACCATTTTTTACCTAATTTTTTCCCAAATTTTTTTTCTATTTTTTGTATTCACCAAAATGTATTGTAAATACGTGTTTTAGATGTAAAATAATGTGAACTTAACGATTAAAATATAAAAAGTATGATTAGTTCAATACAAATGACTTTAATCGATATTTAGCGGATTCATCTAACGTATTTCAAAATTTTTTTACGACCTTTTATATTCACCCAAATGTATTGTAAAGACGTGTTTTAGATGTAAAATTATGTGAACTTAACGATAAAAATATAAAAAGTATGATTAGTTCAATACAAATGACTTTAAACGAAATTTAGCGGAATTATCACCATTTTTTACCCAATTTTTTCCCAAATTTTTTTTCCATTTTTTGTATTCACCCAAATGTATTGTAAATACGTGTTTTAGATGTAAAATAATGTGAACTTAACGATAAAAATATAAAAAGTATGATTAGTTCAATACAAATGACTTTAATCGATATTTAGCGGATTCATCTAACGTATTTCAAAATTTTTTTACGACCTTTTATATTCACCCAAATGTATTGTAAAGACGTGTTTTAGATGTAAAATTATGTGAACTTAACGTTAATAATATAAAAAGTATGATTAGTTTAATTGAAATGACTTAAGACGATATTTAGCGGATTCATCACCTGTATTTCAAAATTTTTTTACGACCTTTTATATTCACCCAAATGTATTGTAAAGACGTGTTTTAGATGTAAAATAATGTGAACTTAAAGTTAAAAATATAAAAAGTATGATTAGTTTAATAGGAATGACTTAAGACGATATTTAGTGGATTCATCACCCGTATTTCAAAATTTTTTTACGACCTTTTATATTCACCCAAATGTATTGTAAACACGTGTTTTAGATGTAAAATAATGTGAACTTAACGTTAAAAATATAAAAAGTATGATTAGTTTAATAGAAATGACTTAAGACGATAATTAGCGGATTCATCACCCGTATTTCAAAATTTTTTTACGACCTTTTATATTCACCCAAATGTATTTTAAAGACGTGTTTTAGATGTAAAATTATGTGAACTTAACGGTAAAAATATAAAAAGTATGATTAGTTCAATACAAATGTCTTTAAACGATATTTAGCGGAATTATCACCATTTTTTACAAAATTTTTTCCCAAATTTTTTTTCTATTTTTTGTATTCACCCAAATGTATTGTAAATACGTGTTTTAAATGTAAAATAATGTGAACTTAACGATAAAAATATAAAAAGTATGATTAGTTCAATACAAATGACTTTAATCAATATTTAGCGAAATTATCACCATTTTTTACCAAATTTTTTCCCAATTTTTTTTTCTATTTTTTGTGTTCACCCAAATGTATTGTAAACACGTGTTTTAGATGTAAAATAATGTGAACTTAACGTTAAAAATATAAAAAGTATGATTAGTTTAATAGAAATGACTTAAGACGATATTTAGCGGATTCATCACCTGTATTTCAAAATTTTTTTACGACCTTTTATATTCACCCAAATGTATTGTAAAGACGTGTTTTAGATGTTAAAATATGTAAACTTAACGATAAAAATATAAAAAGTATGATTAGTTCAATACAAATGACTTTAAACGATATTTAGCGGAATTATCACCATTTTTTACCAAATTTTTTCCCAAATTTTTTTTCTATTTTTTGTATTCACCCAAATGTATTGTAAAGACGTGTTTTAGATGTTAAAATATGTGAACTTAACGATAAAAATATAAAAAGTATGATTAATTCAATACAAATGACTTTAATCAATATTTAGCGAAATTATCACCATTTTTTACCAAATTTTTTCCCAATTTTTTTTTCTATTTTTTGTGTTCACCCAAATGTATTGTAAACACGTGTTTTAGATGTAAAATAATGTGAACTTAACGTTAAAAATATAAAAAGTATGATTAGTTTAATAGAAATGACTTAAGACGATATTTAGCGGATTCATCACCTGTATTTCAAAATTTTTTTACGACCTTTTATATTCACCCAAATGTATTGTAAAGACGTGTTTTAGATGTTAAAATATGTAAACTTAACGATAAAAATATAAAAAGTATGATTAGTTCAATACAAATGACTTTAAACGATATTTAGCGGAATTATCACCATTTTTTACCAAATTTTTTCCCAAATTTTTTTTCTATTTTTTGTATTCACCCAAATGTATTGTAAAGACGTGTTTTAGATGTTAAAATATGTGAACTTAACGATAAAAATATAAAAAGTATGATTAGTTCAATACAAATGACTTTAAACGATATTTAGCGGAATTATCACCATTATTTACCAAATTTTTTCCCAAATTTTTTTTCTATTTTTTGTATTCACCCAAATGTATTGTAAACACGTGTTTTAGATGTAAAATAATGTGAACTTAACGTTAAAAATATAAAAAGTATGATTAGTTTAATAGAAATGACTTAGGACGATATTTAGCGGATTCATCACCTGTATTTCAAAATTTTTTTACGACCTTTTATATTCACCCGAATGTATTGTAAACACGTGTTTTAGATGTAAAATAATGTGAACTTAACGTTAAAAATATAAAAAGTATGATTAGTTTAATAGAAATGACTTAAGACGATATATAGCGGATTCATCACCCGTATTTCAAAATTTTTTTACGACCTTTTATATTCACCCAAATGTATTGTAAAGACGTGTTTTAGATGTAAAATTATGTGAACTTAACGATAAAAATATAAAAAGTATGATTAGTTCAATACAAATGACTTTAATCGATATTTAGCGAAATTATCACCATTTTTTACCAAATTTTTTTCTATTTTTTGTATTCACCCAAATGTATTGTAAACACGTGTTTTAGATGTAAAATAATGTGAACTTAACGTTAAAAATATAAAAAGTATGATTAGTTTAATAGAAATGACTTAGGACGATATTTAGCGGATTCATCACCTGTATTTCAAAATTTTTTTACGACCTCTTATATTCACCCAAATGTATTGTAAACACGTGTTTTAGATGTAAAATAATGTGAACTTAACGATAAAAATATAAAAAGTATGATTAGTTCGATACAAATGTCTTTAAACGATATTTAGCGGAATTATCACCATTTTTTACCCAATTTTTTCCCAAATTTTTTTTCTATTTTTTGTATTCACCCAAATGTATTGTAAATACGTGTTTTAATTGTAAAATAATGTGAACTTAACGATTAAAATATAAAAAGTATGATTAGTTCAATACAAATGACTTTAATCGATATTTAGCGAAATTATCACCATTTTTTACCAAATTTTTTCCCAATTTTTTTTTCTATTTTTTGTATTCACCCAAATGTATTGTAAACACGTGTTTTAGATGTGAAATAATGTGAACTTAACGTTAAAAATATAAAAAGTATGATTAGTTTAATAGAAATGACTTAAGACGATATTTAGCGGATTCATCACCTGTATTTCAAAATTTTTTTACGACCTTTTATATTCACCCAAATGTATTGTAAAGACGTGTTTTAGATGTTAAAATATGTGAACTTAACGATAAAAATATAAAAAGTATGATTAGTTCAATACAAATGACTTTAAACGATATTTAGCGGAATTATCACCATTTTTTACCAAATTTTTTCCCAAATTTTTTTTCTATTTTTTGTATTCACCCAAATGTATTGTAAAGACGTGTTTTAGATGTTAAAATATGTGAACTTAACGATAAAAATATAAAAAGTATGATTAGTTCAATACAAATGACTTTAAACGATATTTAGCGGAATTATCACCATTATTTACCAAATTTTTTCCCAAATTTTTTTTCTATTTTTTGTATTCACCCAAATGTATTGTAAACACGTGTTTTAGATGTAAAATAATGTGAACTTAACGTTAAAAATATAAAAAGTATGATTAGTTTAATAGAAATGACTTAGGACGATATTTAGCGGATTCATCACCTGTATTTCAAAATTTTTTTACGACCTTTTATATTCACCCAAATGTATTGTAAACACGTGTTTTAGATGTAAAATAATGTGAACTTAACGATAAAAATATAAAAAGTATGATTAGTTCAATACAAATGTCTTTAAACGATATTTAGCGAAATTATCACCATTTTTTACCAAATTTTTTCCCAAATTTTTTTTCTATTTTTTGTATTCACCCAAATGTATTGTAAACACGTGTTTTAGATGTAAAATAATGTGAACTGAACGTTAAAAATATAAAAAGTATGATTAATTTAATAGATATGACTTAAGACGATATTTAGCGGATTCATCACCCGTATTTCAAAATTTTTTTACGACCTTTTATATTCACCAAAATGTATTGTAAAGACGTGTTTTAGATGTAAAATAATGTGAACATAACGATAAAAATATAAAAAGTATGATTAGTTCAATACAAATGACTTTAAACGATATTTAGCGGGATTATCACCATTTTTTACCAAATTTTTTTTCTATTTTTTGTATTCACCCAAATGTATTGTAAACACGTGTTTTAGATGTAAAATAATGTGAACTTAAAGTTAAAAATATAAAAAGTATGATTAGTTTAATAGAAATGACTTAAGACGATATTTAGTGGATTCATCACCCGTATTTCAAAATTTTTTTACGACCTTTTATATTCACCCAAATGTATTGTAAATACGTGTTTTAGATGTAAAATAATGTGAACTTAACGATAAAAATATAAAAAGTATGATTAGTTCAATACAAATGACTTTAATCGATATTTAGCGAAATTATCACCATTTTTTACCAAATTTTTTCCCAAATTTTTTTTCTATTTTTTGTATTCACCCAAATGTATTGTAAACACATGTTTTAGATGTAAAATAATGTGAACTTAACGTTAAAAATATAAAAAGTATGATTAGTTTAATATAAATGACTTAGGACGATATTTAGCGGATTCATCACCTGTATTTCAAAATTTTTTTACGACCTTTTATATTCTTCCAAATGTATTGTAAAGACGTGTTTTAGATGTAAAATAATGTGGACTTAACGATAAAAATATAAAAAGTATGATTAGTTCAATACAAATGACTTTAAACGATATTTAGCGGAATTATCACCATTTTTTACCAAATTTTTTTTCTATTTTTTGTATTCACCCAAATGTATTGTAAACACGTGTTTTAGATGTAAAATAATGTGAACTTAACGATAAAAATATAAAAAGTATGATTAGTTCAATACAAATGACTTTAAACGATATTTAGCGGAATTATCACCATTATTTACCAAATTTTTTCCCAAATTTCTTTTCTATTTTTTGTATTCACCCAAATGTATTGTAAACACGTGTTTTAGATGTAAAATAATGTGAACTTAACGTTAAAAATATAAAAAGTATGATTAGTTTAATAGAAATGACTTAAGACGATAATTAGCGGATTCATCACCCGTATTTCAAAATTTTTTTACGACCTTTTATATTCACCCAAATGTATTGTAAAGACGTGTTTTAGATGTAAAATTATGTGAACTTAACGATAAAAATATAAAAAGTATGATTAGTTCAATACAAATGACTTTAAACGATATTTAGCGGAATTATCACCATTTTTTACCAAATTTTTTTTCTATTTTTTGTATTCACCCAAATGTATTGTAAACACGTGTTTTAGATGTAAAATAATGTGAACTTAAAGTTAAAAATATAAAAAGTATGATTAGTTTAATAGAAATGACTTAAGACGATATTTAGTGGATTCATCACCCGTATTTCAAAATTTTTTTACGACCTTTTATATTCACCCAAATATATTGTAAAGACGTGTTTTAGATGTAAAATTATGTGAACTTAACGATAAAAATATAAAAAGTATGATTAGTTCAATACAAATGTCTTTAAACGATATTTAGCGGAATTATCACCATTTTTTACCCAATTTTTTCCCAAATTTTTTTTCTATTTATTGTATTCACCCAAATGTATTGTAAATACGTGTTTTAATTGTAAAATAATGTGAACTTAACGATAAAAATATAAAAAGTATGATTAGTTCAATACAAATGACTTTAATCGATATTTAGCGAAATTATCACCATTTTTTACCAAATTTTTTCCCAATTTTTTTTTCTATTTTTTGTATTCACCCAAATGTATTGTAAACACGTGTTTTAGATGTGAAATAATGTGAACTTAACGTTAAAAATATAAAAAGTATGATTAGTTTAATAGAAATGACTTAAGACGATATTTAGCGGATTCATCACCTGTATTTCAAAATTTTTTTACGACCTTTTATATTCACCCAAATGTATTGTAAAGACGTGTTTTAGATGTTAAAATATGTGAACTTAACGATAAAAATATAAAAAGTATGATTAGTTCAATACAAATGACTTTAAACGATATTTAGCGGAATTATCACCATTTTTTACCAAATTTTTTCCCAAATTTTTTTTCTATTTTTTGTATTCACCCAAATGTATTGTAAAGACGTGTTTTAGATGTTAAAATATGTGAACTTAACGATAAAAATATAAAAAGTATGATTAGTTCAATACAAATGACTTTAAACGATATTTAGCGGAATTATCACCATTATTTACCAAATTTTTTCCCAAATTTTTTTTCTATTTTTTGTATTCACCCAAATGTATTGTAAACACGTGTTTTAGATGTAAAATAATGTGAACTTAACGTTAAAAATATAAAAAGTATGATTAGTTTAATAGAAATGACTTAGGACGATATTTAGCGGATTCATCACCTGTATTTCAAAATTTTTTTACGACCTTTTATATTCACCCAAATGTATTGTAAACACGTGTTTTAGATGTAAAATAATGTGAACTTAACGTTAAAAATATAAAAAGTATGATTAGTTCAATACAAATGTCTTTAAACGATATTTAGCGGAATTATCACCATTTTTTACCCAATTTTTTCCCAAATTTTTTTTCTATTTTTTGTATTCACCCAAATGTATTGTAAATACGTGTTTTAATTGTAAAATAATGTGAACTTAACGATAAAAATATAAAAAGTATGATTAGTTCAATACAAATGACTTTAATCGGTATTTAGCGAAATTATCACCATTTTTTACCAAATTTTTTCCCAATTTTTTTTTCTATTTTTTGTATTCACCCAAATGTATTGTAAACACGTGTTTTAGATGTGAAATAATGTGAACTTAACGTTAAAAATATAAAAAGTATGATTAGTTTAATAGAAATGACTTAAGACGATATTTAGCGGATTCATCACCTGTATTTCAAAATTTTTTTACGACCTTTTATATTCACCCAAATGTATTGTAAAGACGTGTTTTAGATGTTAAAATATGTGAACTTAACGATAAAAATATAAAAAGTATGATTAGTTCAATACAAATGACTTTAAACGATATTTAGCGGAATTATCACCATTTTTTACCAAATTTTTTCCCAAATTTTTTTTCTATTTTTTGTATTCACCCAAATGTATTGTAAAGACGTGTTTTAGATGTTAAAATATGTGAACTTAACGATAAAAATATAAAAAGTATGATTAGTTCAATACAAATGACTTTAAACGATATTTAGCGGAATTATCACCATTATTTACCAAATTTTTTCCCAAATTTTTTTTCTATTTTTTGTATTCACCCAAATGTATTGTAAACACGTGTTTTAGATGTAAAATAATGTGAACTTAACGTTAAAAATATAAAAAGTATGATTAGTTTAATAGAAATGACTTAGGACGATATTTAGCGGATTCATCACCTGTATTTCAAAATTTTTTTACGACCTTTTATATTCACCCAAATGTATTGTAAACACGTGTTTTAGATGTAAAATAATGTGAACTTAACGTTAAAAATATAAAAAGTATGATTAGTTCAATACAAATGTCTTTAAACGATATTTAGCGGAATTATCACCATTTTTTACCCAATTTTTTCCCAAATTTTTTTTCTATTTTTTGTATTCACCCAAATGTATTGTAAATACGTGTTTTAATTGTAAAATAATGTGAACTTAACGATAAAAATATAAAAAGTATGATTAGTTCAATACAAATGACTTTAATCGATATTTAGCGAAATTATCACCATTTTTTACCAAATTTTTTCCCAATTTTTTTTTCTATTTTTTGTATTCACCCAAATGTATTGTAAACACGTGTTTTAGATGTGAAATAATGTGAACTTAACGTTAAAAATATAAAAAGTATGATTAGTTTAATAGAAATGACTTAAGACGATATTTAGCGGATTCATCACCTGTATTTCAAAATGTTTTTACGACCTTTTATATTCACCCAAATGTATTGTAAAGACGTGTTTTAGATGTTAAAATATGTGAACTTAACGATAAAAATATAAAAAGTATGATTAGTTCAATACAAATGACTTTAAACGATATTTAGCGGAATTATCACCATTTTTTACCAAATTTTTTCCCAAATTTTTTTTCTATTTTTTGTATTCACCCAAATGTATTGTAAAGACGTGTTTTAGATGTTAAAATATGTGAACTTAACGATAAAAATATAAAAAGTATGATTAGTTCAATACAAATGACTTTAAACGATATTTAGCGGAATTATCACCATTATTTACCAAATTTTTTCCCTAATTTTTTTTCTATTTTTTGTATTCACCCAAATGTATTGTAAACACGTGTTTTAGATGTAAAATAATGTGAACTTAACGTTAAAAATATAAAAAGTATGATTAGTTTAATAGAAATGACTTAGGACGATATTTAGCGGATTCATCACCTGTATTTCAAAATTTTTTTACGACCTTTTATATTCACCCAAATGTATTGTAAACACGTGTTTTAGATGTAAAATAATGTGAACTTAACGTTAAAAATATAAAAAGTATGATTAGTTTAATAGAAATGACTTAAGACGATATATAGCGGATTCATCACCCGTATTTCAAAATTTTTTTACGACCTTTTATATTCACCCAAATGTATTGTAAAGACGTGTTTTAGATGTAAAATTATGTGAACTTAACGATAAAAATATAAAAATATAAAAAGTATGATTAGTTCAATACAAATGACTTTAAACGATATTTAGCGGAATTATCACCATTATTTACCAAATTTTTTCCCAAATTTTTTTTCTATTTTTTGTATTCACCCAAATGTATTGTAAACACGTGTTTTAGATGTAAAATAATGTGAACTTAACGTTAAAAATATAAAAAGTATGATTAGTTTAATAGAAATGACTTAGGACGATATTTAGCGGATTCATCACCTGTATTTCAAAATTTTTTTACGACCTTTTATATTCACCCAAATATATTGTAAACACGTGTTTTAGATGTAAAATAATGTGAACTTAACGTTAAAAATATAAAAAGTATGATTAATTCAATACAAATGACTTTAAACGATATTTAGCGGAATTATCACCATTATTTACCAAATTTTTTCCCAAATTTTTTTTCTATTTTTTGTATTCACCCAAATGTATTGTAAACACGTGTTTTAGATGTAAAATAATGTGAACTTAACGTTAAAAATATAAAAAGTATGATTAGTTTAATAGAAATGACTTAAGACGATATATAGCGGATTCATCACCCGTATTTCAAAATTTTTTTACGACCTTTTATATTCACCCAAATGTATTGTAAAGACGTGTTTTAGATGTAAAATTATGTGAACTTAACGATAAAAATATAAAAATATAAAAAGTATGATTAGTTCAATACAAATGACTTTAAACGATATTTAGCGGAATTATCACCATTATTTACCAAATTTTTTCCCAAATTTTTTTTCTATTTTTTGTATTCACCCAAATGTATTGTAAACACGTGTTTTAGATGTAAAATAATGTGAACTTAACGTTAAAAATATAAAAAGTATGATTAGTTTAATAGAAATGACTTAGGACGATATTTAGCGGATTCATCACCTGTATTTCAAAATTTTTTTACGACCTTTTATATTCACCCAAATGTATTGTAAACACGTGTTTTAGATGTAAAATAATGTGAACTTAACGTTAAAAATATAAAAAGTATGATTAATTCAATACAAATGACTTTAAACGATATTTAGCGGAATTATCACCATTATTTACCAAATTTTTTCCCAAATTTTTTTTCTATTTTTTGTATTCACCCAAATGTATTGTAAAGACGTGTTTTAGATGTAAAATTATGTGAACTTAACGATAAAAATATAAAAAGTATGATTAGTTCAATACAAATGTCTTTAAACGATATTTAGCGGAATTATCATCATTTTTTACCCAATTTTTTCCCAAATGTTTTTTCTATTTTTTGTATCCACCCAAATGTATTGTAAATACGTGTTTTAGATGTAAAATAATGTGATCTTAACGATAAAAATATTAAAAGTATGATTAGTTCAATACAAATGACTTTAATCGATATTTAGCGAAATTATCACCATTTTTTACCAAATTTTTTCCCAAATTTTTTTCTATTTTTTGTATTCACCCAAATGTATTGTAAACACGTGTTTTAGATGTAAAATAATGTGAACTTAACGTTAAAAATGTAAAAAGTATGATTAGTTTAATAGAAATGACTTAGGACGATATTTAGCGGATTCATCACCTGTATTTCAAAATTTTTTTACGACCTTTTATATTCACCCAAATGTATTGTAAACACGTGATTTAGATGTAAAATAATGTGAACTTAACGATAAAAATATAAAAAGTATGATTAGTTCAATACAAATGTCTTTAAACGATATTTAGCGAAATTATCACCATTTTTTACCAAATTTTTTCCCAAATTTTTTTTCTATTTTTTGTATTCACCCAAATGTATTGTAAACACGTGTTTTAGATGTAAAATAATGTGAACTGAACGTTAAAAATATAAAAAGTATGATTAATTTAATAGATATGACTTAAGACGATATTTAGCGGATTCATCACCCGTATTTCAAAATTTTTTTACGACCTTTTATATTCACCCAAATGTATTGTAAAGACGTGTTTTAGATGTTAAAATATGTGAACTTAACGATAAAAATATAAAAAGTATGATTAGTTCAATACAAATGACTTTAAACGATATTTAGCGGAATTATCACCATTTTTTACCAAATTTTTTCCCAAATTTTTTTTCTATTTTTTGTATTCACCCAAATGTATTGTAAACACGTGTTTTAGATGTAAAATAATGTGAACTTAACGTTAAAAATATAAAAAGTATGATTAGTTTAATAGAAATGACTTAAGACGATATTTAGCGGATTCATCACCTGTATTTCAAAATTTTTTTACGACCTTTTATATTCACCCAAATGTATTGTAAAGACGTGTTTTAGATGTTAAAATATGTGAACTTAACGATAAAAATATAAAAAGTATGATTAGTTCAATACAAATGACTTTAAACGATATTTAGCGGAATTATCACCATTTTTTACCAAATTTTTTCCCAAATTTTTTTTCTATTTTTTGTATTCACCCAAATGTATTGTAAAGACGTGTTTTAGATGTTAAAATATGTGAACTTAACGATAAAAATATAAAAAGTATGATTAGTTCAATACAAATGACTTTAAACGATATTTAGCGGAATTATCACCATTATTTACCAAATTTTTTCCCAAATTTTTTTTCTATTTTTTGTATTCACCCAAATGTATTGTAAACACGTGTTTTAGATGTAAAATAATGTGAACTTAACGTTAAAAATATAAAAAGTATGATTAGTTTAATAGAAATGACTTAGGACGATATTTAGCGGATTCATCACCTGTATTTCAAAATTTTTTTACGACCTTTTATATTCACCCAAATGTATTGTAAACACGTGTTTTAGATGTAAAATAATGTGAACTTAACGTTAAAAATATAAAAAGTATGATTAGTTCAATACAAATGTCTTTAAACGATATTTAGCGGAATTATCACCATTTTTTACCCAATTTTTTCCCAAATTTTTTTTCTATTTTTTGTATTCACCCAAATGTATTGTAAATACGTGTTTTAATTGTAAAATAATGTGAACTTAACGATAAAAATATAAAAAGTATGATTAGTTCAATACAAATGACTTTAATCGATATTTAGCGAAATTATCACCATTTTTTACCAAATTTTTTCCCAATTTTTTTTTCTATTTTTTGTATTCACCCAAATGTATTGTAAACACGTGTTTTAGATGTGAAATAATGTGAACTTAACGTTAAAAATATAAAAAGTATGATTAGTTTAATAGAAATGACTTAAGACGATATTTAGCGGATTCATCACCTGTATTTCAAAATGTTTTTACGACCTTTTATATTCACCCAAATGTATTGTAAAGACGTGTTTTAGATGTTAAAATATGTGAACTTAACGATAAAAATATAAAAAGTATGATTAGTTCAATACAAATGACTTTAAACGATATTTAGCGGAATTATCACCATTTTTTACCAAATTTTTTCCCAAATTTTTTTTCTATTTTTTGTATTCACCCAAATGTATTGTAAAGACGTGTTTTAGATGTTAAAATATGTGAACTTAACGATAAAAATATAAAAAGTATGATTAGTTCAATACAAATGACTTTAAACGATATTTAGCGGAATTATCACCATTATTTACCAAATTTTTTCCCTAATTTTTTTTCTATTTTTTGTATTCACCCAAATGTATTGTAAACACGTGTTTTAGATGTAAAATAATGTGAACTTAACGTTAAAAATATAAAAAGTATGATTAGTTTAATAGAAATGACTTAGGACGATATTTAGCGGATTCATCACCTGTATTTCAAAATTTTTTTACGACCTTTTATATTCACCCAAATGTATTGTAAACACGTGTTTTAGATGTAAAATAATGTGAACTTAACGTTAAAAATATAAAAAGTATGATTAGTTTAATAGAAATGACTTAAGACGATATATAGCGGATTCATCACCCGTATTTCAAAATTTTTTTACGACCTTTTATATTCACCCAAATGTATTGTAAAGACGTGTTTTAGATGTAAAATTATGTGAACTTAACGATAAAAATATAAAAATATAAAAAGTATGATTAGTTCAATACAAATGACTTTAAACGATATTTAGCGGAATTATCACCATTATTTACCAAATTTTTTCCCAAATTTTTTTTCTATTTTTTGTATTCACCCAAATGTATTGTAAACACGTGTTTTAGATGTAAAATAATGTGAACTTAACGTTAAAAATATAAAAAGTATGATTAGTTTAATAGAAATGACTTAGGACGATATTTAGCGGATTCATCACCTGTATTTCAAAATTTTTTTACGACCTTTTATATTCACCCAAATATATTGTAAACACGTGTTTTAGATGTAAAATAATGTGAACTTAACGTTAAAAATATAAAAAGTATGATTAATTCAATACAAATGACTTTAAACGATATTTAGCGGAATTATCACCATTATTTACCAAATTTTTTCCCAAATTTTTTTTCTATTTTTTGTATTCACCCAAATGTATTGTAAACACGTGTTTTAGATGTAAAATAATGTGAACTTAACGTTAAAAATATAAAAAGTATGATTAGTTTAATAGAAATGACTTAAGACGATATATAGCGGATTCATCACCCGTATTTCAAAATTTTTTTACGACCTTTTATATTCACCCAAATGTATTGTAAAGACGTGTTTTAGATGTAAAATTATGTGAACTTAACGATAAAAATATAAAAATATAAAAAGTATGATTAGTTCAATACAAATGACTTTAAACGATATTTAGCGGAATTATCACCATTATTTACCAAATTTTTTCCCAAATTTTTTTTCTATTTTTTGTATTCACCCAAATGTATTGTAAACACGTGTTTTAGATGTAAAATAATGTGAACTTAACGTTAAAAATATAAAAAGTATGATTAGTTTAATAGAAATGACTTAGGACGATATTTAGCGGATTCATCACCTGTATTTCAAAATTTTTTTACGACCTTTTATATTCACCCAAATGTATTGTAAACACGTGTTTTAGATGTAAAATAATGTGAACTTAACGTTAAAAATATAAAAAGTATGATTAATTCAATACAAATGACTTTAAACGATATTTAGCGGAATTATCACCATTATTTACCAAATTTTTTCCCAAATTTTTTTTCTATTTTTTGTATTCACCCAAATGTATTGTAAAGACGTGTTTTAGATGTAAAATTATGTGAACTTAACGATAAAAATATAAAAAGTATGATTAGTTCAATACAAATGTCTTTAAACGATATTTAGCGGAATTATCATCATTTTTTACCCAATTTTTTCCCAAATGTTTTTTCTATTTTTTGTATCCACCCAAATGTATTGTAAATACGTGTTTTAGATGTAAAATAATGTGATCTTAACGATAAAAATATTAAAAGTATGATTAGTTCAATACAAATGACTTTAATCGATATTTAGCGAAATTATCACCATTTTTTACCAAATTTTTTCCCAAATTTTTTTCTATTTTTTGTATTCACCCAAATGTATTGTAAACACGTGTTTTAGATGTAAAATAATGTGAACTTAACGTTAAAAATGTAAAAAGTATGATTAGTTTAATAGAAATGACTTAGGACGATATTTAGCGGATTCATCACCTGTATTTCAAAATTTTTTTACGACCTTTTATATTCACCCAAATGTATTGTAAACACGTGATTTAGATGTAAAATAATGTGAACTTAACGATAAAAATATAAAAAGTATGATTAGTTCAATACAAATGTCTTTAAACGATATTTAGCGAAATTATCACCATTTTTTACCAAATTTTTTCCCAAATTTTTTTTCTATTTTTTGTATTCACCCAAATGTATTGTAAACACGTGTTTTAGATGTAAAATAATGTGAACTGAACGTTAAAAATATAAAAAGTATGATTAATTTAATAGATATGACTTAAGACGATATTTAGCGGATTCATCACCCGTATTTCAAAATTTTTTTACGACCTTTTATATTCACCCAAATGTATTGTAAAGACGTGTTTTAGATGTTAAAATATGTGAACTTAACGATAAAAATATAAAAAGTATGATTAGTTCAATACAAATGACTTTAAACGATATTTAGCGGAATTATCACCATTTTTTACCAAATTTTTTCCCAAATTTTTTTTCTATTTTTTGTATTCACCCAAATGTATTGTAAACACGTGTTTTAGATGTAAAATAATGTGAACTTAACGTTAAAAATATAAAAAGTATGATTAGTTTAATAGAAATGACTTAAGACGATATTTAGCGGATTCATCACCCGTATTTCAAAATTTTTTTACGACCTTTTATATTCACCAAAATGTATTGTAAAGACGTGTTTTAGATGTAAAATAATGTGAACATAACGATAAAAATATAAAAAGTATGATTAGTTCAATACAAATGACTTTAAACGATATTTAGCGGAATTATCACCATTTTTTACCAAATTTTTTTTCTATTTTTTGTATTCACCCAAATGTATTGTAAACACGTGTTTTAGATGTAAAATAATGTGAACTTAAAGTTAAAAATATAAAAAGTATGATTAGTTTAATAGAAATGACTTAAGACGATATTTAGTGGATTCATCACCCGTATTTCAAAATTTTTTTACGACCTTTTATATTCACCCAAATGTATTGTAAACACGTGTTTTAGATGTAAAATAATGTGAACTTAACGTTAAAAATGTAAAAAGTATGATTAGTTTAATAGAAATGACTTAGGACGATATTTAGCGGATTCATCACCTGTATTTCAAAATTTTTTTACGACCTTTTGTATTCACCCAAATGTATTGTAAATACGTGTTTTAAATGTAAAATAATGTGAACTTAACGATAAAAATATAAAACGTATGATTAGTTCAATACAAATGACTTTAATCGATATTTAGCGAAATTATCACCATTTTTTACCAAATTTTTTCCCAATTTTTTTTTCTATTTTTTGTATTCACCCAAATGTATTGTAAACACGTGTTTTAGATGTGAAATAATGTGAACTTAACGTTAAAAATATAAAAAGTATGATTAGTTTAATAGAAATGACTTTAGACGATATTTAGCGGATTCATCACCTGTATTTCAAAATTTTTTTACGACCTTTTATATTCACCCAAATGTATTGTAAAGACGTGTTTTAGATGTTAAAATATGTGAACTTAACGATAAAAATATAAAAAGTATGATTAGTTCAATACAAATGACTTTAAACGATATTTAGCGGAATTATCACCATTATTTACCAAATTTTTTCCCAAATTTTTTTTCTATTTTTTGAATTCACCCAAATGTATTGTAAACACGTGTTTTAGATGTAAAATAATGTGAACTTAACGTTAAAAATATAAAAAGTATGATTAGTTTAATAGAAATGACTTAGGACGATATTTAGCGGATTCATCACCTGTATTTCAAAATTTTTTTACGACCTTTTATATTCACCCAAATGTATTGTAAACACGTGTTTTAGATGTAAAATAATGTGAACTTAACAATAAAAATATAAAAAGTATGATTAGTTTAATAGAAATGACTTAAGACGATATTTAGTGGATTCATCACCCGTATTTCAAAATTTTTTTACGACCTTTTATATTCACCCAAATGTATTGTAAACACGTGTTTTAGATGTAAAATAATGTGAACTTAACGTTAAAAATGTAAAAAGTATGATTAGTTTAATAGAAATGACTTAGGACGATATTTAGCGGATTCATCACCTGTATTTCAAAATTTTTTTACGACCTTTTGTATTCACCCAAATGTATTGTAAATACGTGTTTTAAATGTAAAATAATGTGAACTTAACGATAAAAATATAAAACGTATGATTAGTTCAATACAAATGACTTTAATCGATATTTAGCGAAATTATCACCATTTTTTACCAAATTTTTTCCCAATTTTTTTTTCTATTTTTTGTATTCACCCAAATGTATTGTAAACACGTGTTTTAGATGTGAAATAATGTGAACTTAACGTTAAAAATATAAAAAGTATGATTAGTTTAATAGAAATGACTTTAGACGATATTTAGCGGATTCATCACCTGTATTTCAAAATTTTTTTACGACCTTTTATATTCACCCAAATGTATTGTAAAGACGTGTTTTAGATGTTAAAATATGTGAACTTAACGATAAAAATATAAAAAGTATGATTAGTTCAATACAAATGACTTTAAACGATATTTAGCGGAATTATCACCATTATTTACCAAATTTTTTCCCAAATTTTTTTTCTATTTTTTGAATTCACCCAAATGTATTGTAAACACGTGTTTTAGATGTAAAATAATGTGAACTTAACGTTAAAAATATAAAAAGTATGATTAGTTTAATAGAAATGACTTAGGACGATATTTAGCGGATTCATCACCTGTATTTCAAAATTTTTTTACGACCTTTTATATTCACCCAAATGTATTGTAAACACGTGTTTTAGATGTAAAATAATGTGAACTTAACAATAAAAATATAAAAAGTATGATTAGTTCAATACAAATGTCTTTAAACGATATTTAACGAAATTATCACCATTTTTTACCAAATTTTTTCCCAAATTTTTTTTCTATTTTTTGTATTCACCCAAATGTATTGTAAACACGTGTTTTAGATGTAAAATAATGTGAACTGAACGTTAAAAATATAAAAAGTATGATTAATTTAATAGATATGACTTAAGACGATATTTAGCGGATTCATCACCCGTATTTCAAAATTTTTTTACGACCTTTTATATTCACCCAAATGTATTGTAAAGACGTGTTTTAGATGTTAAAATATGTGAACTTAACGATAAAAATATAAAAAGTATGATTAGTTCAATACAAATGACTTTAAACGATATTTAGCGGAATTATCACCATTTTTTACCAAATTTTTTCCCAAATTTTTTTTCTATTTTTTGTATTCACCCAAATGTATTGTAAACACGTGTTTTAGATGTAAAATAATGTGAACTTAACGTTAAAAATATAAAAAGTATGATTAGTTTAATAGAAATGACTTAAGACGATATTTAGCGGATTCATCACCCGTATTTCAAAATTTTTTTACGACCTTTTATATTCACCAAAATGTATTGTAAAGACGTGTTTTAGATGTAAAATAATGTGAACATAACGATAAAAATATAAAAAGTATGATTAGTTCAATACAAATGACTTAAGACGATATTTAGTGGATTCATCACCCGTATTTCAAAATTTTTTTACGACCTTTTATATTCACCCAAATGTATTGTAAATACGTGTTTTAGATGTAAAATAATGTGAACTTAACGATAAAAATATAAAAAGTATGATTAGTTCAATACAAATGACTTTAATCGATATTTAGCGAAATTATCACCATTTTTTACCAAATTTTTTCCCAAATTTTTTTTCTATTTTTTGTATTCACCCAAATGTATTGTAAACACATGTTTTAGATGTAAAATAATGTGAACTTAACGTTAAAAATATAAAAAGTATGATTAGTTTAATAGAAATGACTTAAGACGATATTTAGTGGATTCATCACCCGTATTTCAAAATTTTTTTACGACCTTTTATATTCACCCAAATGTATTGTAAAGACGTGTTTTAGATGTAAAATTATGTGAACTTAAGGATAAAAATATAAAAAGTATGATTAGTTCAATACAAATGACTTTAATCGATATTTAGCGGAATTATCACCATTTTTTACCCAATTTTTTCCCAAAATTTTTTTCTATTTTTTGTATTCACCCAAATGTATTGTAAATACGTGTTTTAGATGTAAAAATGTGTGAACTTAACGTTAATAATATAAAAAGTATGATTAGTTTAATAGAAATGACTTAAGACGATATTTAGCGGATTCATCACCTGTATTTCAAAATTTTTTTACGACCTTTTATATTCACCCAAATGTATTGTAAACACGTGATTTAGATGTAAAATAATGTGAACTTAACGATAAAAATATAAAAAGTATGATTAGTTCAATACAAATGTCTTTAAACGATATTTAGCGAAATTATCACCATTTTTTACCAAATTTTTTCCCAAATTTTTTTTCTATTTTTTGTATTCACCCAAATGTATTGTAAACACGTGTTTTAGATGTAAAATAATGTGAACTGAACGTTAAAAATATAAAAAGTATGATTAATTTAATAGATATGACTTAAGACGATATTTAGCGGATTCATCACCCGTATTTCAAAATTTTTTTACGACCTTTTATATTCACCCAAATGTATTGTAAAGACGTGTTTTAGATGTTAAAATATGTGAACTTAACGATAAAAATATAAAAAGTATGATTAGTTCAATACAAATGACTTTAAACGATATTTAGCGGAATTATCACCATTTTTTACCAAATTTTTTCCCAAATTTTTTTTCTATTTTTTGTATTCACCCAAATGTATTGTAAAGACGTGTTTTAGATGTAAAATAATGTGAACTTAACGTTAAAAATATAAAAAGTATGATTAGTTTAATAGAAATGACTTAAGACGATATTTAGCGGATTCATCACCCGTATTTCAAAATTTTTTTACGACCTTTTATATTCACCAAAATGTATTGTAAAGACGTGTTTTAGATGTAAAATAATGTGAACATAACGATAAAAATATAAAAAGTATGATTAGTTCAATACAAATGACTTTAAACGATATTTAGCGGAATTATCACCATTTTTTACCAAATTTTTTTTCTATTTTTTGTATTCACCCAAATGTATTGTAAACACGTGTTTTAGATGTAAAATAATGTGAACTTAAAGTTAAAAATATAAAAAGTATGATTAGTTTAATAGAAATGACTTAAGACGATATTTAGTGGATTCATCACCCGTATTTCAAAATTTTTTTACGACCTTTTATATTCACCCAAATGTATTGTAAACACGTGTTTTAGATGTAAAATAATGTGAACTTAACGTTAAAAATGTAAAAAGTATGATTAGTTTAATAGAAATGACTTAGGACGATATTTAGCGGATTCATCACCTGTATTTCAAAATTTTTTTACGACCTTTTGTATTCACCCAAATGTATTGTAAATACGTGTTTTAAATGTAAAATAATGTGAACTTAACGATAAAAATATAAAACGTATGATTAGTTCAATACAAATGACTTTAATCGATATTTAGCGAAATTATCACCATTTTTTACCAAATTTTTTCCCAATTTTTTTTTCTATTTTTTGTATTCACCCAAATGTATTGTAAACACGTGTTTTAGATGTGAAATAATGTGAACTTAACGTTAAAAATATAAAAAGTATGATTAGTTTAATAGAAATGACTTTAGACGATATTTAGCGGATTCATCACCTGTATTTCAAAATTTTTTTACGACCTTTTATATTCACCCAAATGTATTGTAAAGACGTGTTTTAGATGTTAAAATATGTGAACTTAACGATAAAAATATAAAAAGTATGATTAGTTCAATACAAATGACTTTAAACGATATTTAGCGGAATTATCACCATTATTTACCAAATTTTTTCCCAAATTTTTTTTCTATTTTTTGAATTCACCCAAATGTATTGTAAACACGTGTTTTAGATGTAAAATAATGTGAACTTAACGTTAAAAATATAAAAAGTATGATTAGTTTAATAGAAATGACTTAGGACGATATTTAGCGGATTCATCACCTGTATTTCAAAATTTTTTTACGACCTTTTATATTCACCCAAATGTATTGTAAACACGTGTTTTAGATGTAAAATAATGTGAACTTAACAATAAAAATATAAAAAGTATGATTAGTTTAATAGAAATGACTTAAGACGATATTTAGTGGATTCATCACCCGTATTTCAAAATTTTTTTACGACCTTTTATATTCACCCAAATGTATTGTAAACACGTGTTTTAGATGTAAAATAATGTGAACTTAACGTTAAAAATGTAAAAAGTATGATTAGTTTAATAGAAATGACTTAGGACGATATTTAGCGGATTCATCACCTGTATTTCAAAATTTTTTTACGACCTTTTGTATTCACCCAAATGTATTGTAAATACGTGTTTTAAATGTAAAATAATGTGAACTTAACGATAAAAATATAAAACGTATGATTAGTTCAATACAAATGACTTTAATCGATATTTAGCGAAATTATCACCATTTTTTACCAAATTTTTTCCCAATTTTTTTTTCTATTTTTTGTATTCACCCAAATGTATTGTAAACACGTGTTTTAGATGTGAAATAATGTGAACTTAACGTTAAAAATATAAAAAGTATGATTAGTTTAATAGAAATGACTTTAGACGATATTTAGCGGATTCATCACCTGTATTTCAAAATTTTTTTACGACCTTTTATATTCACCCAAATGTATTGTAAAGACGTGTTTTAGATGTTAAAATATGTGAACTTAACGATAAAAATATAAAAAGTATGATTAGTTCAATACAAATGACTTTAAACGATATTTAGCGGAATTATCACCATTATTTACCAAATTTTTTCCCAAATTTTTTTTCTATTTTTTGAATTCACCCAAATGTATTGTAAACACGTGTTTTAGATGTAAAATAATGTGAACTTAACGTTAAAAATATAAAAAGTATGATTAGTTTAATAGAAATGACTTAGGACGATATTTAGCGGATTCATCACCTGTATTTCAAAATTTTTTTACGACCTTTTATATTCACCCAAATGTATTGTAAACACGTGTTTTAGATGTAAAATAATGTGAACTTAACAATAAAAATATAAAAAGTATGATTAGTTCAATACAAATGTCTTTAAACGATATTTAGCGAAATTATCACCATTTTTTACCAAATTTTTTCCCAAATTTTTTTTCTATTTTTTGTATTCACCCAAATGTATTGTAAACACGTGTTTTAGATGTAAAATAATGTGAACTGAACGTTAAAAATATAAAAAGTATGATTAATTTAATAGATATGACTTAAGACGATATTTAGCGGATTCATCACCCGTATTTCAAAATTTTTTTACGACCTTTTATATTCACCCAAATGTATTGTAAAGACGTGTTTTAGATGTTAAAATATGTGAACTTAACGATAAAAATATAAAAAGTATGATTAGTTCAATACAAATGACTTTAAACGATATTTAGCGGAATTATCACCATTTTTTACCAAATTTTTTCCCAAATTTTTTTTCTATTTTTTGTATTCACCCAAATGTATTGTAAACACGTGTTTTAGATGTAAAATAATGTGAACTTAACGTTAAAAATATAAAAAGTATGATTAGTTTAATAGAAATGACTTAAGACGATATTTAGCGGATTCATCACCCGTATTTCAAAATTTTTTTACGACCTTTTATATTCACCAAAATGTATTGTAAAGACGTGTTTTAGATGTAAAATAATGTGAACATAACGATAAAAATATAAAAAGTATGATTAGTTCAATACAAATGACTTAAGACGATATTTAGTGGATTCATCACCCGTATTTCAAAATTTTTTTACGACCTTTTATATTCACCCAAATGTATTGTAAATACGTGTTTTAGATGTAAAATAATGTGAACTTAACGATAAAAATATAAAAAGTATGATTAGTTCAATACAAATGACTTTAATCGATATTTAGCGAAATTATCACCATTTTTTACCAAATTTTTTCCCAAATTTTTTTTCTATTTTTTGTATTCACCCAAATGTATTGTAAACACATGTTTTAGATGTAAAATAATGTGAACTTAACGTTAAAAATATAAAAAGTATGATTAGTTTAATAGAAATGACTTAAGACGATATTTAGTGGATTCATCACCCGTATTTCAAAATTTTTTTACGACCTTTTATATTCACCCAAATGTATTGTAAAGACGTGTTTTAGATGTAAAATTATGTGAACTTAAGGATAAAAATATAAAAAGTATGATTAGTTCAATACAAATGACTTTAATCGATATTTAGCGGAATTATCACCATTTTTTACCCAATTTTTTCCCAAAATTTTTTTCTATTTTTTGTATTCACCCAAATGTATTGTAAATACGTGTTTTAGATGTAAAAATGTGTGAACTTAACGTTAATAATATAAAAAGTATGATTAGTTTAATAGAAATGACTTAAGACGATATTTAGCGGATTCATCACCTGTATTTCAAAATTTTTTTACGACCTTTTATATTCACCCAAATGTATTGTAAAGACGTGTTTTAGATGTAAAATTATGTGAACTTAACGTTAAAAATGTAAAAAGTATGATTAGTTTAATAGAAATGACTTAGGACGATATTTAGCGGATTCATCACCTGTATTTCAAAATTTTTTTACGACCTTTTGTATTCACCCAAATGTATTGTAAATACGTGTTTTAAATGTAAAATAATGTGAACTTAACGATAAAAATATAAAACGTATGATTAGTTCAATACAAATGACTTTAATCGATATTTAGCGAAATTATCACCATTTTTTACCAAATTTTTTCCCAATTTTTTTTTCTATTTTTTGTATTCACCCAAATGTATTGTAAACACGTGTTTTAGATGTGAAATAATGTGAACTTAACGTTAAAAATATAAAAAGTATGATTAGTTTAATAGAAATGACTTTAGACGATATTTAGCGGATTCATCACCTGTATTTCAAAATTTTTTTACGACCTTTTATATTCACCCAAATGTATTGTAAAGACGTGTTTTAGATGTTAAAATATGTGAACTTAACGATAAAAATATAAAAAGTATGATTAGTTCAATACAAATGACTTTAAACGATATTTAGCGGAATTATCACCATTATTTACCAAATTTTTTCCCAAATTTTTTTTCTATTTTTTGAATTCACCCAAATGTATTGTAAACACGTGTTTTAGATGTAAAATAATGTGAACTTAACGTTAAAAATATAAAAAGTATGATTAGTTTAATAGAAATGACTTAGGACGATATTTAGCGGATTCATCACCTGTATTTCAAAATTTTTTTACGACCTTTTATATTCACCCAAATGTATTGTAAACACGTGTTTTAGATGTAAAATAATGTGAACTTAACAATAAAAATATAAAAAGTATGATTAGTTTAATAGAAATGACTTAAGACGATATTTAGTGGATTCATCACCCGTATTTCAAAATTTTTTTACGACCTTTTATATTCACCCAAATGTATTGTAAACACGTGTTTTAGATGTAAAATAATGTGAACTTAACGTTAAAAATGTAAAAAGTATGATTAGTTTAATAGAAATGACTTAGGACGATATTTAGCGGATTCATCACCTGTATTTCAAAATTTTTTTACGACCTTTTGTATTCACCCAAATGTATTGTAAATACGTGTTTTAAATGTAAAATAATGTGAACTTAACGATAAAAATATAAAACGTATGATTAGTTCAATACAAATGACTTTAATCGATATTTAGCGAAATTATCACCATTTTTTACCAAATTTTTTCCCAATTTTTTTTTCTATTTTTTGTATTCACCCAAATGTATTGTAAACACGTGTTTTAGATGTGAAATAATGTGAACTTAACGTTAAAAATATAAAAAGTATGATTAGTTTAATAGAAATGACTTTAGACGATATTTAGCGGATTCATCACCTGTATTTCAAAATTTTTTTACGACCTTTTATATTCACCCAAATGTATTGTAAAGACGTGTTTTAGATGTTAAAATATGTGAACTTAACGATAAAAATATAAAAAGTATGATTAGTTCAATACAAATGACTTTAAACGATATTTAGCGGAATTATCACCATTATTTACCAAATTTTTTCCCAAATTTTTTTTCTATTTTTTGAATTCACCCAAATGTATTGTAAACACGTGTTTTAGATGTAAAATAATGTGAACTTAACGTTAAAAATATAAAAAGTATGATTAGTTTAATAGAAATGACTTAGGACGATATTTAGCGGATTCATCACCTGTATTTCAAAATTTTTTTACGACCTTTTATATTCACCCAAATGTATTGTAAACACGTGTTTTAGATGTAAAATAATGTGAACTTAACAATAAAAATATAAAAAGTATGATTAGTTCAATACAAATGTCTTTAAACGATATTTAGCGAAATTATCACCATTTTTTACCAAATTTTTTCCCAAATTTTTTTTCTATTTTTTGTATTCACCCAAATGTATTGTAAACACGTGTTTTAGATGTAAAATAATGTGAACTGAACGTTAAAAATATAAAAAGTATGATTAATTTAATAGATATGACTTAAGACGATATTTAGCGGATTCATCACCCGTATTTCAAAATTTTTTTACGACCTTTTATATTCACCCAAATGTATTGTAAAGACGTGTTTTAGATGTTAAAATATGTGAACTTAACGATAAAAATATAAAAAGTATGATTAGTTCAATACAAATGACTTTAAACGATATTTAGCGGAATTATCACCATTTTTTACCAAATTTTTTCCCAAATTTTTTTTCTATTTTTTGTATTCACCCAAATGTATTGTAAACACGTGTTTTAGATGTAAAATAATGTGAACTTAACGTTAAAAATATAAAAAGTATGATTAGTTTAATAGAAATGACTTAAGACGATATTTAGCGGATTCATCACCCGTATTTCAAAATTTTTTTACGACCTTTTATATTCACCAAAATGTATTGTAAAGACGTGTTTTAGATGTAAAATAATGTGAACATAACGATAAAAATATAAAAAGTATGATTAGTTCAATACAAATGACTTAAGACGATATTTAGTGGATTCATCACCCGTATTTCAAAATTTTTTTACGACCTTTTATATTCACCCAAATGTATTGTAAATACGTGTTTTAGATGTAAAATAATGTGAACTTAACGATAAAAATATAAAAAGTATGATTAGTTCAATACAAATGACTTTAATCGATATTTAGCGAAATTATCACCATTTTTTACCAAATTTTTTCCCAAATTTTTTTTCTATTTTTTGTATTCACCCAAATGTATTGTAAACACATGTTTTAGATGTAAAATAATGTGAACTTAACGTTAAAAATATAAAAAGTATGATTAGTTTAATAGAAATGACTTAAGACGATATTTAGTGGATTCATCACCCGTATTTCAAAATTTTTTTACGACCTTTTATATTCACCCAAATGTATTGTAAAGACGTGTTTTAGATGTAAAATTATGTGAACTTAAGGATAAAAATATAAAAAGTATGATTAGTTCAATACAAATGACTTTAATCGATATTTAGCGGAATTATCACCATTTTTTACCCAATTTTTTCCCAAAATTTTTTTCTATTTTTTGTATTCACCCAAATGTATTGTAAATACGTGTTTTAGATGTAAAAATGTGTGAACTTAACGTTAATAATATAAAAAGTATGATTAGTTTAATAGAAATGACTTAAGACGATATTTAGCGGATTCATCACCTGTATTTCAAAATTTTTTTACGACCTTTTATATTCACCCAAATGTATTGTAAAGACGTGTTTTAGATGTAAAATTATGTGAACTTAACGTTAAAAATATAAAAAGTATGATTAGTTTAATAGAAATGACTTAAGACGATATTTAGCGGATTCATCACCCGTATTTCAAAATTTTTTTACGACCTTTTATATTCACCAAAATGTATTGTAAAGACGTGTTTTAGATGTAAAATAATGTGAACATAACGATAAAAATATAAAAAGTATGATTAGTTCAATACAAATGACTTTAAACGATATTTAGCGGAATTATCACCATTTTTTACCAAATTTTTTTTCTATTTTTTGTATTCACCCAAATGTATTGTAAACACGTGTTTTAGATGTAAAATAATGTGAACTTAAAGTTAAAAATATAAAAAGTATGATTAGTTTAATAGAAATGACTTAAGACGATATTTAGTGGATTCATCACCCGTATTTCAAAATTTTTTTACGACCTTTTATATTCACCCAAATGTATTGTAAACACGTGTTTTAGATGTAAAATAATGTGAACTTAACGATAAAAATATAAAAAGTATGATTAGTTTAATAGAAATGACTTAAGACGATAATTAGCGGATTCATCACCCGTATTTCAAAATTTTTTTACGACCTTTTATATTCACCCAAATGTATTGTAAAGACGTGTTTTAGATGTAAAATTATGTGAACTTAACGATAAAAATATAAAAAGTATGATTAGTTCAATACAAATGTCTTTAAACGATATTTAGCGGAATTATCACCATTTTTTACCCAATTTTTTCCTAAATTTTTTTTCTATTTTTTGTATTCACCAAAATGTATTGTAAATACGTGTTTTAGATGTAAAATAATGTGAACTTAACGATAAAAATATAAAAAGTATGATTAGTTCAATACAAATGACTTTAAACGATATTTAGCGGAATTATCACCATTTTTTACCAAATTTTTTCCCAAATTTTTTTTCTATTTTTTGTATTCACCCAAATGTATTGTAAACACTTGTTTTAGATGTAAAATAATGTGAACTTAACGTTAAAAATTTAAAAAGTATGATTAGTTTAATAGAAATGACTTAGGACGATATTTAGCGAATTCATCACCTGTATTTCAAAATTTTTTTACGACCTTTTATATTCACCCAAATGTATTGTAAAGAAGTGTTTTAGATGTTAAAATATGTGAACTTAACGATAAAAATATAAAAAGTATGATTAGTTCAAAACAAATGACTTTAAACGATATTTAGCGGAATTATCACCATTTTTTACCAAATTTTTTTTCTATTTTTTGTATTCACCCAAATGTATTGTAAACACGTGTTTTAGATGTAAAATAATGTGAACTTAAAGTTAAAAATATAAAAAGTATGATTAGTTTAATAGAAATGACTTAAGACGATATTTAGTGGATTCATCACCCGTATTTCAAAATTTTTTTACGACCTTTTATATTCACCCAAAAGTATTGTAAACACGTGTTTTAGATGTAAAATAATGTGAACTTAACGTTAAAAATTTAAAAAGTATGATTAGTTTAATAGAAATGACTTAAGACGATAATTAGCGGATTCATCACCCGTATTTCAAAATTTTTTTACGACCTTTTATATTCACCCAAATGTATTGTAAAGACGTGTTTTAGATGTAAAATTATGTGAACTTAACGATAAAAATATAAAAAGTATGATTAGTTCAATACAAATGTCTTTAAACGATATTTAGCGGAATTATCACCATTTTTTACCCAATTTTTTCCTAAATTTTTTTTCTATTTTTTGTATTCACCCAAATGTATTGTAAAGACGTGTTTTAGATGTAAAAATGTGTGAACTTAACGTTAATAATATAAAAAGTATGATTAGTTTAATAGAAATGACTTAAGACGATATTTAGCGGATTCATCACCTGTATTTCAAAATTTTTTTACGACCTTTTATATTCACCCAAATGTATTGTAAAGACGTGTTTTAGATGTAAAATTATGTGAACTTAACGTTAAAAATATAAAAAGTATGATTAGTTTAATAGAAATGACTTAAGACGATATTTAGCGGATTCATCACCCGTATTTCAAAATTTTTTTACGACCTTTTATATTCACCAAAATGTATTGTAAAGACGTGTTTTAGATGTAAAATAATGTGAACATAACGATAAAAATATAAAAAGTATGATTAGTTCAATACAAATGACTTTAAACGATATTTAGCGGAATTATCACCATTTTTTACCAAATTTTTTTTCTATTTTTTGTATTCACCCAAATGTATTGTAAACACGTGTTTTAGATGTAAAATAATGTGAACTTAAAGTTAAAAATATAAAAAGTATGATTAGTTTAATAGAAATGACTTAAGACGATATTTAGTGGATTCATCACCCGTATTTCAAAATTTTTTTACGACCTTTTATATTCACCCAAATGTATTGTAAACACGTGTTTTAGATGTAAAATAATGTGAACTTAACGATAAAAATATAAAAAGTATGATTAGTTTAATAGAAATGACTTAAGACGATAATTAGCGGATTCATCACCCGTATTTCAAAATTTTTTTACGACCTTTTATATTCACCCAAATGTATTGTAAAGACGTGTTTTAGATGTAAAATTATGTGAACTTAACGATAAAAATATAAAAAGTATGATTAGTTCAATACAAATGTCTTTAAACGATATTTAGCGGAATTATCACCATTTTTTACCCAATTTTTTCCTAAATTTTTTTTCTATTTTTTGTATTCACCAAAATGTATTGTAAATACGTGTTTTAGATGTAAAATAATGTGAACTTAACGATAAAAATATAAAAAGTATGATTAGTTCAATACAAATGACTTTAAACGATATTTAGCGGAATTATCACCATTTTTTACCAAATTTTTTCCCAAATTTTTTTTCTATTTTTTGTATTCACCCAAATGTATTGTAAACACTTGTTTTAGATGTAAAATAATGTGAACTTAACGTTAAAAATTTAAAAAGTATGATTAGTTTAATAGAAATGACTTAGGACGATATTTAGCGAATTCATCACCTGTATTTCAAAATTTTTTTACGACCTTTTATATTCACCCAAATGTATTGTAAAGAAGTGTTTTAGATGTTAAAATATGTGAACTTAACGATAAAAATATAAAAAGTATGATTAGTTCAAAACAAATGACTTTAAACGATATTTAGCGGAATTATCACCATTTTTTACCAAATTTTTTTTCTATTTTTTGTATTCACCCAAATGTATTGTAAATACGTGTTTTAGATGTAAAAATGTGTGAACTTAACGTTAATAATATAAAAAGTATGATTAGTTTAATAGAAATGACTTAAGACGATATTTAGCGGATTCATCACCTGTATTTCAAAATTTTTTTACGACCTTTTATATTCACCCAAATGTATTGTAAAGACGTGTTTTAGATGTAAAATTATGTGAACTTAACGTTAAAAATATAAAAAGTATGATTAGTTTAATAGAAATGACTTAAGACGATATTTAGCGGATTCATCACCCGTATTTCAAAATTTTTTTACGACCTTTTATATTCACCAAAATGTATTGTAAAGACGTGTTTTAGATGTAAAATAATGTGAACATAACGATAAAAATATAAAAAGTATGATTAGTTCAATACAAATGACTTTAAACGATATTTAGCGGAATTATCACCATTTTTTACCAAATTTTTTTTCTATTTGTTGTATTCACCCAAATGTATTGTAAACACGTGTTTTAGATGTAAAATAATGTGAACTTAAAGTTAAAAATATAAAAAGTATGATTAGTTTAATAGAAATGACTTAAGACGATATTTAGTGGATTCATCACCCGTATTTCAAAATTTTTTTACGACCTTTTATATTCACCCAAAAGTATTGTAAACACGTGTTTTAGATGTAAAATAATGTGAACTTAACGTTAAAAATTTAAAAAGTATGATTAGTTTAATAGAAATGACTTAAGACGATAATTAGCGGATTCATCACCCGTATTTCAAAATTTTTTTACGACCTTTTATATTCACCCAAATGTATTGTAAAGACGTGTTTTAGATGTAAAATTATGTGAACTTAACGATAAAAATATAAAAAGTATGATTAGTTCAATACAAATGACTTTAAACGATATTTAGCGGAATTATCACCATTTTTTACCAAATTTTTTCCCAAATTTTTTTTCTATTTTTTGTATTCACCCAAATGTATTGTAAACACTTGTTTTAGATGTAAAATAATGTGAACTTAACGTTAAAAATTTAAAAAGTATGATTAGTTTAATAGAAATGACTTAGGACGATATTTAGCGAATTCATCACCTGTATTTCAAAATTTTTTTACGACCTTTTATATTCACCCAAATGTATTGTAAAGAAGTGTTTTAGATGTTAAAATATGTGAACTTAACGATAAAAATATAAAAAGTATGATTAGTTCAAAACAAATGACTTTAAACGATATTTAGCGGAATTATCACCATTTTTTACCAAATTTTTTTTCTATTTTTTGTATTCACCCAAATGTATTGTAAACACGTGTTTTAGATGTAAAATAATGTGAACTTAAAGTTAAAAATATAAAAAGTATGATTAGTTTAATAGAAATGACTTAAGACGATATTTAGTGGATTCATCACCCGTATTTCAAAATTTTTTTACGACCTTTTATATTCACCCAAATGTATTGTAAATACGTGTTTTAGATGTAAAATAATGTGAACTTAACGATAAAAATATAAATAGTATGATTAGTTCAATACAAATGACTTTAATCGATATCTAGCGAAATTATCACCATTTTTTACCAAATTTTTTCCCAAATTTTTTTTCTATTTTTTGTATTCACCCAAATGTATTGTAAACACATGTTTTAGATGTAAAATAATGTGAACTTAACGATAAAAAAAAAAAAAAAATATGATTAGTTTAATAGAAATGACTTAAGACGATATTTAGTGGATTCATCACCCGTATTTCAAAATTTTTTTACGACCTTTTATATTCACCCAAATGTATTGTAAAGACGTGTTTTAGATGTAAAATTATGTGAACTTAACGATAAAAATATAAAAAGTATGATTAGTTCAATACAAATGACTTTAATCGATATTTAGCGGAATTATCACCATTTTTTACCCAATTTTTTCCCAAATTTTTTTTCTATTTTTTGTATTCACCCAAATGTATTGTAAATACGTGTTTTAGATGTAAAAATGTGTGAACTTAACGTTAATAATATAAAAAGTATGATTAGTTTAATAGAAATGACTTAAGACGATATTTAGCGGATTCATCACCTGTATTTCAAAATTTTTTTACGACCTTTTATATTCACCCAAATGTATTGTAAAGACGTGTTTTAGATGTAAAATTATGTGAACTTAACGTTAAAAATATAAAAAGTATGATTAGTTTAATAGAAATGACTTAAGACGATATTTAGCGGATTCATCACCCGTATTTCAAAATTTTTTTACGACCTTTTATATTCACCAAAATGTATTGTAAAGACGTGTTTTAGATGTAAAATAATGTGAACATAACGATAAAAATATAAAAAGTATGATTAGTTCAATACAAATGACTTTAAACGATATTTAGCGGAATTATCACCATTTTTTACCAAATTTTTTTTCTATTTGTTGTATTCACCCAAATGTATTGTAAACACGTGTTTTAGATGTAAAATAATGTGAACTTAAAGTTAAAAATATAAAAAGTATGATTAGTTTAATAGAAATGACTTAAGACGATATTTAGTGGATTCATCACCCGTATTTCAAAATTTTTTTACGACCTTTTATATTCACCCAAAAGTATTGTAAACACGTGTTTTAGATGTAAAATAATGTGAACTTAACGTTAAAAATTTAAAAAGTATGATTAGTTTAATAGAAATGACTTAAGACGATAATTAGCGGATTCATCACCCGTATTTCAAAATTTTTTTACGACCTTTTATATTCACCCAAATGTATTGTAAAGACGTGTTTTAGATGTAAAATTATGTGAACTTAACGATAAAAATATAAAAAGTATGATTAGTTCAATACAAATGACTTTAAACGATATTTAGCGGAATTATCACCATTTTTTACCAAATTTTTTCCCAAATTTTTTTTCTATTTTTTGTATTCACCCAAATGTATTGTAAACACTTGTTTTAGATGTAAAATAATGTGAACTTAACGTTAAAAATTTAAAAAGTATGATTAGTTTAATAGAAATGACTTAGGACGATATTTAGCGAATTCATCACCTGTATTTCAAAATTTTTTTACGACCTTTTATATTCACCCAAATGTATTGTAAAGAAGTGTTTTAGATGTTAAAATATGTGAACTTAACGATAAAAATATAAAAAGTATGATTAGTTCAAAACAAATGACTTTAAACGATATTTAGCGGAATTATCACCATTTTTTACCAAATTTTTTTTCTATTTTTTGTATTCACCCAAATGTATTGTAAACACGTGTTTTAGATGTAAAATAATGTGAACTTAAAGTTAAAAATATAAAAAGTATGATTAGTTTAATAGAAATGACTTAAGACGATATTTAGTGGATTCATCACCCGTATTTCAAAATTTTTTTACGACCTTTTATATTCACCCAAAAGTATTGTAAACACGTGTTTTAGATGTAAAATAATGTGAACTTAACGTTAAAAATTTAAAAAGTATGATTAGTTTAATAGAAATGACTTAAGACGATAATTAGCGGATTCATCACCCGTATTTCAAAATTTTTTTACGACCTTTTATATTCACCCAAATGTATTGTAAAGACGTGTTTTAGATGTAAAATTATGTGAACTTAACGATAAAAATATAAAAAGTATGATTAGTTCAATACAAATGTCTTTAAACGATATTTAGCGGAATTATCACCATTTTTTACCCAATTTTTTCCTAAATTTTTTTTCTATTTTTTGTATTCACCCAAATGTATTGTAAAGACGTGTTTTAGATGTTAAAATATGTGAACTTAACGATAAAAATATAAAAAGTATGATTAGTTCAAAACAAATGACTTTAAACGATATTTAGCGGAATTATCACCATTTTTTACCCAATTTTTTCCTAAATTTTTTTTCTATTTTTTGTATTCACCCAAATGTATTGTAAACACGTGTTTTAGATGTAAAATAATGTGAACTTAAAGTTAAAAATATAAAAAGTATGATTAGTTTAATAGAAATGACTTAAGACGATATTTAGTGGATTCATCACCCGTATTTCAAAATTTTTTTACGACCTTTTATATTCACCCAAATGTATTGTAAATACGTGTTTTAGATGTAAAATAATGTGAACTTAACGATAAAAATATAAATAGTATGATTAGTTCAATACAAATGACTTTAATCGATATCTAGCGAAATTATCACCATTTTTTACCAAATTTTTTCCCAAATTTTTTTTCTATTTTTTGTATTCACCCAAATGTATTGTAAACACATGTTTTAGATGTAAAATAATGTGAACTTAACGATAAAAAAAAAAAAAAAATATGATTAGTTTAATAGAAATGACTTAAGACGATATTTAGTGGATTCATCACCCGTATTTCAAAATTTTTTTACGACCTTTTATATTCACCCAAATGTATTGTAAAGACGTGTTTTAGATGTAAAATTATGTGAACTTAACGATAAAAATATAAAAAGTATGATTAGTTCAATACAAATGACTTTAATCGATATTTAGCGGAATTATCACCATTTTTTACCCAATTTTTTCCCAAATTTTTTTTCTATTTTTTGTATTCACCCAAATGTATTGTAAATACGTGTTTTAGATGTAAAAATGTGTGAACTTAACGTTAATAATATAAAAAGTATGATTAGTTTAATAGAAATGACTTAAGACGATATTTAGCGGATTCATCACCTGTATTTCAAAATTTTTTTACGACCTTTTATATTCACCCAAATGTATTGTAAAGACGTGTTTTAGATGTAAAATTATGTGAACTTAACGTTAAAAATATAAAAAGTATGATTAGTTTAATAGAAATGACTTAAGACGATATTTAGCGGATTCATCACCCGTATTTCAAAATTTTTTTACGACCTTTTATATTCACCAAAATGTATTGTAAAGACGTGTTTTAGATGTAAAATAATGTGAACATAACGATAAAAATATAAAAAGTATGATTAGTTCAATACAAATGACTTTAAACGATATTTAGCGGAATTATCACCATTTTTTACCAAATTTTTTTTCTATTTGTTGTATTCACCCAAATGTATTGTAAACACGTGTTTTAGATGTAAAATAATGTGAACTTAAAGTTAAAAATATAAAAAGTATGATTAGTTTAATAGAAATGACTTAAGACGATATTTAGTGGATTCATCACCCGTATTTCAAAATTTTTTTACGACCTTTTATATTCACCCAAAAGTATTGTAAACACGTGTTTTAGATGTAAAATAATGTGAACTTAACGTTAAAAATTTAAAAAGTATGATTAGTTTAATAGAAATGACTTAAGACGATAATTAGCGGATTCATCACCCGTATTTCAAAATTTTTTTACGACCTTTTATATTCACCCAAATGTATTGTAAAGACGTGTTTTAGATGTAAAATTATGTGAACTTAACGATAAAAATATAAAAAGTATGATTAGTTCAATACAAATGACTTTAAACGATATTTAGCGGAATTATCACCATTTTTTACCAAATTTTTTCCCAAATTTTTTTTCTATTTTTTGTATTCACCCAAATGTATTGTAAACACTTGTTTTAGATGTAAAATAATGTGAACTTAACGTTAAAAATTTAAAAAGTATGATTAGTTTAATAGAAATGACTTAGGACGATATTTAGCGAATTCATCACCTGTATTTCAAAATTTTTTTACGACCTTTTATATTCACCCAAATGTATTGTAAAGAAGTGTTTTAGATGTTAAAATATGTGAACTTAACGATAAAAATATAAAAAGTATGATTAGTTCAAAACAAATGACTTTAAACGATATTTAGCGGAATTATCACCATTTTTTACCAAATTTTTTTTCTATTTTTTGTATTCACCCAAATGTATTGTAAACACGTGTTTTAGATGTAAAATAATGTGAACTTAAAGTTAAAAATATAAAAAGTATGATTAGTTTAATAGAAATGACTTAAGACGATATTTAGTGGATTCATCACCCGTATTTCAAAATTTTTTTACGACCTTTTATATTCACCCAAAAGTATTGTAAACACGTGTTTTAGATGTAAAATAATGTGAACTTAACGTTAAAAATTTAAAAAGTATGATTAGTTTAATAGAAATGACTTAAGACGATAATTAGCGGATTCATCACCCGTATTTCAAAATTTTTTTACGACCTTTTATATTCACCCAAATGTATTGTAAAGACGTGTTTTAGATGTAAAATTATGTGAACTTAACGATAAAAATATAAAAAGTATGATTAGTTCAATACAAATGTCTTTAAACGATATTTAGCGGAATTATCACCATTTTTTACCCAATTTTTTCCTAAATTTTTTTTCTATTTTTTGTATTCACCCAAATGTATTGTAAAGACGTGTTTTAGATGTTAAAATATGTGAACTTAACGATAAAAATATAAAAAGTATGATTAGTTCAAAACAAATGACTTTAAACGATATTTAGCGGAATTATCACCATTTTTTACCCAATTTTTTCCTAAATTTTTTTTCTATTTTTTGTATTCACCCAAATGTATTGTAAACACGTGTTTTAGATGTAAAATAATGTGAACTTAAAGTTAAAAATATAAAAAGTATGATTAGTTTAATAGAAATGACTTAAGACGATATTTAGTGGATTCATCACCCGTATTTCAAAATTTTTTTACGACCTTTTATATTCACCCAAATGTATTGTAAATACGTGTTTTAGATGTAAAATAATGTGAACTTAACGATAAAAATATAAAAAGTATGATTAGTTCAATACAAATGACTTTAATCGATATTTAGCGAAATTATCACCATTTTTTACCAAATTTTTTCCCAAATTTTTTTTCTATTTTTGTATTCACCCAAATGTATTGTAAACACATGTTTTAGATGTAAAATAATGTGAACTTAACGTTAAAAATATAAAAAGTATGATTAGTTTAATAGAAATGACTTAAGACGATATTTAGTGGATTCATCACCCGTATTTCAAAATTTTTTTACGACCTTTTATATTCACCCAAATGTATTGTAAAGACGTGTTTTAGATGTAAAATTATGTGAACTTAACGATAAAAATATAAAAAGTATGATTAGTTCAATACAAATGACTTTAATCGATATTTAGCGGAATTATCACCATTTTTTACCCAATTTTTTCCCAAATTTTTTTTCTATTTTTTGTATTCACCCAAATGTATTGTAAATACGTGTTTTAGATGTAAAAATGTGTGAACTTAACGTTAATAATATAAAAAGTATGATTAGTTTAATAGAAATGACTTAAGACGATATTTAGCGGATTCATCACCTGTATTTCAAAATTTTTTTACGACCTTTTATATTCACCCAAATGTATTGTAAAGACGTGTTTTAGATGTAAAATTATGTGAACTTAACGTTAAAAATATAAAAAGTATGATTAGTTTAATAGAAATGACTTAAGACGATATTTAGCGGATTCATCACCCGTATTTCAAAATTTTTTTACGACCTTTTATATTCACCAAAATGTATTGTAAAGACGTGTTTTAGATGTAAAATAATGTGAACATAACGATAAAAATATAAAAAGTATGATTAGTTCAATACAAATGACTTTAAACGATATTTAGCGGAATTATCACCATTTTTTACCAAATTTTTTTTCTATTTTTTGTATTCACCCAAATGTATTGTAAACACGTGTTTTAGATGTAAAATAATGTGAACTTAAAGTTAAAAATATAAAAAGTATGATTAGTTTAATAGAAATGACTTAAGACGATATTTAGTGGATTCATCACCCGTATTTCAAAATTTTTTTACGACCTTTTATATTCACCCAAATGTATTGTAAACACGTGTTTTAGATGTAAAATAATGTGAACTTAACGATAAAAATATAAAAAGTATGATTAGTTTAATAGAAATGACTTAAGACGATAATTAGCGGATTCATCACCCGTATTTCAAAATTTTTTTACGACCTTTTATATTCACCCAAATGTATTGTAAAGACGTGTTTTAGATGTAAAATTATGTGAACTTAACGATAAAAATATAAAAAGTATGATTAGTTCAATACAAATGTCTTTAAACGATATTTAGCGGAATTATCACCATTTTTTACCCAATTTTTTCCTAAATTTTTTTTCTATTTTTTGTATTCACCAAAATGTATTGTAAATACGTGTTTTAGATGTAAAATAATGTGAACTTAACGATAAAAATATAAAAAGTATGATTAGTTTAATAGAAATGACTTAAGACGATATTTAGCGGATTCATCACCTGTATTTCAAAATTTTTTTACGACCTTTTATATTCACCCAAATGTATTGTAAAGACGTGTTTTAGATGTAAAATTATGTGAACTTAACGTTAAAAATATAAAAAGTATGATTAGTTTAATAGAAATGACTTAAGACGATATTTAGCGGATTCATCACCCGTATTTCAAAATTTTTTTACGACCTTTTATATTCACCAAAATGTATTGTAAAGACGTGTTTTAGATGTAAAATAATGTGAACATAACGATAAAAATATAAAAAGTATGATTAGTTCAATACAAATGACTTTAAACGATATTTAGCGGAATTATCACCATTTTTTACCAAATTTTTTTTCTATTTTTTGTATTCACCCAAATGTATTGTAAACACGTGTTTTAGATGTAAAATAATGTGAACTTAAAGTTAAAAATATAAAAAGTATGATTAGTTTAATAGAAATGACTTAAGACGATATTTAGTGGATTCATCATCCGTATTTCAAAATTTTTTTACGACCTTTTATATTCACCCAAATGTATTGTAAACACGTGTTTTAGATGTAAAATAATGTGAACTTAACGTTAAAAATATAAAAAGTATGATTAGTTTAATAGAAATGACTTAAGACGATAATTAGCGGATTCATCACCCGTATTTCAAAATTTTTTTACGACCTTTTATATTCACCCAAATGTATTGTAAAGACGTGTTTTAGATGTAAAATTATGTGAACTTAACGATAAAAATATAAAAAGTATGATTAGTTCAATACAAATGACTTTAAACGATATTTAGCGGAATTATCACCATTTTTTACCCAATTTTTTCCCAAATTTTTTTTCTATTTTTTGTATTCACCAAAATGTATTGTAAATACGTGTTTTAGATGTAAAATAATGTGAACTTAACGATAAAAATATAAAAAGTATGATTAGTTCATTACAAATGACTTTAATCGATATTTAGCGGATTCATCTAACGTATTTCAAAATTTTTTTACGACCTTTTATATTCACCCAAATGTATTGTAAAGACGTGTTTTAGATGTAAAATTATGTGAACTTAACGATAAAAATATAAAAAGTATGATTAGTTCAATACAAATGACTTTAAACGAAATTTAGTGGAATTATCACCATTTTTTACCCAATTTTTTCCCAAATTTTTTTTCTATTTTTTGTATTCACCCAAATGTATTGTAAATACGTGTTTTAGATGTAAAAATGTGTGAACTTAACGTTAATAATATAAAAAGTATGATTAGTTTAATAGAAATGACTTAAGACGATATTTAGCGGATTCATCACCTGTATTTCAAAATTTTTTTACGACCTTTTATATTCACCCAAATGTATTGTAAACACGTGTTTTAGATGTAAAATAATGTGAACTTAAAGTTAAAAATATAAAAAGTATGATTAGTTTAATAGAAATGACTTAAGACGATATTTAGTGGATTCATCACCCGTATTTCAAAATTTTTTTACGACCTTTTATATTCACCCAAATGTATTGTAAATACGTGTTTTAGATGTAAAATAATGTGAACTTAACGATAAAAATATAAAAAGTATGATTAGTTCAATACAAATGACTTTAATCGATATTTAGCGAAATTATCACCATTTTTTACCAAATTTTTTCCCAAATTTTTTTTCTATTTTTTGTATTCACCCAAATGTATTGTAAACACATGTTTTAGATGTAAAATAATGTGAACTTAACGTTAAAAATATAAAAAGTATGATTAGTTTAATAGAAATGACTTAAGACGATATTTAGTGGATTCATCACCCGTATTTCAAAATTTTTTTACGACCTTTTATATTCACCCAAATGTATTGTAAAGACGTGTTTTAGATGTAAAATTATGTGAACTTAACGATAAAAATATAAAAAGTATGATTAGTTCAATACAAATGACTTTAATCGATATTTAGCGGAATTATCACCATTTTTTACCCAATTTTTTCCCAAATTTTTTTTCTATTTTTTGTATTCACCCAAATGTATTGTAAATACGTGTTTTAGATGTAAAAATGTGTGAACTTAACGTTAATAATATAAAAAGTATGATTAGTTTAATAGAAATGACTTAAGACGATATTTAGCGGATTCATCACCTGTATTTCAAAATTTTTTTACGACCTTTTATATTCACCCAAATGTATTGTAAAGACGTGTTTTAGATGTAAAATTATGTGAACTTAACGTTAAAAATATAAAAAGTATGATTAGTTTAATAGAAATGACTTAAGACGATATTTAGCGGATTCATCACCCGTATTTCAAAATTTTTTTACGACCTTTTATATTCACCAAAATGTATTGTAAAGACGTGTTTTAGATGTAAAATAATGTGAACATAACGATAAAAATATAAAAAGTATGATTAGTTCAATACAAATGACTTTAAACGATATTTAGCGGAATTATCACCATTTTTTACCAAATTTTTTTTCTATTTTTTGTATTCACCCAAATGTATTGTAAACACGTGTTTTAGATGTAAAATAATGTGAACTTAAAGTTAAAAATATAAAAAGTATGATTAGTTTAATAGAAATGACTTAAGACGATATTTAGTGGATTCATCACCCGTATTTCAAAATTTTTTTACGACCTTTTATATTCACCCAAATGTATTGTAAACACGTGTTTTAGATGTAAAATAATGTGAACTTAACGATAAAAATATAAAAAGTATGATTAGTTTAATAGAAATGACTTAAGACGATAATTAGCGGATTCATCACCCGTATTTCAAAATTTTTTTACGACCTTTTATATTCACCCAAATGTATTGTAAAGACGTGTTTTAGATGTAAAATTATGTGAACTTAACGATAAAAATATAAAAAGTATGATTAGTTCAATACAAATGTCTTTAAACGATATTTAGCGGAATTATCACCATTTTTTACCCAATTTTTTCCTAAATTTTTTTTCTATTTTTTGTATTCACCAAAATGTATTGTAAATACGTGTTTTAGATGTAAAATAATGTGAACTTAACGATAAAAATATAAAAAGTATGATTAGTTCAATACAAATGACTTTAAACGATATTTAGCGGAATTATCACCATTTTTTACCAAATTTTTTCCCAAATTTTTTTTCTATTTTTTGTATTCACCCAAATGTATTGTAAACACTTGTTTTAGATGTAAAATAATGTGAACTTAACGTTAAAAATTTAAAAAGTATGATTAGTTTAATAGAAATGACTTAGGACGATATTTAGCGAATTCATCACCTGTATTTCAAAATTTTTTTACGACCTTTTATATTCACCCAAATGTATTGTAAAGAAGTGTTTTAGATGTTAAAATATGTGAACTTAACGATAAAAATATAAAAAGTATGATTAGTTCAAAACAAATGACTTTAAACGATATTTAGCGGAATTATCACCATTTTTTACCAAATTTTTTTTCTATTTTTTGTATTCACCCAAATGTATTGTAAACACGTGTTTTAGATGTAAAATAATGTGAACTTAAAGTTAAAAATATAAAAAGTATGATTAGTTTAATAGAAATGACTTAAGACGATATTTAGTGGATTCATCACCCGTATTTCAAAATTTTTTTACGACCTTTTATATTCACCCAAAAGTATTGTAAACACGTGTTTTAGATGTAAAATAATGTGAACTTAACGTTAAAAATATAAAAAGTATGATTAGTTTAATAGAAATGACTTAAGACGATAATTAGCGGATTCATCACCCGTATTTCAAAATTTGTTTACGACCTTTTATATTCACCCAAATGTATTGTAAAGACGTGTTTTAGATGTAAAATTATGTGAACTTAACGATAAAAATATAAAAAGTATGATTAGTTCAATACAAATGTCTTTAAACGATATTTAGCGGAATTATCACCATTTTTTACCCAATTTTTTCCTAAATTATTTTTCTATTTTTTGTATTCACCCAAATGTATTGTAAAGACGTGTTTTAGATGTTAAAATATGTGAACTTAACGATAAAAATATAAAAAGTATGATTAGTTCAAAACAAATGACTTTAAACGATATTTAGCGGAATTATCACCATTTTTTACCCAATTTTTTCCTAAATTTTTTTTCTATTTTTTGTATTCACCCAAATGTATTGTAAACACGTGTTTTAGATGTAAAATAATGTGAACTTAAAGTTAAAAATATAAAAAGTATGATTAGTTTAATAGAAATGACTTAAGACGATATTTAGTGGATTCATCACCCGTATTTCAAAATTTTTTTACGACCTTTTATATTCACCCAAATGTATTGTAAATACGTGTTTTAGATGTAAAATAATGTGAACTTAACGATAAAAATATAAAAAGTATGATTAGTTCAATACAAATGACTTTAATCGATATTTAGCGGAATTATCACCATTTTTTACCCAATTTTTTCCCAAATTTTTTTTCTATTTTTTGTATTCACCCAAATGTATTGTAAATACGTGTTTTAGATGTAAAAATGTGTGAACTTAACGTTAATAATATAAAAAGTATGATTAGTTTAATAGAAATGACTTAAGACGATATTTAGCGGATTCATCACCTGTATTTCAAAATTTTTTTACGACCTTTTATATTCACCCAAATGTATTGTAAAGACGTGTTTTAGATGTAAAATTATGTGAACTTAACGTTAAAAATATAAAAAGTATGATTAGTTTAATAGAAATGACTTAAGACGATATTTAGCGGATTCATCACCCGTATTTCAAAATTTTTTTACGACCTTTTATATTCACCAAAATGTATTGTAAAGACGTGTTTTAGATGTAAAATAATGTGAACATAACGATAAAAATATAAAAAGTATGATTAGTTCAATACAAATGACTTTAAACGATATTTAGCGGAATTATCACCATTTTTTACCAAATTTTTTTTCTATTTTTTGTATTCACCCAAATGTATTGTAAACACGTGTTTTAGATGTAAAATAATGTGAACTTAAAGTTAAAAATATAAAAAGTATGATTAGTTTAATAGAAATGACTTAAGACGATATTTAGTGGATTCATCATCCGTATTTCAAAATTTTTTTACGACCTTTTATATTCACCCAAATGTATTGTAAACACGTGTTTTAGATGTAAAATAATGTGAACTTAACGTTAAAAATATAAAAAGTATGATTAGTTTAATAGAAATGACTTAAGACGATAATTAGCGGATTCATCACCCGTATTTCAAAATTTTTTTACGACCTTTTATATTCACCCAAATGTATTGTAAAGACGTGTTTTAGATGTAAAATTATGTGAACTTAACGATAAAAATATAAAAAGTATGATTAGTTCAATACAAATGACTTTAAACGATATTTAGCGGAATTATCACCATTTTTTACCCAATTTTTTCCCAAATTTTTTTTCTATTTTTTGTATTCACCAAAATGTATTGTAAATACGTGTTTTAGATGTAAAATAATGTGAACTTAACGATAAAAATATAAAAAGTATGATTAGTTCATTACAAATGACTTTAATCGATATTTAGCGGATTCATCTAACGTATTTCAAAATTTTTTTACGACCTTTTATATTCACCCAAATGTATTGTAAAGACGTGTTTTAGATGTAAAATTATGTGAACTTAACGATAAAAATATAAAAAGTATGATTAGTTCAATACAAATGACTTTAAACGAAATTTAGTGGAATTATCACCATTTTTTACCCAATTTTTTCCCAAATTTTTTTTCTATTTTTTGTATTCACCCAAATGTATTGTAAATACGTGTTTTAGATGTAAAATAATGTGAACTTAACGATAAAAATATAAAAAGTATGATTAGTTCAATACAAATGACTTTAATCGATATTTAGCGAAATTATCACCATTTTGTACCAAATTTTTTCCCAAATTTTTTTTCTATTTTTTGTATTCACCCAAATGTATTGTAAACACTTGTTTTAGATGTAAAATAATGTGAACTTAACGTTAAAAATTTAAAAAGTATGATTAGTTTAATAGAAATGACTTAAGACGATATTTAGCGGATTCATCACCTGTATTTCAAAATTTTTTTACGACCTTTTAGATTCACCCAAATGTATTGTAAAGACGTGTTTTAGATGTAAAATAATGTGGACTTAACGATAAAAATATAAAAAGTATGATTAGTTCAATACAAATGTCTTTAAACGATATTTAGCGGAATTATCACCATTTTTTACCCAATTTTTTCCCAAATTTTTTTTCTATTTTTTGTATTCACCAAAATGTATTGTAAATACGTGTTTTAGATGTAAAATAATGTGAACTTAACGATAAAAATATAAAAAGTATGATTAGTTCAATACAAATGACTTTAAACGATATTTAGCGGAATTATCACCATTTTTTACCCAATTTTTTCCCAAATTTTTTTTCTATTTTTTGTATTCACCAAAATGTATTGTAAATACGTGTTTTAGATGTAAAATAATGTGAACTTAACGATAAAAATATAAAAAGTATGATTAGTTCATTACAAATGACTTTAATCGATATTTAGCGGATTCATCTAACGTATTTCAAAATTTTTTTACGACCTTTTATATTCACCCAAATGTATTGTAAAGACGTGTTTTAGATGTAAAATTATGTGAACTTAACGATAAAAATATAAAAAGTATGATTAGTTCAATACAAATGACTTTAAACGATATTTAGCGGAATTATCACCATTTTTTACCAAATTTTTTTTCTATTTTTTGTATTCACCCAAATGTATTGTAAACACGTGTTTTAGATGTAAAATAATGTGAACTTAAAGTTAAAAATATAAAAAGTATGATTAGTTTAATAGAAATGACTTAAGACGATATTTAGTGGATTCATCACCCGTATTTCAAAATTTTTTTACGACCTTTTATATTCACCCAAATGTATTGTAAAGACGTGTTTTAGATGTAAAATAATGTGAACTTAACGTTAAAAATATAAAAAGTATGATTAGTTTAATAGAAATGACTTAAGACGATAATTAGCGGATTCATCACCCGTATTTCAAAATTTTTTTACGACCTTTTATATTCACCCAAATGTATTGTAAAGACGTGTTTTAGATGTAAAATTATGTGAACTTAACGATAAAAATATAAAAAGTATGATTAGTTCAATACAAATGACTTTAAACGATATTTAGCGGAATTATCACCATTTTTTACCCAATTTTTTCCCAAATTTTTTTTCTATTTTTTGTATTCACCAAAATGTATTGTAAATACGTGTTTTAGATGTAAAATAATGTGAACTTAACGATAAAAATATAAAAAGTATGATTAGTTCATTACAAATGACTTTAATCGATATTTAGCGGATTCATCTAACGTATTTCAAAATTTTTTTACGACCTTTTATATTCACCCAAATGTATTGTAAAGACGTGTTTTAGATGTAAAATTATGTGAACTTAACGATAAAAATATAAAAAGTATGATTAGTTCAATACAAATGACTTTAAACGAAATTTAGTGGAATTATCACCATTTTTTACCCAATTTTTTCCCAAATTTTTTTTCTATTTTTTGTATTCACCCAAATGTATTGTAAATACGTGTTTTAGATGTAAAATAATGTGAACTTAACGATAAAAATATAAAAAGTATGATTAGTTCAATACAAATGACTTTAATCGATATTTAGCGAAATTATCACCATTTTGTACCAAATTTTTTCCCAAATTTTTTTTCTATTTTTTGTATTCACCCAAATGTATTGTAAACACTTGTTTTAGATGTAAAATAATGTGAACTTAACGTTAAAAATTTAAAAAGTATGATTAGTTTAATAGAAATGACTTAAGACGATATTTAGCGGATTCATCACCTGTATTTCAAAATTTTTTTACGACCTTTTAGATTCACCCAAATGTATTGTAAAGACGTGTTTTAGATGTAAAATAATGTGGACTTAACGATAAAAATATAAAAAGTATGATTAGTTCAATACAAATGTCTTTAAACGATATTTAGCGGAATTATCACCATTTTTTACCCAATTTTTTCCCAAATTTTTTTTCTATTTTTTGTATTCACCAAAATGTATTGTAAATACGTGTTTTAGATGTAAAATAATGTGAACTTAACGATAAAAATATAAAAAGTATGATTAGTTCAATACAAATGACTTTAAACGATATTTAGCGGAATTATCACCATTTTTTACCCAATTTTTTCCCAAATTTTTTTTCTATTTTTTGTATTCACCAAAATGTATTGTAAATACGTGTTTTAGATGTAAAATAATGTGAACTTAACGATAAAAATATAAAAAGTATGATTAGTTCATTACAAATGACTTTAATCGATATTTAGCGGATTCATCTAACGTATTTCAAAATTTTTTTACGACCTTTTATATTCACCCAAATGTATTGTAAAGACGTGTTTTAGATGTAAAATTATGTGAACTTAACGATAAAAATATAAAAAGTATGATTAGTTCAATACAAATGACTTTAAACGAAATTTAGTGGAATTATCACCATTTTTTACCCAATTTTTTCCCAAATTTTTTTTCTATTTTTTGTATTCACCCAAATGTATTGTAAACACTTGTTTTAGATGTAAAATAATGTGAACTTAACGTTAAAAATTTAAAAAGTATGATTAGTTTAATAGAAATGATTTAAGACGATATTTAGCGGATTCATCACCTGTATTTCAAAATTTTTTTACGACCTTTTAGATTCACCCAAATGTATTGTAAAGACGTGTTTTAGATGTAAAATAATGTGGACTTAACGATAAAAATATAAAAAGTATGATTAGTTCAATACAAATGTCTTTAAACGATATTTAGCGGAATTATCACCATTTTTTACCCAATTTTTTCCCAAATTTTTTTTCTATTTTTTGTATTCACCAAAATGTATTGTAAATACGTGTTTTAGATGTAAAATAATGTGAACTTAACGATAAAAATATAAAAAGTATGATTAGTTCAATACAAATGACTTTAAACGATATTTAGCGGAATTATCACCATTTTTTACCCAATTTTTTCCCAAATTTTTTTTCTATTTTTTGTATTCACCAAAATGTATTGTAAATACGTGTTTTAGATGTAAAATAATGTGAACTTAACGATAAAAATATAAAAAGTATGATTAGTTCATTACAAATGACTTTAATCGATATTTAGCGGATTCATCTAACGTATTTCAAAATTTTTTTACGACCTTTTATATTCACCCAAATGTATTGTAAAGACGTGTTTTAGATGTTAAAATATGTGAACTTAACGATAAAAATATAAAAAGTATGATTAGTTCAATACAAATGACTTTAAACGATATTTAGCGGAATTATCACCATTATTTACCAAATTTTTTCCCAAATTTTTTTTCTATTTTTTGAATTCACCCAAATGTATTGTAAACACGTGTTTTAGATGTAAAATAATGTGAACTTAACGTTAAAAATATAAAAAGTATGATTAGTTCATTACAAATGACTTTAATCGATATTTAGCGGATTCATCTAACGTATTTCAAAATTTTTTTACGACCTTTTATATTCACCCAAATGTATTGTAAAGACGTGTTTTAGATGTAAAATTATGTGAACTTAACGATAAAAATATAAAAAGTATGATTAGTTCAATACAAATGACTTTAAACGATATTTAGCGGAATTATCACCATTTTTTACCCAATTTTTTCCCAAATTTTTTTTCTATTTTTTGTATTCACCAAAATGTATTGTAAATACGTGTTTTAGATGTAAAATAATGTGAACTTAACGATAAAAATATAAAAAGTATGATTAATTCATTACAAATGACTTTAATCGATATTTAGCGGATTCATCTAACGTATTTCAAAATTTTTTTACGACCTTTTATATTCACCCAAATGTATTGTAAAGACGTGTTTTAGATGTAAAATTATGTGAACTTAACGATAAAAATATAAAAAGTATGATTAGTTCAATACAAATGACTTTAAACGAAATTTAGTGGAATTATCACCATTTTTTACCCAATTTTTTCCCAAATTTTTTTTCTATTTTTTGTATTCACCCAAATGTATTGTAAATACGTGTTTTAGATGTAAAATAATGTGAACTTAACGATAAAAATATAAAAAGTATGATTAGTTCAATACAAATGACTTTAATCGATATTTAGCGAAATTATCACCATTTTGTACCAAATTTTTTCCCAAATTTTTTTTCTATTTTTTGTATTCACCCAAATGTATTGTAAACACTTGTTTTAGATGTAAAATAATGTGAACTTAACGTTAAAAATTTAAAAACTATGATTAGTTTAATAGAAATGACTTAAGACGATATTTAGCGGATTCATCACCTGTATTTCAAAATTTTTTTACGACCTTTTAGATTCACCCAAATGTATTGTAAAGACGTGTTTTAGATGTAAAATAATGTGGACTTAACGATAAAAATATAAAAAGTATGATTAGTTCAATACAAATGTCTTTAAACGATATTTAGCGGAATTATCACCATTTTTTACCCAATTTTTTCCCAAATTTTTTTTCTATTTTTTGTATTCACCAAAATGTATTGTAAATACGTGTTTTAGATGTAAAATAATGTGAACTTAACGATAAAAATATAAAAAGTATGATTAGTTCAATACAAATGACTTTAAACGATATTTAGCGGAATTATCACCATTTTTTACCCAATTTTTTCCCAAATTTTTTTTCTATTTTTTGTATTCACCAAAATGTATTGTAAATACGTGTTTTAGATGTAAAACAATGTGAACTTAACGATAAAAATATAAAAAGTATGATTAGTTCATTACAAATGACTTTAATCGATATTTAGCGGATTCATCTAACGTATTTCAAAATTTTTTTACGACCTTTTATATTCACCCAAATGTATTGTAAAGACGTGTTTTAGATGTAAAATTATGTGAACTTAACGATAAAAATATAAAAAGTATGATTAGTTCAATACAAATGACTTTAAACGAAATTTAGTGGAATTATCACCATTTTTTACCCAATTTTTTCCCAAATTTTTTTTCTATTTTTTGTATTCACCCAAATGTATTGTAAACACTTGTTTTAGATGTAAAATAATGTGAACTTAACGTTAAAAATTTAAAAAGTATGATTAGTTTAATAGAAATGACTTAAGACGATATTTAGCGGATTCATCACCTGTATTTCAAAATTTTTTTACGACCTTTTAGATTCACCCAAATGTATTGTAAAGACGTGTTTTAGATGTAAAATAATGTGGACTTAACGATAAAAATATAAAAAGTATGATTAGTTCAATACAAATGTCTTTAAACGATATTTAGCGGAATTATCACCATTTTTTACCCAATTTTTTCCCAAATTTTTTTTCTATTTTTTGTATTCACCAAAATGTATTGTAAATACGTGTTTTAGATGTAAAATAATGTGAACTTAACGATAAAAATATAAAAAGTATGATTAGTTCAATACAAATGACTTTAAACGATATTTAGCGGAATTATCACCATTTTTTACCCAATTTTTTCCCAAATTTTTTTTCTATTTTTTGTATTCACCAAAATGTATTGTAAATACGTGTTTTAGATGTAAAATAATGTGAACTTAACGATAAAAATATAAAAAGTATGATTAGTTCATTACAAATGACTTTAATCGATATTTAGCGGATTCATCTAACGTATTTCAAAATTTTTTTACGACCTTTTATATTCACCCAAATGTATTGTAAAGACGTGTTTTAGATGTAAAATTATGTGAACTTAACGATAAAAATATAAAAAGTATGATTAGTTCAATACAAATGACTTTAAACGAAATTTAGTGGAATTATCACCATTTTTTACCCAATTTTTTCCCAAATTTTTTTTCTATTTTTTGTATTCACCCAAATGTATTGTAAATACGTGTTTTAGATGTAAAATAATGTGAACTTAACGATAAAAATATAAAAAGTATGATTAGTTCAATACAAATGACTTTAATCGATATTTAGCGAAATTATCACCATTTTGTACCAAATTTTTTCCCAAATTTTTTTTCTATTTTTTGTATTCACCCAAATGTATTGTAAACACTTGTTTTAGATGTAAAATAATGTGAACTTAACGTTAAAAATTTAAAAAGTATGATTAGTTTAATAGAAATGACTTAAGACGATATTTAGCGGATTCATCACCTGTATTTCAAAATTTTTTTACGACCTTTTATATTCACCCAAATGTATTGTAAAGACGTGTTTTAGATGTTAAAATATGTGAACTTAACGATAAAAATATAAAAAGTATGATTAGTTCAATACAAATGACTTTAAACGATATTTAGCGGAATTATCACCATTTTTTACCAAATTTTTTCCCAAATTTTTTTTCTATTTTTTGTATTCACCCAAATGTATTGTAAACACGTGTTTTAGATGTAAAATAATGTGAACTTAAAGTTAAAAATATAAAAAGTATGATTAGTTTAATAGAAATGACTTAAGACGATATTTAGCGGATTCATCACCCGTATTTCAAAATTTTTTTACGACCTTTTATATTCACCAAAATGTATTGTAAAGACGTGTTTTAGATGTAAAATAATGTGAACATAACGATAAAAATATAAAAAGTATGAATAGTTCAATACAAATGACTTTAAACGATATTTAGCGGAATTATCACCATTTTTTACCAAATTTTTTTTCTATTTTTTGTATTCACCCAAATGTATTGTAAACACGTGTTTTAGATGTAAAATAATGTGAACTTAAAGTTAAAAATATAAAAAGTATGATTAGTTTAATAGAAATGACTTAAGACGATATTTAGTGGATTTATCACCCGTATTTCAAAATTTTTTTACGACCATTTATATTCACCCAAATGTATTGTAAAGACGTGTTTTAGATGTAAATATATGTGAACTTAACGTTAATAATATAAAAAGTATGATTAGTTTAATAGAAATGACTTAAGACGATAATTAGTGGATTCATCACCCGTATTTCAAAATTTTTTTACGACCTTTTATATTCACCCAAATGTATTTTAAAGACGTGTTTTAGATGTAAAATTATGTGAACTTAACGATAAAAATATAAAAAGTATGATTAGTTCAATACAAATGACTTTAAACGAAATTTAGTGGAATTATCACCATTTTTTACCCAATTTTTTCCCAAATTTTTTTTCTATTTTTTGTATTCACCCAAATGTATTGTAAATACGTGTTTTAGATGTAAAATAATGTGAACTTAACGATAAAAATATAAAAAGTATGATTAGTTCAATACAAATGACTTTAATCGATATTTAGCGAAATTATCACCATTTTGTACCAAATTTTTTCCCAAATTTTTTTTCTATTTTTTGTATTCACCCAAATGTATTGTAAACACTTGTTTTAGATGTAAAATAATGTGAACTTAACGTTAAAAATTTAAAAAGTATGATTAGTTTAATAGAAATGACTTAAGACGATATTTAGCGGATTCATCACCTGTATTTCAAAATTTTTTTACGACCTTTTATATTCACCCAAATGTATTGTAAACACGTGTTTTAGATGTAAAATAATGTGAACTTAACGTTAAAAATATAAAAAGTATGATTAGTTTAATAGAAATGACTTAAGACGATAATTAGCGGATTCATCACCCGTATTTCAAAATTTTTTTACGACCTTTTATATTCACCCAAATGTATTGTAAAGACGTGTTTTAGATGTAAAATTATGTGAACTTAACGATAAAAATATAAAAAGTATGATTAGTTCAATACAAATGTCTTTAAACGATATTTAGCGGAATTATCACCATTTTTTACCCAATTTTTTCCCAAATTTTTTTTCTATTTTTTGTATTCACCCAAATGTATTGTAAATACGTGTTTTAAATGTAAAATAATGTGAACTTAACGATAAAAAATATAAAAAGTATGATTAGTTCAATACAAATGACTTTAATCGATATTTAGCGGATTCATCACCTGTATTTCAAAATTTTTTTACGACCTTTTATATTCACCCACATGTATTGTAAAGACGTGTTTTAGATGTAAAATTATGTGAACTTAACGATAAAAATATAAAAAGTATGATTAGTTCAATACAAATGACTTTAAACGATATTTAGCGGAATTATCACCATTTTTTACCCAATTTTTTCCCAAATTTTTTTTCTATTTTTTGTATTCACCAAAATGTATTGTAAATACGTGTTTTAGATGTAAAATAATGTGAACTTAACGATAAAAATATAAAAAGTATGATTAGTTCATTACAAATGACTTTAATCGATATTTAGCGGATTCATCTAACGTATTTCAAAATTTTTTTACGACCTTTTATATTCACCCAAATGTATTGTAAAGACGTGTTTTAGATGTAAAATTATGTGAACTTAACGATAAAAATATAAAAAGTATGATTAGTTTAATAGAAATGACTTAAGACGATATTTAGCGGATTCATCACCTGTATTTCAAAATTTTTTTACGACCTATTATATTCACCCAAATGTATTGTAAACACGTGTTTTAGATGTAAAATAATGTGAACTTAACGTTAAAAATATAAAAAGTATGATTAGTTTAATAGAAATGACTTAAGACGATAATTAGCGGATTCATCACCCGTATTTCAAAATTTTTTTACGACCTTTTATATTCACCCAAATGTATTGTAAAGACGTGTTTTAGATGTAAAATTATGTGAACTTAACGATAAAAATATAAAAAGTATGATTAGTTCAATACAAATGACTTTAAACGATATTTATCAGAATTATCACCATTTTTTACCCAATTTTTTCCCAAATTTTTTTTCTATTTTTTGTATTCACCAAAATGTATTGTAAATACGTGTTTTAGATGTAAAATAATGTGAACTTAACGATAAAAATATAAAAAGTATGATTAGTTCATTACAAATGACTTTAATCGATATTTAGCGGATTCATCTAACGTATTTCAAAATTTTTTTACGACCTTTTATATTCACCCAAATGTATTGTAAAGACGTGTTTTAGATGTAAAATTATGTGAACTTAACGATAAAAATATAAAAAGTATGATTAGTTCAATACAAATGACTTTAAACGAAATTTAGTGGAATTATCACCATTTTTTACCCAATTTTTTCCCAAATTTTTTTTCTATTTTTTGTATTCACCCAAATGTATTGTAAATACGTGTTTTAGATGTAAAATAATGTGAACTTAACGATAAAAATATAAAAAGTATGATTAGTTCAATACAAATGACTTTAATCGATATTTAGCGAAATTATCACCATTTTGTACCAAATTTTTTCCCAAATTTTTTTTCTATTTTTTGTATTCACCCAAATGTATTGTAAACACTTGTTTTAGATGTAAAATAATGTGAACTTAACGTTAAAAATTTAAAAAGTATGATTAGTTTAATAGAAATGACTTAAGACGATATTTAGCGGATTCATCACCTGTATTTCAAAATTTTTTTACGACCTTTTATATTCACCCAAATGTATTGTAAACACGTGTTTTAGATGTAAAATAATGTGAACTTAAAGTTAAAAATATAAAAAGTATGATTAGTTTAATAGAAATGACTTAAGACGATATTTAGCGGATTCATCACCCGTATTTCAAAATTTTTTTACGACCTTTTATATTCACCAAAATGTATTGTAAAGACTTGTTTTAGATGTAAAATAATGTGAACATAACGATAAAAATATAAAAAGTATGAATAGTTCAATACAAATGACTTTAAACGATATTTAGCGGAATTATCTCCATTTTTTACCAAATTTTTTTTCTATTTTTTGTATTCACCCAAATGTATTGTAAACACGTGTTTTAGATGTAAAATAATGTGAACTTAAAGTTAAAAATATAAAAAGTATGATTAGTTTAATAGAAATGACTTAAGACGATATTTAGTGGATTCATCACCCGTATTTCAAAATTTTTTTACGACCATTTATATTCACCCAAATGTATTGTAAAGACGTGTTTTAGATGTAAAATTATGTGAACTTAACGATAAAAATATAAAAAGTATGATTAGTTCAATACAAATGACTTTAATCGATATTTAGCGGAATTATCACCATTTTTTACCCAATTTTTTCCCAAATTTTTTTTCTATTTTTTGTATTCACCCAAATGTATTGTAAACACTTGTTTTAGATGTAAAATAATGTGAACTTAACGTTAAAAATTTAAAAAGTATGATTAGTTTAATAGAAATGATTTAAGACGATATTTAGCGGATTCATCACCTGTATTTCAAAATTTTTTTACGACCTTTTAGATTCACCCAAATGTATTGTAAAGACGTGTTTTAGATGTAAAATAATGTGGACTTAACGATAAAAATATAAAAAGTATGATTAGTTCAATACAAATGTCTTTAAACGATATTTAGCGGAATTATCACCATTTTTTACCCAATTTTTTCCCAAATTTTTTTTCTATTTTTTGTATTCACCAAAATGTATTGTAAATACGTGTTTTAGATGTAAAATAATGTGAACTTAACGATAAAAATATAAAAAGTATGATTAGTTCAATACAAATGACTTTAAACGATATTTAGCGGAATTATCACCATTTTTTACCCAATTTTTTCCCAAATTTTTTTTCTATTTTTTGTATTCACCAAAATGTATTGTAAATACGTGTTTTAGATGTAAAATAATGTGAACTTAACGATAAAAATATAAAAAGTATGATTAATTCATTACAAATGACTTTAATCGATATTTAGCGGATTCATCTAACGTATTTCAAAATTTTTTTACGACCTTTTATATTCACCCAAATGTATTGTAAAGACGTGTTTTAGATGTAAAATTATGTGAACTTAACGATAAAAATATAAAAAGTATGATTAGTTCAATACAAATGACTTTAAACGAAATTTAGTGGAATTATCACCATTTTTTACCCAATTTTTTCCCAAATTTTTTTTCTATTTTTTGTATTCACCCAAATGTATTGTAAATACGTGTTTTAGATGTAAAATAATGTGAACTTAACGATAAAAATATAAAAAGTATGATTAGTTCAATACAAATGACTTTAATCGATATTTAGCGAAATTATCACCATTTTGTACCAAATTTTTTCCCAAATTTTTTTTCTATTTTTTGTATTCACCCAAATGTATTGTAAACACTTGTTTTAGATGTAAAATAATGTGAACTTAACGTTAAAAATTTAAAAAGTATGATTAGTTTAATAGAAATGACTTAAGACGATATTTAGCGGATTCATCACCTGTATTTCAAAATTTTTTTACGACCTTTTAGATTCACCCAAATGTATTGTAAAGACGTGTTTTAGATGTAAAATAATGTGGACTTAACGATAAAAATATAAAAAGTATGATTAGTTCAATACAAATGTCTTTAAACGATATTTAGCGGAATTATCACCATTTTTTACCCAATTTTTTCCCAAATTTTTTTTCTATTTTTTGTATTCACCAAAATGTATTGTAAATACGTGTTTTAGATGTAAAATAATGTGAACTTAACGATAAAAATATAAAAAGTATGATTAGTTCAATACAAATGACTTTAAACGATATTTAGCGGAATTATCACCATTTTTTACCCAATTTTTTCCCAAATTTTTTTTCTATTTTTTGTATTCACCAAAATGTATTGTAAATACGTGTTTTAGATGTAAAATAATGTGAACTTAACGATAAAAATATAAAAAGTATGATTAGTTCATTACAAATGACTTTAATCGATATTTAGCGGATTCATCTAACGTATTTCAAAATTTTTTTACGACCTTTTATATTCACCCAAATGTATTGTAAAGACGTGTTTTAGATGTAAAATTATGTGAACTTAACGATAAAAATATAAAAAGTATGATTAGTTCAATACAAATGACTTTAAACGAAATTTAGTGGAATTATCACCATTTTTTACCCAATTTTTTCCCAAATTTTTTTTCTATTTTTTGTATTCACCCAAATGTATTGTAAACACTTGTTTTAGATGTAAAATAATGTGAACTTAACGTTAAAAATTTAAAAAGTATGATTAGTTTAATAGAAATGACTTAAGACGATATTTAGCGGATTCATCACCTGTATTTCAAAATTTTTTTACGACCTTTTAGATTCACCCAAATGTATTGTAAAGACGTGTTTTAGATGTAAAATAATGTGGACTTAACGATAAAAATATAAAAAGTATGATTAGTTCAATACAAATGTCTTTAAACGATATTTAGCGGAATTATCACCATTTTTTACCCAATTTTTTCCCAAATTTTTTTTCTATTTTTTGTATTCACCAAAATGTATTGTAAATACGTGTTTTAGATGTAAAATAATGTGAACTTAACGATAAAAATATAAAAAGTATGATTAGTTCAATACAAATGACTTTAAACGATATTTAGCGGAATTATCACCATTTTTTACCCAATTTTTTCCCAAATTTTTTTTCTATTTTTTGTATTCACCAAAATGTATTGTAAATACGTGTTTTAGATGTAAAATAATGTGAACTTAACGATAAAAATATAAAAAGTATGATTAGTTCATTACAAATGACTTTAATCGATATTTAGCGGATTCATCTAACGTATTTCAAAATTTTTTTACGACCTTTTATATTCACCCAAATGTATTGTAAAGACGTGTTTTAGATGTAAAATTATGTGAACTTAACGATAAAAATATAAAAAGTATGATTAGTTCAATACAAATGACTTTAAACGAAATTTAGTGGAATTATCACCATTTTTTACCCAATTTTTTCCCAAATTTTTTTTCTATTTTTTGTATTCACCCAAATGTATTGTAAATACGTGTTTTAGATGTAAAATAATGTGAACTTAACGATAAAAATATAAAAAGTATGATTAGTTCAATACAAATGACTTTAATCGATATTTAGCGAAATTATCACCATTTTGTACCAAATTTTTTCCCAAATTTTTTTTCTATTTTTTGTATTCACCCAAATGTATTGTAAACACTTGTTTTAGATGTAAAATAATGTGAACTTAACGTTAAAAATTTAAAAAGTATGATTAGTTTAATAGAAATGACTTAAGACGATATTTAGCGGATTCATCACCTGTATTTCAAAATTTTTTTACGACCTTTTATATTCACCCAAATGTATTGTAAAGACGTGTTTTAGATGTTAAAATATGTGAACTTAACGATAAAAATATAAAAAGTATGATTAGTTCAATACAAATGACTTTAAACGATATTTAGCGGAATTATCACCATTTTTTACCAAATTTTTTCCCAAATTTTTTTTCTATTTTTTGTATTCACCCAAATGTATTGTAAACACGTGTTTTAGATGTAAAATAATGTGAACTTAAAGTTAAAAATATAAAAAGTATGATTAGTTTAATAGAAATGACTTAAGACGATATTTAGCGGATTCATCACCCGTATTTCAAAATTTTTTTACGACCTTTTATATTCACCAAAATGTATTGTAAAGACGTGTTTTAGATGTAAAATAATGTGAACATAACGATAAAAATATAAAAAGTATGAATAGTTCAATACAAATGACTTTAAACGATATTTAGCGGAATTATCACCATTTTTTACCAAATTTTTTTTCTATTTTTTGTATTCACCCAAATGTATTGTAAACACGTGTTTTAGATGTAAAATAATGTGAACTTAAAGTTAAAAATATAAAAAGTATGATTAGTTTAATAGAAATGACTTAAGACGATATTTAGTGGATTTATCACCCGTATTTCAAAATTTTTTTACGACCATTTATATTCACCCAAATGTATTGTAAAGACGTGTTTTAGATGTAAAAATATGTGAACTTAACGTTAATAATATAAAAAGTATGATTAGTTTAATAGAAATGACTTAAGACGATAATTAGTGGATTCATCACCCGTATTTCAAAATTTTTTTACGACCTTTTATATTCACCCAAATGTATTTTAAAGACGTGTTTTAGATGTAAAATTATGTGAACTTAACGATAAAAATATAAAAAGTATGATTAGTTCAATACAAATGACTTTAAACGAAATTTAGTGGAATTATCACCATTTTTTACCCAATTTTTTCCCAAATTTTTTTTCTATTTTTTGTATTCACCCAAATGTATTGTAAATACGTGTTTTAGATGTAAAATAATGTGAACTTAACGATAAAAATATAAAAAGTATGATTAGTTCAATACAAATGACTTTAATCGATATTTAGCGAAATTATCACCATTTTGTACCAAATTTTTTCCCAAATTTTTTTTCTATTTTTTGTATTCACCCAAATGTATTGTAAACACTTGTTTTAGATGTAAAATAATGTGAACTTAACGTTAAAAATTTAAAAAGTATGATTAGTTTAATAGAAATGACTTAAGACGATATTTAGCGGATTCATCACCTGTATTTCAAAATTTTTTTACGACCTTTTATATTCACCCAAATGTATTGTAAACACGTGTTTTAGATGTAAAATAATGTGAACTTAACGTTAAAAATATAAAAAGTATGATTAGTTTAATAGAAATGACTTAAGACGATAATTAGCGGATTCATCACCCGTATTTCAAAATTTTTTTACGACCTTTTATATTCACCCAAATGTATTGTAAAGACGTGTTTTAGATGTAAAATTATGTGAACTTAACGATAAAAATATAAAAAGTATGATTAGTTCAATACAAATGTCTTTAAACGATATTTAGCGGAATTATCACCATTTTTTACCCAATTTTTTCCCAAATTTTTTTTCTATTTTTTGTATTCACCCAAATGTATTGTAAATACGTGTTTTAAATGTAAAATAATGTGAACTTAACGATAAAAAATATAAAAAGTATGATTAGTTCAATACAAATGACTTTAATCGATATTTAGCGGATTCATCACCTGTATTTCAAAATTTTTTTACGACCTTTTATATTCACCCACATGTATTGTAAAGACGTGTTTTAGATGTAAAATTATGTGAACTTAACGATAAAAATATAAAAAGTATGATTAGTTCAATACAAATGACTTTAAACGATATTTAGCGGAATTATCACCATTTTTTACCCAATTTTTTCCCAAATTTTTTTTCTATTTTTTGTATTCACCAAAATGTATTGTAAATACGTGTTTTAGATGTAAAATAATGTGAACTTAACGATAAAAATATAAAAAGTATGATTAGTTCATTACAAATGACTTTAATCGATATTTAGCGGATTCATCTAACGTATTTCAAAATTTTTTTACGACCTTTTATATTCACCCAAATGTATTGTAAAGACGTGTTTTAGATGTAAAATTATGTGAACTTAACGATAAAAATATAAAAAGTATGATTAGTTTAATAGAAATGACTTAAGACGATATTTAGCGGATTCATCACCTGTATTTCAAAATTTTTTTACGACCTTTTATATTCACCCAAATGTATTGTAAACACGTGTTTTAGATGTAAAATAATGTGAACTTAACGTTAAAAATATAAAAAGTATGATTAGTTTAATAGAAATGACTTAAGACGATAATTAGCGGATTCATCACCCGTATTTCAAAATTTTTTTACGACCTTTTATATTCACCCAAATGTATTGTAAAGACGTGTTTTAGATGTAAAATTATGTGAACTTAACGATAAAAATATAAAAAGTATGATTAGTTCAATACAAATGACTTTAAACGATATTTATCAGAATTATCACCATTTTTTACCCAATTTTTTCCCAAATTTTTTTTCTATTTTTTGTATTCACCAAAATGTATTGTAAATACGTGTTTTAGATGTAAAATAATGTGAACTTAACGATAAAAATATAAAAAGTATGATTAGTTCATTACAAATGACTTTAATCGATATTTAGCGGATTCATCTAACGTATTTCAAAATTTTTTTACGACCTTTTATATTCACCCAAATGTATTGTAAAGACGTGTTTTAGATGTAAAATTATGTGAACTTAACGATAAAAATATAAAAAGTATGATTAGTTCAATACAAATGACTTTAAACGAAATTTAGTGGAATTATCACCATTTTTTACCCAATTTTTTCCCAAATTTTTTTTCTATTTTTTGTATTCACCCAAATGTATTGTAAATACGTGTTTTAGATGTAAAATAATGTGAACTTAACGATAAAAATATAAAAAGTATGATTAGTTCAATACAAATGACTTTAATCGATATTTAGCGAAATTATCACCATTTTGTACCAAATTTTTTCCCAAATTTTTTTTCTATTTTTTGTATTCACCCAAATGTATTGTAAACACTTGTTTTAGATGTAAAATAATGTGAACTTAACGTTAAAAATTTAAAAAGTATGATTAGTTTAATAGAAATGACTTAAGACGATATTTAGCGGATTCATCACCTGTATTTCAAAATTTTTTTACGACCTTTTATATTCACCCAAATGTATTGTAAACACGTGTTTTAGATGTAAAATAATGTGAACTTAAAGTTAAAAATATAAAAAGTATGATTAGTTTAATAGAAATGACTTAAGACGATATTTAGCGGATTCATCACCCGTATTTCAAAATTTTTTTACGACCTTTTATATTCACCAAAATGTATTGTAAAGACGTGTTTTAGATGTAAAATAATGTGAACATAACGATAAAAATATAAAAAGTATGAATAGTTCAATACAAATGACTTTAAACGATATTTAGCGGAATTATCTCCATTTTTTACCAAATTTTTTTTCTATTTTTTGTATTCACCCAAATGTATTGTAAACACGTGTTTTAGATGTAAAATAATGTGAACTTAAAGTTAAAAATATAAAAAGTATGATTAGTTTAATAGAAATGACTTAAGACGATATTTAGTGGATTCATCACCCGTATTTCAAAATTTTTTTACGACCATTTATATTCACCCAAATGTATTGTAAAGACGTGTTTTAGATGTAAAATTATGTGAACTTAACGATAAAAATATAAAAAGTATGATTAGTTCAATACAAATGACTTTAATCGATATTTAGCGGAATTATCACCATTTTTTACCCAATTTTTTCCCAAATTTTTTTTCTATTTCTTGTATTCACCCAAATGTATTGTAAATACGTGTTTTAGATGTAAAAATATGTGAACTTAACGTTAATAATATAAAAAGTATGATTAGTTTAATAGAAATGACTTAAGACGATATTTAGCGGATTCATCACCTGTATTTCAAAATTTTTTTACGACCTTTTATATTCACCCAAATGTATTGTAAACACGTTTTTTAGATGTAAAATAATGTGAACTTAATGATAAAAATATAAAAAAAATGATTAGTTCAATACAAATGACTTTAAACGATATTTAGCGGAATTATCACCATTTTTTACCCAATTTTTTCCCAAATTTTTTTTCTATTTTTTGTATTCACCCAAATGTATTGTAAACACGTGTTTTAGATGTAAAATAATGTGAACTTAACGTTAAAAATATAAAAAGTATGATTAGTTCAATACAAATGACTTTAATCGATATTTAGCGAAATTATCACCATTTTTTACCAAATTTTATCCCAAATTTTTTTTCTATTTTTTGTATTCACCCAAATGTATTGTAAACACGTTTTTTAGATGTAAAATAATGTGAACTTAACGTTAAAAATATAAAAAGTATGATTAGTTTAATAGAAATGACTTAAGACGATATTTAGCGGATTCATCTCCTGTATATCAAAATTTTTTTACGACCTTTTATATTCACCTAAATGTATTGTAAAGACGTGTTTTAGATGTAAAATAATGCGAACTTAACGATAAAAATATAAAAAGTATGATTAGATCAATACAAATTACTTTAAACGATATTTAGCGGAATGATCACCATTTTTTACCAAATTTTATCACAAATTTTTTTTCTATTTTTTGTATTCACCCAAATGTATTGTAAAGACGTGTTTTAGATGTAAAATTATGTGAACTTAACGATAAAAATATAAAAAGTATGATTAGTTCAATACAAATGACTTTAAACGATATTTAGCGGAATTAACACCATTTTTTACCCAATTTTTTCCCAAATTTTTTTTCTAGTTTTTGTATTCAACCAAATGTATTGTAAATACGTGTTTTAGATGTAAAATAATGTGAACTTAACGATAAAAATATAAAAAGTATGATTAGTTCAATACAAATGACTTTAAACGATATTTAGCGGAATTATCACCATTTTTTACCAAATTTTTTTTCTATTTTTTGTATTCACCCAAATGTATTTTAAACACGTGTTTTAGATGTAAAATAATGTGAACTTAACGTTAAAAATATAAAAAGTATGATTAGTTTAATAGAAATGACTTAAGACGATATATAGCGGATTCATCACCCGTATTTCAAAATTTTTTTACGACCTTTTATATTCACCCAAATGTATTGTAAAGACGTGTTTTAGATGTAAAAATATGTGAACTTAACGATAAAAATATAAAAAGTATGATTAGTTCAATACAAATGACTTTAAACGATATTTAGCGGAATTATCACCATTTTTTACCAAATTTTTTCCCAAATTTTTTTTCTATTTTTTGTATTCACCCAAATGTATTGTAAACACGTTTATTAGATGTAAAATAATGTGAACTTAACGTTAAAAATATAAAAAGTATGATTAGTTTAATAGAAATGACTTTAAACGATATTTAGCGGAATTATCACCATTTTTTACCAAATTTTTTCCCAAATTTTTTTTCTATTTTTTGTATTCACCCAAATGTATTGCAAACACGTTTTTTAGATGTAAAATAATGTGAACTTAACGTTAAAAATATAAAAAGTATGATTAGTTTAATATAAATGACTTAAGACGATATTTAGCGGATTCATCACCTGTATTTCAAAATTTTTTTACGACCTTTTATATTCACCTAAATGTATTGTAAAGACGTGTTTTAGATGTAAAATAATGCGAACTTAACGATAAAAATATAAAAAGTATGATTAGATCAATACAAATTACTTTAAACGATATTTAGCGGAATGATCACCATTTTTTACCAAATTTTATCACAAATTTTTTTTCTATTTTTTGTATTCACCCAAATGTATTGTAAAGACGTGTTTTAGATGTAAAATTATGTGAACTTAACGATAAAAATATAAAAAGTATGATTAGTTCAATACAAATGACTTTAAACGATATTTAGCGGAATTAACACCATTTTTTACCCAATTTTTTCCTAAATTTTTTTTCTAGTTTTTGTATTCAACCAAATGTATTGTAAATACGTGTTTTAGATGTAAAATAATGTGAACTTAACGATAAAAATATAAAAAGTATGATTAGTTCAATACAAATGACTTTAAACGATATTTAGCGGAATTATCACCATTTTTTACCAAATTTTTTTTCTATTTTTTGTATTCACCCAAATGTATTTTAAACACGTGTTTTAGATGTAAAATAATGTGAACTTAACGTTAAAAATATAAAAAGTATGATTAGTTTAATAGAAATGACTTAAGACGATATATAGCGGATTCATCACCCGTATTTCAAAATTTTTTTACGACCTTTTATATTCACCCAAATGTATTGTAAAGACGTGTTTTAGATGTAAAAATATGTGAACTTAACGATAAAAATATAAAAAGTATGATTAGTTCAATACAAATGACTTTAAACGATATTTAGCGGAATTATCACCATTTTTTACCAAATTTTTTCCCAAATTTTTTTTCTATTTTTTGTATTCACCCAAATGTATTGTAAACACGTTTATTAGATGTAAAATAATGTGAACTTAACGTTAAAAATATAAAAAGTATGATTAGTTTAATAGAAATGACTTAAGACGATATTTAGCGGATTCATCACCTGTATTTCAAAATTTTTTTACGACCTTTTATATTCACCTAAATGTATTGTAAAGACGTGTTTTAGATGTAAAATTATGTGAACTTAACGATAAAAATATAAAAAGTATGATTAGTTCAATACAAATGACTTTAAACGATATTTAGCGGAATTATCACCATTTTTTACCAAATTTTTTTTCTATTTTTTGTATTCACCCAAATGTATTTTAAACACGTGTTTTAGATGTAAAATAATGTGAACTTAACGTTAAAAATATAAAAAGTATGATTAGTTTAATAGAAATGACTTAAGACGATATATAGCGGATTCATCACCCGTATTTCAAAATTTTTTTACGACCTTTTATATTCACCCAAATGTATTGTAAAGACGTGTTTTAGATGTAAAAATATGTGAACTTAACGATAAAAATATAAAAAGTATGATTAGTTCAATACAAATGACTTTAAACGATATTTAGCGGAATTATCACCATTTTTTACCAAATTTTTTCCCAAATTTTTTTTCTATTTTTTGTATTCACCCAAATGTATTGTAAACACGTTTATTAGATGTAAAATAATGTGAACTTAACGTTAAAAATATAAAAAGTATGATTAGTTTAATAGAAATGACTTTAAACGATATTTAGCGGAATTATCACCATTTTTTACCAAATTTTTTCCCAAATTTTTTTTCTATTTTTTGTATTCACCCAAATGTATTGCAAACACGTTTTTTAGATGTAAAATAATGTGAACTTAACGTTAAAAATATAAAAAGTATGATTAGTTTAATATAAATGACTTAAGACGATATTTAGCGGATTCATCACCTGTATTTCAAAATTTTTTTACGACCTTTTATATTCACCTAAATGTATTGTAAAGACGTGTTTTAGATGTAAAATAATGCGAACTTAACGATAAAAATATAAAAAGTATGATTAGATCAATACAAATTACTTTAAACGATATTTAGCGGAATGATCACCATTTTTTACCAAATTTTATCACAAATTTTTTTTCTATTTTTTGTATTCACCCAAATGTATTGTAAAGACGTGTTTTAGATGTAAAATTATGTGAACTTAACGATAAAAATATAAAAAGTATGATTAGTTCAATACAAATGACTTTAAACGATATTTAGCGGAATTAACACCATTTTTTACCCAATTTTTTCCCAAATTTTTTTTCTAGTTTTTGTATTCAACCAAATGTATTGTAAATACGTGTTTTAGATGTAAAATAATGTGAACTTAACGATAAAAATATAAAAAGTATGATTAGTTCAATACAAATGACTTTAAACGATATTTAGCGGAATTATCACCATTTTTTACCAAATTTTTTTTCTATTTTTTGTATTCACCCAAATGTATTTTAAACACGTGTTTTAGATGTAAAATAATGTGAACTTAACGTTAAAAATATAAAAAGTATGATTAGTTTAATAGAAATGACTTAAGACGATATATAGCGGATTCATCACCCGTATTTCAAAATTTTTTTACGACCTTTTATATTCACCCAAATGTATTGTAAAGACGTGTTTTAGATGTAAAAATATGTGAACTTAACGATAAAAATATAAAAAGTATGATTAGTTCAATACAAATGACTTTAAACGATATTTAGCGGAATTATCACCATTTTTTACCAAATTTTTTCCCAAATTTTTTTTCTATTTTTTGTATTCACCCAAATGTATTGTAAACACGTTTATTAGATGTAAAATAATGTGAACTTAACGTTAAAAATATAAAAAGTATGATTAGTTTAATAGAAATGACTTAAGACGATATTTAGCGGATTCATCACCTGTATTTCAAAATTTTTTTACGACCTTTTATATTCACCTAAATGTATTGTAAAGACGTGTTTTAGATGTAAAATTATGTGAACTTAACGATAAAAATATAAAAAGTATGATTAGTTCAATACAAATGACTTTAAACGATATTTAGCGGAATTATCACCATTTTTTACCCAATTTTTTCCCAAATTTTTTTTCTATTTTTTGTATTCACCCAAATGTATTGTAAAGACGTGTTTTAGATGTAAAATAATGTGAACTTAACGTTAAAAATATAAAAAGTATGATTAGTTTAATATAAATGACTTAGGACGATATTTAGCGGATTCATCACCTGTATTTCAAAATTTTTTTACGACCTTTTATATTCTTCCAAATGTATTGTAAAGACGTGTTTTAGATGTAAAATAATGTGGACTTAACGATAAAAATATAAAAAGTATGATTAGTTCAATACAAATGACTTTAAACGATATTTAGCGGAATTATCACCATTTTTTACCCTATTTTTCCCAAATTTTTTTTCTATTTTTTGTATTCACCCAAATGTATTGTAAAGACGTGTTTTAGATGTAAAATAATGTGAACTTAACGATTAAAATATAAAAAGTATGATTAGTTCAATACAAATGACTTTAATCGATATTTAGCGAAATTATCACCATTTTTTACCAAGTTTTTTCCCAAATTTTTTTTCTATTTTTTGTATTCACCCAAATGTATTGTAAACACGTGTTTTAGATGTAAAATAATGTGAACTTAACGTTAAAAATATAAAAAGTATGATTAGTTTAATAGAAATGACTTAAGACGATATTTAGCGGATTCATCACCCGTATTTCAAAATTTTTTTACGACCTTTTATATTCACCCAAATGTATTGTAAAGACGTGTTTTAGATGTAAAATAATGTGAACTTAACGTTAAAAATATAAAAAGTATGATTAGTTTAATAGAAATGACTTTAAACGATATTTAGTTGAAGTATCACCATTTTTTACCAAATTTTTTTTCTATTTTTTTGTATTCAACCAAATGTATTGTAAACACGTGTTTTAGATGTAAAATAATGTGAACTTAACGTTAAAAATATAAAAAGTATGATTAGTTTAATAGAAATGACTTAGGACGATATTTAGCGGATTCATCACCTGTATTTCAAAATTTTTTTACGACCTTTTATATTCACCCAAATGTATTGTAAAGACGTGTTTTAGATGTAAAATAATGTGAACTTAACGTTAAAAATATAAAAAGTATGATTAGTTTAATATAAATGACTTTAAACGATATTTAGCGGAATTATCACCATTTTTTACCAAATTTTTTTTCTATTTTTTTGTATTCAACCAAATGTATTGTAAACACGTGTTTTAGTTGTAAAATAATGTGAACTTAACGTTAAAAATATAAAAAGTATGATTAGTTTAATATAAATGACTTAGGACGATATTTAGCGGATTCATCACCTGTATTTCAAAATTTTTTTACGACCTTTTATATTCACCCAAATGTATTGTAAAGACGTGTTTTAGATGTAAAATAATGTGAACTTAATGTTAAAAATATAAAAAGTATGATTAGTTTAATAGAAATGACTTAGGACGATATTTAGCGGATTCATCACCTGTATTTCAAAATTTTTTTACGACCTTTTATATTCACCCAAATGTATTGTAAAGACGTGTCTTAGATGTAAAATAATGTGAACTTAACGATAAATATATAAAAAGTATGATTAGTTTAATAGAAATGACTTTAAACGATATTTAGCGGAATTATCACCATTTTTTACCAAATTTTTTTTCTATTTTTTTGTATTCAACCAAATGTATTGTAAACACGTGTTTTAGATGTAAAATAATGTGAACTTAACGTTAAAAATATAAAAAGTATGATTAGTTTAATAGAAATGACTTAGGACGATATTTAGCGGATTCATCACCTGTATTTCAAAATTTTTTTACGACCTTTTATATTCACCCAAATGTATTGTAAAGACGTGTTTTAGATGTAAAATAATGTGAACTTAATGTTAAAAATATAAAAAGTATGATTAGTTTAATAGAAATGACTTAGGACGATATTTAGCGGATTCATCACCTGTATTTCAAAATTTTTTTACGACCTTTTATATTCACCCAAATGTATTGTAAAGACGTGTCTTAGATGTAAAATAATGTGAACTTAACGTTAAAAATATAAAAAGTATGATTAGTTTAATATAAATGACTTTAAACGATATTTAGCGGAATTATCACCATTTTTTACCAAATTTTTTTTCTATTTTTTGTATTCACCCAAATGTATTGTAAAGACGTGTTTTAGATGTAAAATAATGTGAACTTAACGTTAAAAATATAAAAAGTATGATTAGTTTAATAGAAATGACTTAGGACGATATTTAGCGGATTCATCACCTGTATTTCAAAATTTTTTTACGACCTTTTATATTCACCCAAATGTATTGTAAAGACGTGTTTTAGATGTAAAATAATGTGAACTTAATGTTAAAAATATAAAAAGTATGATTAGTTTAATAGAAATGACTTAGGACGATATTTAGCGGATTCATCACCTGTATTTCAAAATTTTTTTACGACCTTTTATATTCACCCAAATGTATTGTAAAGACGTGTCTTAGATGTAAAATAATGTGAACTTAACGTTAAAAATATAAAAAGTATGATTAGTTCAATACAAATGATTTTAAACGATATTTATCAGAATTATCACCATTTTTTACCCAATTTTTTCCCAAATTTTTTTTCTATTTTTTGTATTCACCAAAATGTATTGTAAATACGTGTTTTAGATGTAAAATAATGTGAACTTAACGATAAAAATATAAAAAGTATGATTAGTTCATTACAAATGACTTTAATCGATATTTAGCGGATTCATCTAACGTATTTCAAAATTTTTTTACGACCTTTTATATTCACCCAAATGTATTGTAAAGACGTGTTTTAGATGTAAAATTATGTGAACTTAACGATAAAAATATAAAAAGTATGATTAGTTCAATACAAATGACTTTAAACGAAATTTAGTGGAATTATCACCATTTTTTACCCAATTTTTTCCCAAATTTTTTTTCTATTTTTTGTATTCACCCAAATGTATTGTAAATACGTGTTTTAGATGTAAAATAATGTGAACTTAACGATAAAAATATAAAAAGTATGATTAGTTCAATACAAATGACTTTAATCGATATTTAGCGAAATTATCACCATTTTGTACCAAATTTTTTCCCAAATTTTTTTTCTATTTTTTGTATTCACCCAAATGTATTGTAAACACTTGTTTTAGATGTAAAATAATGTGAACTTAACGTTAAAAATTTAAAAAGTATGATTAGTTTAATAGAAATGACTTAAGACGATATTTAGCGGATTCATCACCTGTATTTCAAAATTTTTTTACGACCTTTTATATTCACCCAAATGTATTGTAAACACGTGTTTTAGATGTAAAATAATGTGAACTTAAAGTTAAAAATATAAAAAGTATGATTAGTTTAATAGAAATGACTTAAGACGATATTTAGCGGATTCATCACCCGTATTTCAAAATTTTTTTACGACCTTTTATATTCACCAAAATGTATTGTAAAGACGTGTTTTAGATGTAAAATAATGTGAACATAACGATAAAAATATAAAAAGTATGAATAGTTCAATACAAATGACTTTAAACGATATTTAGCGGAATTATCTCCATTTTTTACCAAATTTTTTTTCTATTTTTTGTATTCACCCAAATGTATTGTAAACACGTGTTTTAGATGTAAAATAATGTGAACTTAAAGTTAAAAATATAAAAAGTATGATTAGTTTAATAGAAATGACTTAAGACGATATTTAGTGGATTCATCACCCGTATTTCAAAATTTTTTTACGACCATTTATATTCACCCAAATGTATTGTAAAGACGTGTTTTAGATGTAAAATTATGTGAACTTAACGATAAAAATATAAAAAGTATGATTAGTTCAATACAAATGACTTTAATCGATATTTAGCGGAATTATCACCATTTTTTACCCAATTTTTTCCCAAATTTTTTTTCTATTTCTTGTATTCACCCAAATGTATTGTAAATACGTGTTTTAGATGTAAAAATATGTGAACTTAACGTTAATAATATAAAAAGTATGATTAGTTTAATAGAAATGACTTAAGACGATATTTAGCGGATTCATCACCTGTATTTCAAAATTTTTTTACGACCTTTTATATTCACCCAAATGTATTGTAAACACGTTTTTTAGATGTAAAATAATGTGAACTTAATGATAAAAATATAAAAAAAATGATTAGTTCAATACAAATGACTTTAAACGATATTTAGCGGAATTATCACCATTTTTTACCCAATTTTTTCCCAAATTTTTTTTCTATTTTTTGTATTCACCCAAATGTATTGTAAACACGTGTTTTAGATGTAAAATAATGTGAACTTAACGTTAAAAATATAAAAAGTATGATTAGTTCAATACAAATGACTTTAATCGATATTTAGCGAAATTATCACCATTTTTTACCAAATTTTATCCCAAATTTTTTTTCTATTTTTTGTATTCACCCAAATGTATTGTAAACACGTTTTTTAGATGTAAAATAATGTGAACTTAACGTTAAAAATATAAAAAGTATGATTAGTTTAATAGAAATGACTTAAGACGATATTTAGCGGATTCATCTCCTGTATATCAAAATTTTTTTACGACCTTTTATATTCACCTAAATGTATTGTAAAGACGTGTTTTAGATGTAAAATAATGCGAACTTAACGATAAAAATATAAAAAGTATGATTAGATCAATACAAATTACTTTAAACGATATTTAGCGGAATGATCACCATTTTTTACCAAATTTTATCACAAATTTTTTTTCTATTTTTTGTATTCACCCAAATGTATTGTAAAGACGTGTTTTAGATGTAAAATTATGTGAACTTAACGATAAAAATATAAAAAGTATGATTAGTTCAATACAAATGACTTTAAACGATATTTAGCGGAATTAACACCATTTTTTACCCAATTTTTTCCCAAATTTTTTTTCTAGTTTTTGTATTCAACCAAATGTATTGTAAATACGTGTTTTAGATGTAAAATAATGTGAACTTAACGATAAAAATATAAAAAGTATGATTAGTTCAATACAAATGACTTTAAACGATATTTAGCGGAATTATCACCATTTTTTACCAAATTTTTTTTCTATTTTTTGTATTCACCCAAATGTATTTTAAACACGTGTTTTAGATGTAAAATAATGTGAACTTAACGTTAAAAATATAAAAAGTATGATTAGTTTAATAGAAATGACTTAAGACGATATATAGCGGATTCATCACCCGTATTTCAAAATTTTTTTACGACCTTTTATATTCACCCAAATGTATTGTAAAGACGTGTTTTAGATGTAAAAATATGTGAACTTAACGATAAAAATATAAAAAGTATGATTAGTTCAATACAAATGACTTTAAACGATATTTAGCGGAATTATCACCATTTTTTACCAAATTTTTTCCCAAATTTTTTTTCTATTTTTTGTATTCACCCAAATGTATTGTAAACACGTTTATTAGATGTAAAATAATGTGAACTTAACGTTAAAAATATAAAAAGTATGATTAGTTTAATAGAAATGACTTTAAACGATATTTAGCGGAATTATCACCATTTTTTACCAAATTTTTTCCCAAATTTTTTTTCTATTTTTTGTATTCACCCAAATGTATTGCAAACACGTTTTTTAGATGTAAAATAATGTGAACTTAACGTTAAAAATATAAAAAGTATGATTAGTTTAATATAAATGACTTAAGACGATATTTAGCGGATTCATCACCTGTATTTCAAAATTTTTTTACGACCTTTTATATTCACCTAAATGTATTGTAAAGACGTGTTTTAGATGTAAAATAATGCGAACTTAACGATAAAAATATAAAAAGTATGATTAGATCAATACAAATTACTTTAAACGATATTTAGCGGAATGATCACCATTTTTTACCAAATTTTATCACAAATTTTTTTTCTATTTTTTGTATTCACCCAAATGTATTGTAAAGACGTGTTTTAGATGTAAAATTATGTGAACTTAACGATAAAAATATAAAAAGTATGATTAGTTCAATACAAATGACTTTAAACGATATTTAGCGGAATTAACACCATTTTTTACCCAATTTTTTCCCAAATTTTTTTTCTAGTTTTTGTATTCAACCAAATGTATTGTAAATACGTGTTTTAGATGTAAAATAATGTGAACTTAACGATAAAAATATAAAAAGTATGATTAGTTCAATACAAATGACTTTAAACGATATTTAGCGGAATTATCACCATTTTTTACCAAATTTTTTTTCTATTTTTTGTATTCACCCAAATGTATTTTAAACACGTGTTTTAGATGTAAAATAATGTGAACTTAACGTTAAAAATATAAAAAGTATGATTAGTTTAATAGAAATGACTTAAGACGATATATAGCGGATTCATCACCCGTATTTCAAAATTTTTTTACGACCTTTTATATTCACCCAAATGTATTGTAAAGACGTGTTTTAGATGTAAAAATATGTGAACTTAACGATAAAAATATAAAAAGTATGATTAGTTCAATACAAATGACTTTAAACGATATTTAGCGGAATTATCACCATTTTTTACCAAATTTTTTCCCAAATTTTTTTTCTATTTTTTGTATTCACCCAAATGTATTGTAAACACGTTTATTAGATGTAAAATAATGTGAACTTAACGTTAAAAATATAAAAAGTATGATTAGTTTAATAGAAATGACTTAAGACGATATTTAGCGGATTCATCACCTGTATTTCAAAATTTTTTTACGACCTTTTATATTCACCTAAATGTATTGTAAAGACGTGTTTTAGATGTAAAATAATGCGAACTTAAAGTTAAAAATATAAAAAGTATGATTAGTTTAATAGGAATGACTTAAGACGATATTTAGTGGATTCATCACCCGTATTTCAAAATTTTTTTACGACCTTTTATATTCACCTAAATGTATTGTAAAGACGTGTTTTAGATGTAAAATAATGCGAACTTAACGATAAAAATATAAAAAGTATGATTAGATCAATACAAATTATTTTAAACGATATTTAGCGGAATGATCACCATTTTTTACCAAATTTTATCACAAATTTTTTTTCTATTTTTTGTATTCACCCAAATGTATTGTAAAGACGTGTTTTAGATGTAAAATTATGTGAACTTAACGATAAAAATATAAAAAGTATGATTAGTTCAATACAAATGACTTTAAACGATATTTAGCGGAATTAACACCATTTTTTACCCAATTTTTTCCCAAATTTTTTTTCTAGTTTTTGTATTCAACCAAATGTATTGTAAATACGTGTTTTAGATGTAAAATAATGTGAACTTAACGATAAAAATATAAAAAGTATGATTAGTTCAATACAAATGACTTTAAACGATATTTAGCGGAATTATCACCATTTTTTACCAAATTTTTTTTCTATTTTTTGTATTCACCCAAATGTATTTTAAACACGTGTTTTAGATGTAAAATAATGTGAACTTAACGTTAAAAATATAAAAAGTATGATTAGTTTAATAGAAATGACTTAAGACGATATATAGCGGATTCATCACCCGTATTTCAAAATTTTTTTACGACCTTTTATATTCACCCAAATGTATTGTAAAGACGTGTTTTAGATGTAAAAATATGTGAACTTAACGATAAAAATATAAAAAGTATGATTAGTTCAATACAAATGACTTTAAACGATATTTAGCGGAATTATCACCATTTTTTACCAAATTTTTTCCCAAATTTTTTTTCTATTTTTTGTATTCACCCAAATGTATTGTAAACACGTTTATTAGATGTAAAATAATGTGAACTTAACGTTAAAAATATAAAAAGTATGATTAGTTTAATAGAAATGACTTTAAACGATATTTAGCGGAATTATCACCATTTTTTACCAAATTTTTTCCCAAATTTTTTTTCTATTTTTTGTATTCACCCAAATGTATTGCAAACACGTTTTTTAGATGTAAAATAATGTGAACTTAACGTTAAAAATATAAAAAGTATGATTAGTTTAATATAAATGACTTAAGACGATATTTAGCGGATTCATCACCTGTATTTCAAAATTTTTTTACGACCTTTTATATTCACCTAAATGTATTGTAAAGACGTGTTTTAGATGTAAAATAATGCGAACTTAACGATAAAAATATAAAAAGTATGATTAGATCAATACAAATTACTTTAAACGATATTTAGCGGAATGATCACCATTTTTTACCAAATTTTATCACAAATTTTTTTTCTATTTTTTGTATTCACCCAAATGTATTGTAAAGACGTGTTTTAGATGTAAAATTATGTGAACTTAACGATAAAAATATAAAAAGTATGATTAGTTCAATACAAATGACTTTAAACGATATTTAGCGGAATTAACACCATTTTTTACCCAATTTTTTCCCAAATTTTTTTTCTAGTTTTTGTATTCAACCAAATGTATTGTAAATACGTGTTTTAGATGTAAAATAATGTGAACTTAACGATAAAAATATAAAAAGTATGATTAGTTCAATACAAATGACTTTAAACGATATTTAGCGGAATTATCACCATTTTTTACCAAATTTTTTTTCTATTTTTTGTATTCACCCAAATGTATTTTAAACACGTGTTTTAGATGTAAAATAATGTGAACTTAACGTTAAAAATATAAAAAGTATGATTAGTTTAATAGAAATGACTTAAGACGATATATAGCGGATTCATCACCCGTATTTCAAAATTTTTTTACGACCTTTTATATTCACCCAAATGTATTGTAAAGACGTGTTTTAGATGTAAAAATATGTGAACTTAACGATAAAAATATAAAAAGTATGATTAGTTCAATACAAATGACTTTAAACGATATTTAGCGGAATTATCACCATTTTTTACCAAATTTTTTCCCAAATTTTTTTTCTATTTTTTGTATTCACCCAAATGTATTGTAAACACGTTTATTAGATGTAAAATAATGTGAACTTAACGTTAAAAATATAAAAAGTATGATTAGTTTAATAGAAATGACTTAAGACGATATTTAGCGGATTCATCACCTGTATTTCAAAATTTTTTTACGACCTTTTATATTCACCTAAATGTATTGTAAAGACGTGTTTTAGATGTAAAATTATGTGAACTTAACGATAAAAATATAAAAAGTATGATTAGTTCAATACAAATGACTTTAAACGATATTTAGCGGAATTATCACCATTTTTTACCCAATTTTTTCCCAAATTTTTTTTCTATTTTTTGTATTCACCCAAATGTATTGTAAAGACGTGTTTTAGATGTAAAATAATGTGAACTTAACGTTAAAAATATAAAAAGTATGATTAGTTTAATATAAATGACTTAGGACGATATTTAGCGGATTCATCACCTGTATTTCAAAATTTTTTTACGACCTTTTATATTCTTCCAAATGTATTGTAAAGACGTGTTTTAGATGTAAAATAATGTGGACTTAACGATAAAAATATAAAAAGTATGATTAGTTCAATACAAATGACTTTAAACGATATTTAGCGGAATTATCACCATTTTTTACCCTATTTTTCCCAAATTTTTTTTCTATTTTTTGTATTCACCCAAATGTATTGTAAAGACGTGTTTTAGATGTAAAATAATGTGAACTTAACGATTAAAATATAAAAAGTATGATTAGTTCAATACAAATGACTTTAATCGATATTTAGCGAAATTATCACCATTTTTTACCAAGTTTTTTCCCAAATTTTTTTTCTATTTTTTGTATTCACCCAAATGTATTGTAAACACGTGTTTTAGATGTAAAATAATGTGAACTTAACGTTAAAAATATAAAAAGTATGATTAGTTTAATAGAAATGACTTAAGACGATATTTAGCGGATTCATCACCCGTATTTCAAAATTTTTTTACGACCTTTTATATTCACCCAAATGTATTGTAAAGACGTGTTTTAGATGTAAAATAATGTGAACTTAACGTTAAAAATATAAAAAGTATGATTAGTTTAATAGAAATGACTTTAAACGATATTTAGTTGAAGTATCACCATTTTTTACCAAATTTTTTTTCTATTTTTTTGTATTCAACCAAATGTATTGTAAACACGTGTTTTAGATGTAAAATAATGTGAACTTAACGTTAAAAATATAAAAAGTATGATTAGTTTAATAGAAATGACTTAGGACGATATTTAGCGGATTCATCACCTGTATTTCAAAATTTTTTTACGACCTTTTATATTCACCCAAATGTATTGTAAAGACGTGTTTTAGATGTAAAATAATGTGAACTTAACGTTAAAAATATAAAAAGTATGATTAGTTTAATATAAATGACTTTAAACGATATTTAGCGGAATTATCACCATTTTTTACCAAATTTTTTTTCTATTTTTTTGTATTCAACCAAATGTATTGTAAACACGTGTTTTAGTTGTAAAATAATGTGAACTTAACGTTAAAAATATAAAAAGTATGATTAGTTTAATATAAATGACTTAGGACGATATTTAGCGGATTCATCACCTGTATTTCAAAATTTTTTTACGACCTTTTATATTCACCCAAATGTATTGTAAAGACGTGTTTTAGATGTAAAATAATGTGAACTTAATGTTAAAAATATAAAAAGTATGATTAGTTTAATAGAAATGACTTAGGACGATATTTAGCGGATTCATCACCTGTATTTCAAAATTTTTTTACGACCTTTTATATTCACCCAAATGTATTGTAAAGACGTGTCTTAGATGTAAAATAATGTGAACTTAACGATAAAAATATAAAAAGTATGATTAGTTTAATAGAAATGACTTTAAACGATATTTAGCGGAATTATCACCATTTTTTACCAAATTTTTTTTCTATTTTTTTGTATTCAACCAAATGTATTGTAAACACGTGTTTTAGATGTAAAATAATGTGAACTTAACGTTAAAAATATAAAAAGTATGATTAGTTTAATAGAAATGACTTAGGACGATATTTAGCGGATTCATCACCTGTATTTCAAAATTTTTTTACGACCTTTTATATTCACCCAAATGTATTGTAAAGACGTGTTTTAGATGTAAAATAATGTGAACTTAATGTTAAAAATATAAAAAGTATGATTAGTTTAATAGAAATGACTTAGGACGATATTTAGCGGATTCATCACCTGTATTTCAAAATTTTTTTACGACCTTTTATATTCACCCAAATGTATTGTAAAGACGTGTCTTAGATGTAAAATAATGTGAACTTAACGTTAAAAATATAAAAAGTATGATTAGTTTAATATAAATGACTTTAAACGATATTTAGCGGAATTATCACCATTTTTTACCAAATTTTTTTTCTATTTTTTGTATTCACCCAAATGTATTGTAAAGACGTGTTTTAGATGTAAAATAATGTGAACTTAACGTTAAAAATATAAAAAGTATGATTAGTTTAATAGAAATGACTTAGGACGATATTTAGCGGATTCATCACCTGTATTTCAAAATTTTTTTACGACCTTTTATATTCACCCAAATGTATTGTAAACACGTGTTTTAGATGTAAAATAATGTGAACTTAACGTTAAAAATATAAAAAGTATGATTAGTTTAATAGAAATGACTTAAGACGATATTTAGCGGATTCATCACCTGTATTTCAAAATTTTTTTACGACCTTTTATATTCACCCAAATGTATTGTAAAGACGTGTTTTAGATGTAAAATAATGTGAACTTAACGTTAAAAATATAAAAAGTATGATTAGTTTAATAGAAATGACTTTAAACGATATTTAGCGGAATTATCACCATTTTTTACCAAATTTTTTTTCTATTTTTTTGTATTCAACCAAATGTATTGTAAACACGTGTTTTAGATGTAAAATAATGTGAACTTAACGTTAAAAATATAAAAAGTATGATTAGTTTAATAGAAATGACTTAGGACGATATTTAGCGGATTCATCACCTGTATATCAAAATTTTTTTACGACCTTTTATATTCACCCAAATGTATTGTATAGACGTGTTTTAGATGTAAAATAATGTGAACTTAATGTTAAAAATATAAAAAGTATGCTTAGTTTAATAGAAATGACTTAGGACCATATTTAGCGGAATTATCACAATTTTTTACCAAATTTTTTTTCTATTTTTTTGTATTCAACCAAATGTATTGTAAACACGTGTTTTAGATGTAAAATAATGTGAACTTAACGTTAAAAATATAAAAAGTATGATTAGTTCAATACAAATGACTTTAATCGATATTTAGCGAAATTATCACCATTTTTTACCCAATTTTTTCCCAAATTTTTTTTCTATTTTTTGTATTCACCCAAATGTATTGTAAAGACGTGTTTTAGATGTAAAATAATGTGAACTTAACGATAAAAATATAAAAAGTATGATTAGTTCAATACAAATGACTTTAATCGATATTTAGCGAAATTATCACCATATTTTACCAAATTTTTTCCCAAATTTTTTCCCAAATTTTTTTTCTATTTTTTGTATTCACCCAAATGTATTGTAAACACGTGTTTTAGATGTAAAATAATGTGAACTTAACGTTAAAAATATAAAAAGTATGATTAGTTTAATAGAAATGACTTAAGACGATATTTAGCGGATTCATCACCCGTATTTCAAAATTTTTTTACGACCTTTTATATTCACCCAAATGTATTGTAAAGACGTGTTTTAGAAGTAAAATAATGTGAACTTAACGTTAAAAATATAAAAAGTATGATTAGTTTAATAGAAATGACTTTAAACGATATTTAGCGGAATTATCACCATTTTTTACCAAATTTTTTTTCTATTTTTTTGTATTCAACCAAATGTATTGTAAACACGTGTTTTAGATGTAAAATAATGTGAACTTAACGTTAAAAATATAAAAAGTATGATTAGTTTAATAGAAATGACTTAGGACGATATTTAGCGGATTCATCACCTGTATTTCAAAATTTTTTTACGACCTTTTATATTCACCCAAATGTATTGTAAAGACGTGTTTTAGATGTAAAATAATGTGAACTTAATGTTAAAAATATAAAAAGTATGATTAGTTTAATAGAAATGACTTAGGACGATATTTAGCGGATTCATCACCTGTATTTCAAAATTTTTTTACGACCTTTTATATTCACCCAAATGTATTGTAAAGACGTGTCTTAGATGTAAAATAATGTGAACTTAACGTTAAAAATATAAAAAGTATGATTAGTTTAATATAAATGACTTTAAACGATATTTAGCGGAATTATCACCATTTTTTACCAAATTTTTTTTCTATTTTTTGTATTCACCCAAATGTATTGTAAAGACGTGTTTTAGATGTAAAATAATGTGAACTTAACGTTAAAAATATAAAAAGTATGATTAGTTTAATAGAAATGACTTAGGACGATATTTAGCGGATTCATCACCTGTATTTCAAAATTTTTTTACGACCTTTTATATTCACCCAAATGTATTGTAAACACGTGTTTTAGATGTAAAATAATGTGAACTTAACGTTAAAAATATAAAAAGTATGATTAGTTTAATAGAAATGACTTAAGACGATATTTAGCGGATTCATCACCTGTATTTCAAAATTTTTTTACGACCTTTTATATTCACCCAAATGTATTGTAAAGACGTGTTTTAGATGTAAAATAATGTGAACTTAACGTTAAAAATATAAAAAGTATGATTAGTTTAATAGAAATGACTTTAAACGATATTTAGCGGAATTATCACCATTTTTTACCAAATTTTTTTTCTATTTTTTTGTATTCAACCAAATGTATTGTAAACACGTGTTTTAGATGTAAAATAATGTGAACTTAACGTTAAAAATATAAAAAGTATGATTAGTTTAATAGAAATGACTTAGGACGATATTTAGCGGATTCATCACCTGTATATCAAAATTTTTTTACGACCTTTTATATTCACCCAAATGTATTGTATAGACGTGTTTTAGATGTAAAATAATGTGAACTTAATGTTAAAAATATAAAAAGTATGATTAGTTTAATAGAAATGACTTAGGACGATATTTAGCGGAATTATCACAATTTTTTACCAAATTTTTTTTCTATTTTTTTGTATTCAACCAAATGTATTGTAAACACGTGTTTTAGATGTAAAATAATGTGAACTTAACGTTAAAAATATAAAAAGTATGATTAGTTCAATACAAATGACTTTAATCGATATTTAGCGAAATTATCACCATTTTTTACCCAATTTTTTCCCAAATTTTTTTTCTATTTTTTGTATTCACCCAAATGTATTGTAAAGACGTGTTTTAGATGTAAAATAATGTGAACTTAACGATAAAAATATAAAAAGTATGATTAGTTCAATACAAATGACTTTAATCGATATTTAGCGAAATTATCACCATATTTTACCAAATTTTTTCCCAAATTTTTTCCCAAATTTTTTTTCTATTTTTTGTATTCACCCAAATGTATTGTAAACACGTGTTTTAGATGTAAAATAATGTGAACTTAACGTTAAAAATATAAAAAGTATGATTAGTTTAATAGAAATGACTTAAGACGATATTTAGCGGATTCATCACCCGTATTTCAAAATTTTTTTACGACCTTTTATATTCACCCAAATGTATTGTAAAGACGTGTTTTAGAAGTAAAATAATGTGAACTTAACGTTAAAAATATAAAAAGTATGATTAGTTTAATAGAAATGACTTTAAACGATATTTAGCGGAATTATCACCATTTTTTACCAAATTTTTTTTCTATTTTTTTGTATTCAACCAAATGTATTGTAAACACGTGTTTTAGATGTAAAATAATGTGAACTTAACGTTAAAAATATAAAAAGTATGATTAGTTTAATAGAAATGACTTAGGACGATATTTAGCGGATTCATCACCTGTATTTCAAAATTTTTTTACGACCTTTTATATTCACCCAAATGTATTGTATAGACGTGTTTTAGATGTAAAATAATGTGAACTTAATGTTAAAAATATAAAAAGTATGATTAGTTTAATAGAAATGACTTAGGACGATATTTAGCGGATTCATCACCATTTTTTACCCAATTTTTTCCCAAATTTTTTTTCTATTTTTTGTATTCACCCAAATGTATTGTAAAGACGTGTTTTAGATGTAAAATAATGTGAACTTAACGATAAAAATATAAAAAGTATGATTAGTTCAATACAAATGACTTTAATCGATATTTAGCGAAATTATCACCATTTTTTACCAAATTTTTTCCCAAATTTTTTTTCTATTTTTTGTATTCACCCAAATGTATTGTAAACACGTGTTTTAGATGTAAAATAATGTGAACTTAACGTTAAAAATATAAAAAGTATGATTAGTTTAATAGAAATGACTTAAGACGATATTTAGCGGATTCATCACCCGTATTTCAAAATTTTTTTACGACCTTTTATATTCACCCAAATGTATTGTAAAGACGTGTTTTAGAAGTAAAATAATGTGAACTTAACGTTAAAAATATAAAAAGTATGATTAGTTTAATAGAAATGACTTAGGACGATATTTAGCGGATTCATCACCTGTATTTCAAAATTTTTTTACGACCTTTTATATTCACCCAAATGTATTGTAAAGACGTGTTTTAGATGTAAAATAATGTGAACTTAACGTTAAAAATATAAAAAGTATGATTAGTTTAATAGAAATGACTTTAAACGATATTTAGCGGAATTATCACCATTTTTTACCAAATTTTTTTTCTATTTTTTTGTATTCAACCAAATGTATTGTAAACACGTGTTTGAGATGTAAAATAATGTGAACTTAACGTTAAAAATATAAAAAGTATGATTAGTTTAATAGAAATGACTTAGGACGATATTTAGCGGATTCATCACCTGTATTTCAAAATTTTTTTACGACCTTTTATATTCACCCAAATGTATTGTAAAGACGTGTTTTAGATGTAAAATAATGTGAACTTAATGTTAAAAATATAAAAAGTATGATTAGTTTAATAGAAATGACTTAGGACGATATTTAGCGGATTCAACACCTGTATTTCAAAATTTTTTTACGACCTTTTATATTTACCCAAATGTATTGTAAAGACGTGTCTTAGATGTAAAATAATGTGAACTTAACGATAAAAATATAAAAAGTATGATTAGTTTAATATAAATGACTTAGGACGATATTTAGCGGATTCATCACCTGTATTTCAAAATTTTTTTACGACCTTTTATATTCACCCAAATGTATTGTAAAGACGTGTTTTAGATGTAAAATAATGTGGACTTAACGATAAAAATATAAAAAGTATGATTAGTTCAATACAAATGACTTTAAACGATATTTAGCGGAATTATCACCATTTTTTACCCAATTTTTTCCCAAATTTTTTTTCTATTTTTTGTATTCACCCAAATGTATTGTAAAGACGTGTTTTAGATGTAAAATAATGTGAACTTAACGATAAAAATATAAAAAGTATGATTAGTTCAATAGAAATGACTTTAAACGATATTTAGCGGAATTATCACCATTTTTTACCAAATTTTTTTTCTATTTTTTTGTATTCAACCAAATGTATTGTAAACACGTGTTTTAGATGTAAAATAATGTGAACTTAACGTTAAAAATATAAAAAGTATGATTAGTTCAATACAAATGACTTTAATCGATATTTAGCGAAATTATCACCATTTTTTACCAAATTTTTTCCCAAATTTTTTTTCTATTTTTTGTATTCACCCAAATGTATTGTAAACACGTGTTTTAGATGTAAAATAATGTGAACTTAACGTTAAAAATATAAAAAGTATGATTAGTTTAATAGAAATGACTTAAGACGATATTTAGCGGATTCATCACCCGTATTTCAAAATTTTTTTACGACCTTTTATATTCACCCAAATGTATTGTAAAGACGTGTTTTAGAAGTAAAATAATGTGAACTTAACGTTAAAAATATAAAAAGTATGATTAGTTTAATAGAAATGACTTAGGACGATATTTAGCGGATTCATCACCTGTATTTCAAAATTTTTTTACGACCTTTTATATTCACCCAAATGTATTGTAAAGACGTGTTTTAGATGTAAAATAATGTGAACTTAACGTTAAAAATATAAAAAGTATGATTAGTTTAATAGAAATGACTTTAAACGATATTTAGCGGAATTATCACCATTTTTTACCAAATTTTTTTTCTATTTTTTTGTATTCAACCAAATGTATTGTAAACACGTGTTTGAGATGTAAAATAATGTGAACTTAACGTTAAAAATATAAAAAGTATGATTAGTTTAATAGAAATGACTTAGGACGATATTTAGCGGATTCATCACCTGTATTTCAAAATTTTTTTACGACCTTTTATATTCACCCAAATGTATTGTAAAGACGTGTTTTAGATGTAAAATAATGTGAACTTAATGTTAAAAATATAAAAAGTATGATTAGTTTAATATAAATGACTTAGGACGATATTTAGCGGATTCATCACCTGTATTTCAAAATTTTTTTACGACCTTTTATATTCACCCAAATGTATTGTAAAGACGTGTTTTAGATGTAAAATAATGTGGACTTAACGATAAAAATATAAAAAGTATGATTAGTTCAATACAAATGACTTTAAACGATATTTAGCGGAATTATCACCATTTTTTACCCAATTTTTTCCCAAATTTTTTTTCTATTTTTTGTATTCACCCAAATGTATTGTAAAGACGTGTTTTAGATGTAAAATAATGTGAACTTAACGATAAAAATATAAAAAGTATGATTAGTTCAATAGAAATGACTTTAAACGATATTTAGCGGAATTATCACCATTTTTTACCAAATTTTTTTTCTATTTTTTTGTATTCAACCAAATGTATTGTAAACACGTGTTTTAGATGTAAAATAATGTGAACTTAACGTTAAAAATATAAAAAGTATGATTAGTTCAATACAAATGACTTTAATCGATATTTAGCGAAATTATCACCATTTTTTACCAAATTTTTTCCCAAATTTTTTTTCTATTTTTTGTATTCACCCAAATGTATTGTAAACACGTGTTTTAGATGTAAAATAATGTGAACTTAACGTTAAAAATATAAAAAGTATGATTAGTTTAATAGAAATGACTTAAGACGATATTTAGCGGATTCATCACCCGTATTTCAAAATTTTTTTACGACCTTTTATATTCACCCAAATGTATTGTAAAGACGTGTTTTAGAAGTAAAATAATGTGAACTTAACGTTAAAAATATAAAAAGTATGATTAGTTTAATAGAAATGACTTAGGACGATATTTAGCGGATTCATCACCTGTATTTCAAAATTTTTTTACGACCTTTTATATTCACCCAAATGTATTGTAAAGACGTGTTTTAGATGTAAAATAATGTGAACTTAACGTTAAAAATATAAAAAGTATGATTAGTTTAATAGAAATGACTTTAAACGATATTTAGCGGAATTATCACCATTTTTTACCAAATTTTTTTTCTATTTTTTTGTATTCAACCAAATGTATTGTAAACACGTGTTTTAGATGTAAAATAATGTGAACTTAACGTTAAAAATATAAAAAGTATGATTAGTTTAATAGAAATGACTTAAGACGATATTTAGCGGATTCATCACCTGTATTTCAAAATTTTTTTACGACCTTTTATATTCACCCAAATGTATTGTAAAGACGTGTTTTAGATGTAAAATAATGTGAACTTAACGTTAAAAATATAAAAAGTATGATTAGTTTAATAGAAATGACTTTAAACGATATTTAGCGGAATTATCACCATTTTTTACCAAATTTTTTTTCTATTTTTTTGTATTCAACCAAATGTATTGTAAACACGTGTTTTAGATGTAAAATAATGTGAACTTAACGTTAAAAATATAAAAAGTATGATTAGTTTAATAGAAATGACTTAGGACGATATTTAGCGGATTCATCACCTGTATATCAAAATTTTTTTACGACCTTTTATATTCACCCAAATGTATTGTATAGACGTGTTTTAGATGTAAAATAATGTGAACTTAATGTTAAAAATATAAAAAGTATGATTAGTTTAATAGAAATGACTTAGGACGATATTTAGCGGAATTATCACCATTTTTTACCAAATTTTTTTTCTATTTTTTTGTATTCAACCAAATGTATTGTAAACACGTGTTTTAGATGTAAAATAATGTGAACTTAACGTTAAAAATATAAAAAGTATGATTAGTTCAATACAAATGACTTTAATCGATATTTAGCGAAATTATCACCATTTTTTACCCAATTTTTTCCCAAATTTTTTTTCTATTTTTTGTATTCACCCAAATGTATTGTAAAGACGTGTTTTAGATGTAAAATAATGTGAACTTAACGATAAAAATATAAAAAGTATGATTAGTTCAATACAAATGACTTTAATCGATATTTAGCGAAATTATCACCATATTTTACCAAATTTTTTCCCAAATTTTTTCCCAAATTTTTTCCCAAATTTTTTTTCTATTTTTTGTATTCACCCAAATGTATTGTAAACACGTGTTTTAGATGTAAAATAATGTGAACTTAACGTTAAAAATATAAAAAGTATGATTAGTTTAATAGAAATGACTTAAGACGATATTTAGCGGATTCATCACCCGTATTTCAAAATTTTTTTACGACCTTTTATATTCACCCAAATGTATTGTAAAGACGTGTTTTAGAAGTAAAATAATGTGAACTTAACGTTAAAAATATAAAAAGTATGATTAGTTTAATAGAAATGACTTTAAACGATATTTAGCGGAATTATCACCATTTTTTACCAAATTTTTTTTCTATTTTTTTGTATTCAACCAAATGTATTGTAAACACGTGTTTTAGATGTAAAATAATGTGAACTTAACGTTAAAAATATAAAAAGTATGATTAGTTTAATAGAAATGACTTAGGACGATATTTAGCGGATTCATCACCTGTATTTCAAAATTTTTTTACGACCTTTTATATTCACCCAAATGTATTGTATAGACGTGTTTTAGATGTAAAATAATGTGAACTTAATGTTAAAAATATAAAAAGTATGATTAGTTTAATAGAAATGACTTAGGACGATATTTAGCGGATTCATCACCATTTTTTACCCAATTTTTTCCCAAATTTTTTTTCTATTTTTTGTATTCACCCAAATGTATTGTAAAGACGTGTTTTAGATGTAAAATAATGTGAACTTAACGATAAAAATATAAAAAGTATGATTAGTTCAATACAAATGACTTTAATCGATATTTAGCGAAATTATCACCATTTTTTACCAAATTTTTTCCCAAATTTTTTTTCTATTTTTTGTATTCACCCAAATGTATTGTAAACACGTGTTTTAGATGTAAAATAATGTGAACTTAACGTTAAAAATATAAAAAGTATGATTAGTTTAATAGAAATGACTTAAGACGATATTTAGCGGATTCATCACCCGTATTTCAAAATTTTTTTACGACCTTTTATATTCACCCAAATGTATTGTAAAGACGTGTTTTAGAAGTAAAATAATGTGAACTTAACGTTAAAAATATAAAAAGTATGATTAGTTTAATAGAAATGACTTAGGACGATATTTAGCGGATTCATCACCTGTATTTCAAAATTTTTTTACGACCTTTTATATTCACCCAAATGTATTGTAAAGACGTGTTTTAGATGTAAAATAATGTGAACTTAACGTTAAAAATATAAAAAGTATGATTAGTTTAATAGAAATGACTTTAAACGATATTTAGCGGAATTATCACCATTTTTTACCAAATTTTTTTTCTATTTTTTTGTATTCAACCAAATGTATTGTAAACACGTGTTTTAGATGTAAAATAATGTGAACTTAACGTTAAAAATATAAAAAGTATGATTAGTTTAATAGAAATGACTTAAGACGATATTTAGCGGATTCATCACCTGTATTTCAAAATTTTTTTACGACCTTTTATATTCACCCAAATGTATTGTAAAGACGTGTTTTAGATGTAAAATAATGTGAACTTAACGTTAAAAATATAAAAAGTATGATTAGTTTAATAGAAATGACTTTAAACGATATTTAGCGGAATTATCACCATTTTTTACCAAATTTTTTTTCTATTTTTTTGTATTCAACCAAATGTATTGTAAACACGTGTTTTAGATGTAAAATAATGTGAACTTAACGTTAAAAATATAAAAAGTATGATTAGTTTAATAGAAATGACTTAGGACGATATTTAGCGGATTCATCACCTGTATTTCAAAATTTTTTTACGACCTTTTATATTCACCCAAATGTATTGTATAGACGTGTTTTAGATGTAAAATAATGTGAACTTAATGTTAAAAATATAAAAAGTATGATTAGTTTAATAGAAATGACTTAGGACGATATTTAGCGGATTCATCACCATTTTTTACCCAATTTTTTCCCAAATTTTTTTTCTATTTTTTGTATTCACCCAAATGTATTGTAAAGACGTGTTTTAGATGTAAAATAATGTGAACTTAACGATAAAAATATAAAAAGTATGATTAGTTCAATACAAATGACTTTAATCGATATTTAGCGAAATTATCACCATTTTTTACCAAATTTTTTCCCAAATTTTTTTTCTATTTTTTGTATTCACCCAAATGTATTGTAAACACGTGTTTTAGATGTAAAATAATGTGAACTTAACGTTAAAAACATAAAAAGTATGATTAGTTTAATAGAAATGACTTAAGACGATATTTAGCGGATTCATCACCCGTATTTCAAAATTTTTTTACGACCTTTTATATTCACCCAAATGTATTGTAAAGACGTGTTTTAGAAGTAAAATAATGTGAACTTAACGTTAAAAATATAAAAAGTATGATTAGTTTAATAGAAATGACTTAGGACGATATTTAGCGGATTCATCACCTGTATTTCAAAATTTTATTACGACCTTTTATATTCACCCAAATGTATTGTAAAGACGTGTTTTAGATGTAAAATAATGTGAACTTAACGTTAAAAATATAAAAAGTATGATTAGTTTAATAGAAATGACTTTAAACGATATTTAGCGGAATTATCACCATTTTTTACCAAATTTTTTTTCTATTTTTTTGTATTCAACCAAATGTATTGTAAACACGTGTTTTAGATGTAAAATAATGTGAACTTAACGTTAAAAATATAAAAAGTATGATTAGTTTAATAGAAATGACTTAAGACGATATTTAGCGGATTCATCACCTGTATTTCAAAATTTTTTTACGACCTTTTATATTCACCCAAATGTATTGTAAAGACGTGTTTTAGATGTAAAATAATGTGAACTTAACGTTAAAAATATAAAAAGTATGATTAGTTTAATAGAAATGACTTTAAACGATATTTAGCGGAATTATCACCATTTTTTACCAAATTTTTTTTCTATTTTTTTGTATTCAACCAAATGTATTGTAAACACGTGTTTTAGATGTAAAATAATGTGAACTTAACGTTAAAAATATAAAAAGTATGATTAGTTTAATAGAAATGACTTAGGACGATATTTAGCGGATTCATCACCTGTATATCAAAATTTTTTTACGACCTTTTATATTCACCCAAATGTATTGTATAGACGTGTTTTAGATGTAAAATAATGTGAACTTAATGTTAAAAATATAAAAAGTATGATTAGTTTAATAGAAATGACTTAGGACGATATTTAGCGGAATTATCACCATTTTTTACCAAATTTTTTTTCTATTTTTTTGTATTCAACCAAATGTATTGTAAACACGTGTTTTAGATGTAAAATAATGTGAACTTAACGTTAAAAATATAAAAAGTATGATTAGTTCAATACAAATGACTTTAATCGATATTTAGCGAAATTATCACCATTTTTTACCCAATTTTTTCCCAAATTTTTTTTCTATTTTTTGTATTCACCCAAATGTATTGTAAAGACGTGTTTTAGATGTAAAATAATGTGAACTTAACGATAAAAATATAAAAAGTATGATTAGTTCAATACAAATGACTTTAATCGATATTTAGCGAAATTATCACCATATTTTACCAAATTTTTTCCCAAATTTTTTCCCAAATTTTTTTTCTATTTTTTGTATTCACCCAAATGTATTGTAAACACGTGTTTTAGATGTAAAATAATGTGAACTTAACGTTAAAAATATAAAAAGTATGATTAGTTTAATAGAAATGACTTAAGACGATATTTAGCGGATTCATCACCCGTATTTCAAAATTTTTTTACGACCTTTTATATTCACCCAAATGTATTGTAAAGACGTGTTTTAGAAGTAAAATAATGTGAACTTAACGTTAAAAATATAAAAAGTATGATTAGTTTAATAGAAATGACTTTAAACGATATTTAGCGGAATTATCACCATTTTTTACCAAATTTTTTTTCTATTTTTTTGTATTCAACCAAATGTATTGTAAACACGTGTTTTAGATGTAAAATAATGTGAACTTAACGTTAAAAATATAAAAAGTATGATTAGTTTAATAGAAATGACTTAGGACGATATTTAGCGGATTCATCACCTGTATTTCAAAATTTTTTTACGACCTTTTATATTCACCCAAATGTATTGTATAGACGTGTATTAGATGTAAAATAATGTGAACTTAATGTTAAAAATATAAAAAGTATGATTAGTTTAATAGAAATGACTTAGGACGATATTTAGCGGATTCATCACCATTTTTTACCCAATTTTTTCCCAAATTTTTTTTCTATTTTTTGTATTCACCCAAATGTATTGTAAAGACGTGTTTTAGATGTAAAATAATGTGAACTTAACGATAAAAATATAAAAAGTATGATTAGTTCAATACAAATGACTTTAATCGATATTTAGCGAAATTATCACCATTTTTTACCAAATTTTTTCCCAAATTTTTTTTCTATTTTTTGTATTCACCCAAATGTATTGTAAACACGTGTTTTAGATGTAAAATAATGTGAACTTAACGTTAAAAATATAAAAAGTATGATTAGTTTAATAGAAATGACTTAAGACGATATTTAGCGGATTCATCACCCGTATTTCAAAATTTTTTTACGACCTTTTATATTCACCCAAATGTATTGTAAAGACGTGTTTTAGAAGTAAAATAATGTGAACTTAACGTTAAAAATATAAAAAGTATGATTAGTTTAATAGAAATGACTTAAGACGATATTTAGCGGATTCATCACCCGTATTTCAAAATTTTTTTACGACCTTTTATATTCACCCAAATGTATTGTAAAGACGTGTTTTAGAAGTAAAATAATGTGAACTTAACGTTAAAAATATAAAAAGTATGATTAGTTTAATAGAAATGACTTTAAACGATATTTAGCGGAATTATCACCATTTTTTACCAAATTTTTTTTCTATTTTTTTGTATTCAACCAAATGTATTGTAAACACGTGTTTGAGATGTAAAATAATGTGAACTTAACGTTAAAAATATAAAAAGTATGATTAGTTTAATAGAAATGACTTAGGACGATATTTAGCGGATTCATCACCTGTATTTCAAAATTTTTTTACGACCTTTTATATTCACCCAAATGTATTGTAAAGACGTGTTTTAGATGTAAAATAATGTGAACTTAATGTTAAAAATATAAAAAGTATGATTAGTTTAATAGAAATGACTTAGGACGATATTTAGCGGATTCATCACCTGTATTTCAAAATTTTTTTACGACCTTTTATATTTACCCAAATGTATTGTAAAGACGTGTCTTAGATGTAATATAATGTGAACTTAACGATAAAAATATAAAAAGTATGATTAGTTCAATACAAATGACTTTAAACGATATTTAGCGGAATTATCACCATTTTTTACCAAATTTTTTTTCTATTTTTTGTATTCACCCAAATGTATTGTAACGTCGTGTTTTAGATGTAAAATAATGTGAACTTAACGTGAAAAATATAAAAAGTATGATTAGTTTAATATAAATGACTTAGGACGATATTTAGCGGATTCATCACCTGTATTTCAAAATTTTTTTACGACCTTTTATATTCACCCAAATGTATTGTAAAGACGTGTTTTAGATGTAAAATAATGTGGACTTAACGATAAAAATATAAAAAGTATGATTAGTTCAATACAAATGACTTTAAACGATATTTAGCGGAATTATCACCATTTTTTACCCAATTTTTTCCCAAATTTTTTTTCTATTTTTTGTATTCACCCAAATGTATTGTAAAGACGTGTTTTAGATGTAAAATAATGTGAACTTAACGATAAAAATATAAAAAGTATGATTAGTTCAATACAAATGACTTTAATCGATATTTAGCGAAATTATCACCATTTTTTACCAAATTTTTTCCCAAATTTTTTTTCTATTTTTTGTATTCACCCAAATGTATTGTAAACACGTGTTTTAGATGTAAAATAATGTGAACTTAACGTTAAAAATATAAAAAGTATGATTAGTTTAATAGAAATGACTTAAGACGATATTTAGCGGATTCATCACCCGTATTTCAAAATTTTTTTACGACATTTTATATTCACCCAAATGTATTGTAAACACGTGTTTTAGATGTAAAATAATGTGAACTTAACGTTAAAAATATAAAAAGTATGATTAGTTTAATAGAAATGACTTAAGACGATATTTAGCGGATTCATCACCCGTATTTCAAAATTTTATTACGACCTTTTATATTCACCCAAATGTATTGTAAACACGTGTTTTAGATGTAAAATAATGTGAACTTAACGTTAATAATATAAAAAGTATGATTAGTTTAATAGAAATGACTTAGGACGATATTTAGCGGATTCATCACCTGTATTTCAAAATTTTTTTACGACCTTTTATATTCACCCAAATGTATTGTAAAGACGTGTTTTAGATGTAAAATAATGTGAACTTAACGTTAAAAATATAAAAAGTATGATTAATTTAATAGAAATGACTTTAAACGATATTTAGCGGAATTATCACCATTTTTTACCAAATTTTTTTTCTATTTTTTTGTATTCAACCAAATGTATTGTAAACACGTGTTTGAGATGTAAAATAATGTGAACTTAACGTTAAAAATATAAAAAGTATGATTAGTTTAATAGAAATGACTTAGGACGATATTTAGCGGATTCATCACCTGTATTTCAAAATTTTTTTACGACCTTTTATATTCACCCAAATGTATTGTAAAGACGTGTCTTAGATGTAAAATAATGTGAACTTAACGATAAAAATATAAAAAGTATGATTAGTTCAATACAAATGACTTTAAACGATATTTAGCGGAATTATCACCATTTTTTACCAAATTTTTTTTCTATTTTTTGTATTCACCCAAATGTATTGTAACGACGTGTTTTAGATGTAAAATAATGTGAACTTAACGTGAAAAATATAAAAAGTATGATTAGTTTAATATAAATGACTTAGGACGATATTTAGCGGATTCATCACCTGTATTTCAAAATTTTTTTACGACCTTTTATATTCACCCAAATGTATTGTAAAGACGTGTTTTAGATGTAAAATAATGTGGACTTAACGATAAAAATATAAAAAGTATGATTAGTTCAATACAAATGACTTTAAACGATATTTAGCGGAATTATCACCATTTTTTACCCAATTTTTTCCCAAATTTTTTTTCTATTTTTTGTATTCACCCAAATGTATTGTAAAGACGTGTTTTAGATGTAAAATAATGTGAACTTAACGATAAAAATATAAAAAGTATGATTAGTTCAATACAAATGACTTTAATCGATATTTAGCGAAATTATCACCATTTTTTACCAAATTTTTTCCCAAATTTTTTTTCTATTTTTTGTATTCACCCAAATGTATTGTAAACACGTGTTTTAGATGTAAAATAATGTGAACTTAACGTTAAAAATATAAAAAGTATGATTAGTTTAATAGAAATGACTTAGGACGATATTTAGCGGAATTATCACCATTTTTTACCAAATTTTTTTTCTATTTTTTTGTATTCAACCAAATGTATTGTAAACACGTGTTTTAGATGTAAAATAATGTGAACTTAACGTTAAAAATATAAAAAGTATGATTAGTTCAATACAAATGACTTTAATCGATATTTAGCGAAATTATCACCATTTTTTACCCAATTTTTTCCCAAATTTTTTTTCTATTTTTTGTATTCACCCAAATGTATTGTAAAGACGTGTTTTAGATGTAAAATAATGTGAACTTAACGATAAAAATATAAAAAGTATGATTAGTTCAATACAAATGACTTTAATCGATATTTAGCGAAATTATCACCATATTTTACCAAATTTTTTCCCAAATTTTTTCCCAAATTTTTTTTCTATTTTTTGTATTCACCCAAATGTATTGTAAACACGTGTTTTAGATGTAAAATAATGTGAACTTAACGTTAAAAATATAAAAAGTATGATTAGTTTAATAGAAATGACTTAAGACGATATTTAGCGGATTCATCACCCGTATTTCAAAATTTTTTTACGACCTTTTATATTCACCCAAATGTATTGTAAAGACGTGTTTTAGAAGTAAAATAATGTGAACTTAACGTTAAAAATATAAAAAGTATGATTAGTTTAATAGAAATGACTTTAAACGATATTTAGCGGAATTATCACCATTTTTTACCAAATTTTTTTTCTATTTTTTTGTATTCAACCAAATGTATTGTAAACACGTGTTTTAGATGTAAAATAATGTGAACTTAACGTTAAAAATATAAAAAGTATGATTAGTTTAATAGAAATGACTTAGGACGATATTTAGCGGATTCATCACCTGTATTTCAAAATTTTTTTACGACCTTTTATATTCACCCAAATGTATTGTATAGACGTGTATTAGATGTAAAATAATGTGAACTTAATGTTAAAAATATAAAAAGTATGATTAGTTTAATAGAAATGACTTAGGACGATATTTAGCGGATTCATCACCATTTTTTACCCAATTTTTTCCCAAATTTTTTTTCTATTTTTTGTATTCACCCAAATGTATTGTAAAGACGTGTTTTAGATGTAAAATAATGTGAACTTAACGATAAAAATATAAAAAGTATGATTAGTTCAATACAAATGACTTTAATCGATATTTAGCGAAATTATCACCATTTTTTACCAAATTTTTTCCCAAATTTTTTTTCTATTTTTTGTATTCACCCAAATGTATTGTAAACACGTGTTTTAGATGTAAAATAATGTGAACTTAACGTTAAAAATATAAAAAGTATGATTAGTTTAATAGAAATGACTTAAGACGATATTTAGCGGATTCATCACCCGTATTTCAAAATTTTTTTACGACCTTTTATATTCACCCAAATGTATTGTAAAGACGTGTTTTAGAAGTAAAATAATGTGAACTTAACGTTAAAAATATAAAAAGTATGATTAGTTTAATAGAAATGACTTAAGACGATATTTAGCGGATTCATCACCCGTATTTCAAAATTTTTTTACGACCTTTTATATTCACCCAAATGTATTGTAAAGACGTGTTTTAGAAGTAAAATAATGTGAACTTAACGTTAAAAATATAAAAAGTATGATTAGTTTAATAGAAATGACTTTAAACGATATTTAGCGGAATTATCACCATTTTTTACCAAATTTTTTTTCTATTTTTTTGTATTCAACCAAATGTATTGTAAACACGTGTTTGAGATGTAAAATAATGTGAACTTAACGTTAAAAATATAAAAAGTATGATTAGTTTAATAGAAATGACTTAGGACGATATTTAGCGGATTCATCACCTGTATTTCAAAATTTTTTTACGACCTTTTATATTCACCCAAATGTATTGTAAAGACGTGTTTTAGATGTAAAATAATGTGAACTTAATGTTAAAAATATAAAAAGTATGATTAGTTTAATAGAAATGACTTAGGACGATATTTAGCGGATTCATCACCTGTATTTCAAAATTTTTTTACGACCTTTTATATTTACCCAAATGTATTGTAAAGACGTGTCTTAGATGTAAAATAATGTGAACTTAACGATAAAAATATAAAAAGTATGATTAGTTCAATACAAATGACTTTAAACGATATTTAGCGGAATTATCACCATTTTTTACCAAATTTTTTTTCTATTTTTTGTATTCACCCAAATGTATTGTAACGACGTGTTTTAGATGTAAAATAATGTGAACTTAACGTGAAAAATATAAAAAGTATGATTAGTTGAATATAAATGACTTAGGACGATATTTAGCGGATTCATCACCTGTATTTCAAAATTTTTTTACGACCTTTTATATTCACCCAAATGTATTGTAAAGACGTGTTTTAGATGTAAAATAATGTGGACTTAACGATAAAAATATAAAAAGTATGATTAGTTCAATACAAATGACTTTAAACGATATTTAGCGGAATTATCACCATTTTTTACCCAATTTTTTCCCAAATTTTTTTTCTATTTTTTGTATTCACCCAAATGTATTGTAAAGACGTGTTTTAGATGTAAAATAATGTGAACTTAACGATAAAAATATAAAAAGTATGATTAGTTCAATACAAATGACTTTAATCGATATTTAGCGAAATTATCACCATTTTTTACCAAATTTTTTCCCAAATTTTTTTTCTATTTTTTGTATTCACCCAAATGTATTGTAAACACGTGTTTTAGATGTAAAATAATGTGAACTTAACGTTAAAAATATAAAAAGTATGATTAGTTTAATAGAAATGACTTAAGACGATATTTAGCGGATTCATCACCCGTATTTCAAAATTTTTTTACGACATTTTATATTCACCCAAATGTATTGTAAACACGTGTTTTAGATGTAAAATAATGTGAACTTAACGTTAAAAATATAAAAAGTATGATTAGTTTAATAGAAATGACTTAAGACGATATTTAGCGGATTCATCACCCGTATTTCAAAATTTTATTACGACCTTTTATATTCACCCAAATGTATTGTAAACACGTGTTTTAGATGTAAAATAATGTGAACTTAACGTTAATAATATAAAAAGTATGATTAGTTTAATAGAAATGACTTAGGACGATATTTAGCGGATTCATCACCTGTATTTCAAAATTTTTTTACGACCTTTTATATTCACCCAAATGTATTGTAAAGACGTGTTTTAGATGTAAAATAATGTGAACTTAACGTTAAAAATATAAAAAGTATGATTAATTTAATAGAAATGACTTTAAACGATATTTAGCGGAATTATCACCATTTTTTACCAAATTTTTTTTCTATTTTTTTGTATTCAACCAAATGTATTGTAAACACGTGTTTGAGATGTAAAATAATGTGAACTTAACGTTAAAAATATAAAAAGTATGATTAGTTTAATAGAAATGACTTAGGACGATATTTAGCGGATTCATCACCTGTATTTCAAAATTTTTTTACGACCTTTTATATTCACCCAAATGTATTGTAAAGACGTGTCTTAGATGTAAAATAATGTGAACTTAACGATAAAAATATAAAAAGTATGATTAGTTCAATACAAATGACTTTAAACGATATTTAGCGGAATTATCACCATTTTTTACCAAATTTTTTTTCTATTTTTTGTATTCACCCAAATGTATTGTAACGACGTGTTTTAGATGTAAAATAATGTGAACTTAACGTGAAAAATATAAAAAGTATGATTAGTTTAATATAAATGACTTAGGACGATATTTAGCGGATTCATCACCTGTATTTCAAAATTTTTTTACGACCTTTTATATTCACCCAAATGTATTGTAAAGACGTGTTTTAGATGTAAAATAATGTGGACTTAACGATAAAAATATAAAAAGTATGATTAGTTCAATACAAATGACTTTAAACGATATTTAGCGGAATTATCACCATTTTTTACCCAATTTTTTCCCAAATTTTTTTTCTATTTTTTGTATTCACCCAAATGTATTGTAAAGACGTGTTTTAGATGTAAAATAATGTGAACTTAACGATAAAAATATAAAAAGTATGATTAGTTCAATACAAATGACTTTAATCGATATTTAGCGAAATTATCACCATTTTTTACCAAATTTTTTCCCAAATTTTTTTTCTATTTTTTGTATTCACCCAAATGTATTGTAAACACGTGTTTTAGATGTAAATTAATGTGAACTTAACGTTAAAAATATAAAAAGTATGATTAGTTTAATAGAAATGACTTAAGACGATATTTAGCGGATTCATCACCCGTATTTCAAAATTTTTTTACGACATTTTATATTCACCCAAATGTATTGTAAACACGTGTTTTAGATGTAAAATAATGTGAACTTAACGTTAAAAATATAAAAAGTATGATTAGTTTAATAGAAATGACTTAAGACGATATTTAGCGGATTCATCACCCGTATTTCAAAATTTTATTACGACCTTTTATATTCACCCAAATGTATTGTAAACACGTGTTTTAGATGTAAAATAATGTGAACTTAACGTTAATAATATAAAAAGTATGATTAGTTTAATAGAAATGACTTAGGACGATATTTAGCGGATTCATCACCTGTATTTCAAAATTTTTTTACGACCTTTTATATTCACCCAAATGTATTGTAAAGACGTGTTTTAGATGTAAAATAATGTGAACTTAACGTTAAAAATATAAAAAGTATGATTAATTTAATAGAAATGACTTTAAACGATATTTAGCGGAATTATCACCATTTTTTACCAAATTTTTTTTCTATTTTTTTGTATTCAACCAAATGTATTGTAAACACGTGTTTGAGATGTAAAATAATGTGAACTTAACGTTAAAAATATAAAAAGTATGATTAGTTTAATAGAAATGACTTAGGACGATATTTAGCGGATTCATCACCTGTATTTCAAAATTTTTTTACGACCTTTTATATTCACCCAAATGTATTGTAAAGACGTGTTTTAGATGTAAAATAATGTGAACTTAACGTTAAAAATATAAAAAGTATGATTAATTTAATAGAAATGACTTTAAACGATATTTAGCGGAATTATCACCATTTTTTACCAAATTTTTTTTCTATTTTTTTGTATTCAACCAAATGTATTGTAAACACGTGTTTGAGATGTAAAATAATGTGAACTTAACGTTAAAAATATAAAAAGTATGATTAGTTTAATAGAAATGACTTAGGACGATATTTAGCGGATTCATCACCTGTATTTCAAAATTTTTTTACGACCTTTTATATTCACCCAAATGTATTGTAAAGACGTGTCTTAGATGTAAAATAATGTGAACTTAACGATAAAAATATAAAAAGTATGATTAGTTCAATACAAATGACTTTAAACGATATTTAGCGGAATTATCACCATTTTTTACCAAATTTTTTTTCTATTTTTTGTATTCACCCAAATGTATTGTAACGACGTGTTTTAGATGTAAAATAATGTGAACTTAACGTGAAAAATATAAAAAGTATGATTAGTTTAATATAAATGACTTAGGACGATATTTAGCGGATTCATCACCTGTATTTCAAAATTTTTTTACGACCTTTTATATTCACCCAAATGTATTGTAAAGACGTGTTTTAGATGTAAAATAATGTGGACTTAACGATAAAAATATAAAAAGTATGATTAGTTCAATACAAATGACTTTAAACGATATTTAGCGGAATTATCACCATTTTTTACCCAATTTTTTCCCAAATTTTTTTTCTATTTTTTGTATTCACCCAAATGTATTGTAAAGACGTGTTTTAGATGTAAAATAATGTGAACTTAACGATAAAAATATAAAAAGTATGATTAGTTCAATACAAATGACTTTAATCGATATTTAGCGAAATTATCACCATTTTTTACCAAATTTTTTCCCAAATTTTTTTTCTATTTTTTGTATTCACCCAAATGTATTGTAAACACGTGTTTTAGATGTAAAATAATGTGAACTTAACGTTAAAAATATAAAAAGTATGATTAGTTTAATAGAAATGACTTAAGACGATATTTAGCGGATTCATCACCCGTATTTCAAAATTTTTTTACGACATTTTATATTCACCCAAATGTATTGTAAACACGTGTTTTAGATGTAAAATAATGTGAACTTAACGTTAAAAATATAAAAAGTATGATTAGTTTAATAGAAATGACTTAAGACGATATTTAGCGGATTCATCACCCGTATTTCAAAATTTTATTACGACCTTTTATATTCACCCAAATGTATTGTAAACACGTGTTTTAGATGTAAAATAATGTGAACTTAACGTTAATAATATAAAAAGTATGATTAGTTTAATAGAAATGACTTAGGACGATATTTAGCGGATTCATCACCTGTATTTCAAAATTTTTTTACGACCTTTTATATTCACCCAAATGTATTGTAAAGACGTGTTTTAGATGTAAAATAATGTGAACTTAACGTTAAAAATATAAAAAGTATGATTAATTTAATAGAAATGACTTTAAACGATATTTAGCGGAATTATCACCATTTTTTACCAAATTTTTTTTCTATTTTTTTGTATTCAACCAAATGTATTGTAAACACGTGTTTGAGATGTAAAATAATGTGAACTTAACGTTAAAAATATAAAAAGTATGATTAGTTTAATAGAAATGACTTAGGACGATATTTAGCGGATTCATCACCTGTATTTCAAAATTTTTTTACGACCTTTTATATTCACCCAAATGTATTGTAAAGACGTGTCTTAGATGTAAAATAATGTGAACTTAACGATAAAAATATAAAAAGTATGATTAGTTCAATACAAATGACTTTAAACGATATTTAGCGGAATTATCACCATTTTTTACCCAATTTTTTCCCAAATTTTTTTTCTATTTTTTGTATTCACCCAAATGTATTGTAAAGACGTGTTTTAGATGTAAAATAATGTGAACTTAACGATAAAAATATAAAAAGTATGATTAGTTCAATACAAATGACTTTAATCGATATTTAGCGAAATTATCACCATTTTTTACCAAATTTTTTCCCAAATTTTTTTTCTATTTTTTGTATTCACCCAAATGTATTGTAAACACGTGTTTTAGATGTAAAATAATGTGAACTTAACGTTAAAAATATAAAAAGTATGATTAGTTTAATAGAAATGACTTAAGACGATATTTAGCGGATTCATCACCCGTATTTCAAAATTTTTTTACGACCTTTTATATTCACCCAAATGTATTGTAAAGACGTGTTTTAGAAGTAAAATAATGTGAACTTAACGTTAAAAATATAAAAAGTATGATTAGTTTAATAGAAATGACTTAGGACGATATTTAGCGGATTCATCACCTGTATTTCAAAATTTTTTTACGACCTTTTATATTCACCCAAATGTATTGTAAAGACGTGTTTTAGATGTAAAATAATGTGAACTTAACGTTAAAAATATAAAAAGTATGATTAGTTTAATAGAAATGACTTTAAACGATATTTAGCGGAATTATCACCATTTTTTACCAAATTTTTTTTCTATTTTTTTGTATTCAACCAAATGTATTGTAAACACGTGTTTTAGATGTAAAATAATGTGAACTTAACGTTAAAAATATAAAAAGTATGATTAGTTTAATAGAAATGACTTAGGACGATATTTAGCGGATTCATCACCTGTATTTCAAAATTTTTTTACGACCTTTTATATTCACCCAAATGTATTGTAAAGACGTGTTTTAGATGTAAAATAATGTGAACTTAATGTTAAAAATATAAAAAGTATGATTAGTTTAATAGAAATGACTTAGGACGATATTTAGCGGATTCATCACCTGTATTTCAAAATTTTTTTACGACCTTTTATATTCACCCAAATGTATTGTAAAGACGTGTCTTAGATGTAAAATAATGTGAACTTAACGATAAAAATATAAAAAGTATGATTAGTTCAATACAAATGACTTTAAACGATATTTAGCGGAATTATCACCATTTTTTACCAAATTTTTTTTCTATTTTTTGTATTCACCCAAATGAATTGTAAAGACGTGTTTTAGAAGTAAAATAATGTGAACTTAACGTGAAAAATATAAAAAGTATGATTAGTTTAATATAAATGACTTAGGACGATATTTAGCGGATTCATCACCTGTATTTCAAAATTTTTTTACGACCTTTTATATTCACCCAAATGTATTGTAAAGACGTGTTTTAGATGTAAAATAATGTGAACTTAACGTTAAAAATATAAAAAGTATGATTAGTTTAATAGAAATGACTTAAGACGATATTTAGCGGATTCATCACCTGTATTTCAAAATTTTTTTACGACCTTTTATATTCACCCAAATGTATTGTAAACACGTGTTTTAGATGTAAAATAATGTGAACTTAACGTTAAAAATATAAAAAGTATGATTAGTTTAATAGAAATGACTTAAGACGATATTTAGCGGATTCATCACCCGTATTTCAAAATTTTATTACGACCTTTTATATTCACCCAAATGTATTGTAAACACGTGTTTTAGATGTAAAATAATGTGAACTTAACGTTAATAATATAAAAAGTATGATTAGTTTAATAGAAATGACTTAGGACGATATTTAGCGGATTCATCACCTGTATTTCAAAATTTTTTTACGACCTTTTATATTCACCCAAATGTATTGTAAAGACGTGTTTTAGATGTAAAATAATGTGAACTTAACGTTAAAAATATAAAAAGTATGATTAATTTAATAGAAATGACTTTAAACGATATTTAGCGGAATTATCTCCATTTTTTACCAAATTTTTTTTCTATTTTTTTGTATTCAACCAAATGTATTGTAAACACGTGTTTGAGATGTAAAATAATGTGAACTTAACGTTAAAAATATAAAAAGTATGATTAGTTTAATAGAAATGACTTAGGACGATATTTAGCGGATTCATCACCTGTATTTCAAAATTTTTTTACGACCTTTTATATTCACCCAAATGTATTGTAAAGACGTGTCTTAGATGTAAAATAATGTGAACTTAACGATAAAAATATAAAAAGTATGATTAGTTCAATACAAATGACTTTAAACGATATTTAGCGGAATTATCACCATTTTTTACCCAATTTTTTCCCAAATTTTTTTTCTATTTTTTGTATTCACCCAAATGTATTGTAAAGACGTGTTTTAGATGTAAAATAATGTGAACTTAACGATAAAAATATAAAAAGTATGATTAGTTCAATACAAATGACTTTAATCGATATTTAGCGAAATTATCACCATTTTTTACCAAATTTTCTCCCAAATTTTTTTTCTATTTTTTGTATTCACCCAAATGTATTGTAAACACGTGTTTTAGATGTAAAATAATGTGAACTTAACGTTAAAAATATAAAAAGTATGATTAGTTTAATAGAAATGACTTAAGACGATATTTAGCGGATTCATCACCCGTATTTCAAAATTTTTTTACGACCTTTTATATTCACCCAAATGTATTGTAAAGACGTGTTTTAGAAGTAAAATAATGTGAACTTAACGTTAAAAATATAAAAAGTATGATTAGTTTAATAGAAATGACTTAGGACGATATTTAGCGGATTCATCACCTGTATTTCAAAATTTTTTTACGACCTTTTATATTCACCCAAATGTATTGTAAAGACGTGTTTTAGATGTAAAATAATGTGAACTTAACGTTAAAAATATAAAAAGTATGATTAGTTTAATAGAAATGACTTTAAACGATATTTAGCGGAATTATCACCATTTTTTACCAAATTTTTTTTCTATTTTTTTGTATTCAACCAAATGTATTGTAAACACGTGTTTTAGATGTAAAATAATGTGAACTTAACGTTAAAAATATAAAAAGTATGATTAGTTTAATAGAAATGACTTAGGACGATATTTAGCGGATTCATCACCTGTATTTCAAAATTTTTTTACGACCTTTTATATTCACCCAAATGTATTGTAAAGACGTGTTTTAGATGTAAAATAATGTGAACTTAATGTTAAAAATATAAAAAGTATGATTAGTTTAATAGAAATGACTTAGGACGATATTTAGCGGATTCATCACCTGTATTTCAAAATTTTTTTACGACCTTTTATATTCACCCAAATGTATTGTAAAGACGTGTCTTAGATGTAAAATAATGTGAACTTAACGATAAAAATATAAAAAGTATGATTAGTTCAATACAAATGACTTTAAACGATATTTAGCGGAATTATCACCATTTTTTACCAAATTTTTTTTCTATTTTTTGTATTCACCCAAATGAATTGTAAAGACGTGTTTTAGAAGTAAAATAATGTGAACTTAACGTGAAAAATATAAAAAGTATGATTAGTTTAATATAAATGACTTAGGACGATATTTAGCGGATTCATCACCTGTATTTCAAAATTTTTTTACGACCTTTTATATTCACCCAAATGTATTGTAAAGACGTGTTTTAGATGTAAAATAATGTGAACTTAACGTTAAAAATATAAAAAGTATGATTAGTTTAATAGAAATGACTTAAGACGATATTTAGCGGATTCATCACCTGTATTTCAAAATTTTTTTACGACCTTTTATATTCACCCAAATGTATTGTAAACACGTGTTTTAGATGTAAAATAATGTGAACTTAACGTTAAAAATATAAAAAGTATGATTAGTTTAATAGAAATGACTTAAGACGATATTTAGCGGATTCATCACCCGTATTTCAAAATTTTATTACGACCTTTTATATTCACCCAAATGTATTGTAAACACGTGTTTTAGATGTAAAATAATGTGAACTTAACGTTAATAATATAAAAAGTATGATTAGTTTAATAGAAATGACTTAGGACGATATTTAGCGGATTCATCACCTGTATTTCAAAATTTTTTTACGACCTTTTATATTCACCCAAATGTATTGTAAAGACGTGTTTTAGATGTAAAATAATGTGAACTTAACGTTAAAAATATAAAAAGTATGATTAATTTAATAGAAATGACATTAAACGATATTTAGCGGAATTATCACCATTTTTTACCAAATTTTTTTTCTATTTTTTTGTATTCAACCAAATGTATTGTAAACACGTGTTTGAGATGTAAAATAATGTGAACTTAACGTTAAAAATATAAAAAGTATGATTAGTTTAATAGAAATGACTTAGGACGATATTTAGCGGATTCATCACCTGTATTTCAAAATTTTTTTACGACCTTTTATATTCACCCAAATGTATTGTAAACACGTGTTTTAGATGTAAAATAATGTGAACTTAACGTTAATAATATAAAAAGTATGATTAGTTTAATAGAAATGACTTAGGACGATATTTAGCGGATTCATCACCTGTATTTCAAAATTTTTTTACGACCTTTTATATTCACCCAAATGTATTGTAAAGACGTGTCTTAGATGTAAAATAATGTGAACTTAACGATAAAAATATAAAAAGTATGATTAGTTCAATACAAATGACTTTAAACGATATTTAGCGGAATTATCACCATTTTTTACCAAATTTTTTTTCTATTTTTTGTATTCACCCAAATGAATTGTAAAGACGTGTTTTAGAAGTAAAATAATGTGAACTTAACGTGAAAAATATAAAAAGTATGATTAGTTTAATATAAATGACTTAGGACGATATTTAGCGGATTCATCACCTGTATTTCAAAATTTTTTTACGACCTTTTATATTCACCCAAATGTATTGTAAAGACGTGTTTTAGATGTAAAATAATGTGAACTTAACGTTAAAAATATAAAAAGTATGATTAGTTTAATAGAAATGACTTAAGACGATATTTAGCGGATTCATCACCTGTATTTCAAAATTTTTTTACGACCTTTTATATTCACCCAAATGTATTGTAAACACGTGTTTTAGATGTAAAATAATGTGAACTTAACGTTAAAAATATAAAAAGTATGATTAGTTTAATAGAAATGACTTAAGACGATATTTAGCGGATTCATCACCCGTATTTCAAAATTTTATTACGACCTTTTATATTCACCCAAATGTATTGTAAACACGTGTTTTAGATGTAAAATAATGTGAACTTAACGTTAATAATATAAAAAGTATGATTAGTTTAATAGAAATGACTTAGGACGATATTTAGCGGATTCATCACCTGTATTTCAAAATTTTTTTACGACCTTTTATATTCACCCAAATGTATTGTAAAGACGTGTTTTAGATGTAAAATAATGTGAACTTAACGTTAAAAATATAAAAAGTATGATTAATTTAATAGAAATGACATTAAACGATATTTAGCGGAATTATCACCATTTTTTACCAAATTTTTTTTCTATTTTTTTGTATTCAACCAAATGTATTGTAAACACGTGTTTGAGATGTAAAATAATGTGAACTTAACGTTAAAAATATAAAGAGTATGATTAGTTTAATAGAAATGACTTAGGACGATATTTAGCGGATTCATCACCTGTATTTCAAAATTTTTTTACGACCTTTTATATTCACCCAAATGTATTGTAAACACGTGTTTTAGATGTAAAATAATGTGAACTTAACGTTAATAATATAAAAAGTATGATTAGTTTAATAGAAATGACTTAGGACGATATTTAGCGGATTCATCACCTGTATTTCAAAATTTTTTTACGACCTTTTATATTCACCCAAATGTATTGTAAAGACGTGTCTTAGATGTAAAATAATGTGAACTTAACGATAAAAATATAAAAAGTATGATTAGTTCAATACAAATGACTTTAAACGATATTTAGCGGAATTATCACCATTTTTTACCAAATTTTTTTTCTATTTTTTGTATTCACCCAAATGAATTGTAAAGACGTGTTTTAGATGTAAAATAATGTGGACTTAACGATAAAAATATAAAAAGTATGATTAGTTCAATACAAATGACTTTAAACGATATTTAGCGGAATTATCACCATTTTTTACCCAATTTTTTCCCAAATTTTTTTTCTATTTTTTGTATTCACCCAAATGTATTGTAAAGACGTGTTTTAGATGTAAAATAATGTGAACTTAACGATAAAAATATAAAAAGTATGATTAGTTCAATACAAATGACTTTAATCGATATTTAGCGAAATTATCACCATTTTTTACCAAATTTTTTCCCAAATTTTTTTTCTATTTTTTGTATTCACCCAAATGTATTGTAAACACGTGTTTTAGATGTAAAATAATGTGGACTTAACGATAAAAATATAAAAAGTATGATTAGTTCAATACAAATGACTTTAAACGATATTTAGCGGAATTATCACCATTTTTTACCCAATTTTTTCCCAAATTTTTTTTCTATTTTTTGTATTCACCCAAATGTATTGTAAAGACGTGTTTTAGATGTAAAATAATGTGAACTTAACGATAAAAATATAAAAAGTATGATTAGTTCAATACAAATGACTTTAATCGATATTTAGCGAAATTATCACCATTTTTTACCAAATTTTTTCCCAAATTTTTTTTCTATTTTTTGTATTCACCCAAATGTATTGTAAACACGTGTTTTAGATGTAAAATAATGTGAACTTAACGTTAAAAATATAAAAAGTATGATTAGTTTAATAGAAATGACTTAAGACGATATTTAGCGGATTCATCACCCGTATTTCAAAATTTTTTTACGACCTTTTATATTCACCCAAATGTATTGTAAAGACGTGTTTTAGAAGTAAAATAATGTGAACTTAACGTTAAAAATATAAAAAGTATGATTAGTTTAATAGAAATGACTTAGGACGATATTTAGCGGATTCATCACCTGTATTTCAAAATTTTTTTACGAACTTTTATATTCACCCAAATGTATTGTAAAGACGTGTTTTAGATGTAAAATAATGTGAACTTAACGTTAAAAATATAAAAAGTATGATTAGTTTAATAGAAATGACTTTAAACGATATTTAGCGGAATTATCACCATTTTTTACCAAATTTTTTTTCTATTTTTTTGTATTCAACCAAATGTATTGTAAACACGTGTTTTAGATGTAAAATAATGTGAACTTAACGTTAAAAATATAAAAAGTATGATTAGTTTAATAGAAATGACTTAGGACGATATTTAGCGGATTCATCACCTGTATTTCAAAATTTTTTTACGACCTTTTATATTCACCCAAATGTATTGTAAAGACGTGTTTTAGATGTAAAATAATGTGAACTTAATGTTAAAAATATAAAAAGTATGATTAGTTTAATAGAAATGACTTAGGACGATATTTAGCGGATTCATCACCTGTATTTCAAAATTTTTTTACGACCTTTTATATTCACCCAAATGTATTGTAAAGACGTGTCTTAGATGTAAAATAATGTGAACTTAACGATAAAAATATAAAAAGTATGATTAGTTCAATACAAATGACTTTAAACGATATTTAGCGGAATTATCACCATTTTTTACCAAATTTTTTTTCTATTTTTTGTATTCACCCAAATGAATTGTAAAGACGTGTTTTAGAAGTAAAATAATGTGAACTTAACGTGAAAAATATAAAAAGTATGATTAGTTTAATATAAATGACTTAGGACGATATTTAGCGGATTCATCACCTGTATTTCAAAATTTTTTTACGACCTTTTATATTCACCCAAATGTATTGTAAAGACGTGTTTTAGATGTAAAATAATGTGGACTTAACGATAAAAATATAAAAAGTATGATTAGTTTAATAGAAATGACTTAAGACGATATTTAGCGGATTCATCACCCGTATTTCAAAATTTTTTTACGACCTTTTATATTCACCCAAATGTATTGTAAACACGTGTTTTAGATGTAAAATAATGTGAACTTAACGTTAAAAATATAAAAAGTATGATTAGTTTAATATAAATGACTTAGGACGATATTTAGCGGATTCATCACCTGTATTTCAAAATTTTTTTACGACCTTTTATATTCACCCAAATGTATTGTAAAGACGTGTTTTAGATGTAAAATAATGTGGACTTAACGATAAAAATATAAAAAGTATGATTAGTTCAATACAAATGACTTTAAACGATATTTAGCGGAATTATCACCATTTTTTACCCAATTTTTTCCAAAATTTTTTTTCTATTTTTTGTATTCACCCAAATGTATTGTAAAGACGTGTTTTAGATGTAAAATAATGTGAACTTAACGATAAAAATATAAAAAGTATGATTAGTTCAATACAAATGACTTTAATCGATATTTAGCGAAATTATCACCATTTTTTACCAAATTTTTTTTCTATTTTTTGTATTCACCCAAATGTATTGTAAACACGTGTTTTAGATGTAAAATAATGTGGACTTAACATACAAATATAAAAAGTATGATTAGTTCAATACAAATGACTTTAAACGATATTTAGCGGAATTATCACCATTTTTTACCCAATTTTTTCCCAAATTTTTTTTCTATTTTTTGTATTCACCCAAATGTATTGTAAAGACGTGTTTTAGATGTTAAATAATGTGAACTTAACGTTAAAAATATAAAAAGTATGATTAGTTTAATAGAAATGACTTTAAACGATATTATCGGAATTATCACCATTTTTTACCAAATTTTTTTCTATTTTTTTGTATTCAACCAAATGTATTGTAAACACGTGTTTTAGATGTAAAATAATGTGAACTTAACGTTAAAAATATAAAAAGTATGATTAGTTTAATAAAAATGACTTTAAACGATATTTAGCGGAATTATCACCATTTTTTACCAAATTTTTTTTCTATTTTTTTGTATTCAACCAAATGTATTGTAAACACGTGTTTTAGATGTAAAATAATGTGAACTTAACGTTAAAAATATAAAAAGTATGATTAGTTTTATAGAAATGACTTAGGACGATATTTAGCGGATTCATCACCTGTATATCAAAATTTTTTTACGACCTTTTATATTCACCCAAATGTATTGTAAAGACGTGTTTTAGAAGTAAAGTAATGCGAACTTAACGATAAAAATATAAAAAGTATGATTAGTTCAATACAAATGACTTTAAACGATATTTAGCGGATTCATCACCCGTATTTCAAAATTTTTTTACGACATTTTATATTCACCCAAATGTATTGTAAAGACGTGTTTTAGATGTAAAATAATGTGAACTTAACGTTAAAAATATAAAAAGTATGATTAGTTTAATAGAAATGACTTTAAACGATATTATCGGAATTATCACCATTTTTTACCAAATTTTTTCCCAAATTTTTTTTCTATTTTTTGTATTCACCCAAATGTATTGTAAAGACGTGTTTTAGATGTAAAATAATGTGAACTTAAGGATAAAAATATAAAAAGTATGATTAGTTTAATAGAAATGACTTAGGACGATATTTAGCGGATTCATCACCTGTATTTCAAAATTTTTTTACGACCTTTTATATTCACCCAAATGTATTGTGAAGACGTGTTTTAGATGTAAAATAATGTGAACTTAATGTTAAAAATATAAAAAGTATGATTAGTTTAATAGAAATGACTTAGGACGATATTTAGCGGATTCATCACCTGTATTTCAAAATTTTTTTACGACCTTTTATATTCACCCAAATGTATTGTAAAGACGTGTTTTAGATGTAAAATAATGCGAACTTAACTATAAAAATATAAAAAGTATGATTAGTTCAATACAAATGACATTAATCGATATTTAGCGAAATTATCACCATTTTTTACCAAATTTTTTCCCAAATTTTTTTTCTATTTTTTGTATTCACCCAAATGTATTGTAAACACGTGTTTTAGATGTAAAATAATGTGAATTTAACGTTAAAAATATAAAAAGTATGATTAGTTCAATACAAATGACTTTAAACGATATTTAGCGGAATTATCACCATTTTTTACCAAATTTTTTTTCTATTTTTTGTATTCACCCAAATGTATTGTAAAGACGTGTTTTAGATGTAAAATAATGTGAACTTAACGTGAAAAATATAAAAAGTATGATTAGTTTAATATAAATGACTTAGGACGATATTTAGCGGATTCATCACCTGTATTTCAAAATTTTTTTACGACCTTTTATATTCACCCAAATGTATTGTAAAGACGTGTTTTAGAAGTAAAATAATGCGAACTTAACGATAAAAATATAAAAAGTATGATTAGTTCAATACAAATGACTTTAAACGATATTTAGCGGAATTATCACCATTTTTTACCCAATTTTTTCCCAAATTTTTTTTCTATTTTTTGTATTCACCCAAATGTAATGTAAATACGTGTTTTAGATGTAGAATAATGTGAACTTAACGATAAAAATATAAAAAGTATGATTAGTTCAATACAAATGACTTTAAACGATATTTAGCGGAATTATCACCATTTTTTACCAAATTTTTTTTCTATTTTTTGTATTCACCCAAATGTATTGTAAAGACGTGTTTTAGATGTAAAATAATGTGAACTTAACGTTAAAAATATAAAAAGTATGATTAGTTTAATATAAATGACTTAGGACGATATTTAGCGGATTCATCACCTGTATTTCAAAATTTTTTTACGACCTTTTATATTCACCCAAATGTATTGTAAACACGTGTTTTAGATGTAAAATAATGTGAACTTAACGTTAAAAATATAAAAAGTATGATTAGTTTAATATAAATGACTTAGGATGATATTTAGCGGATTCATCACCTGTATTTCAAAATTTTTTTACGACCTTTTATATTCACCCAAATGTATTGTAAAGACGTGTTTTAGATGTAAAATAATGTGGACTTAACGATAAAAATATAAAAAGTATGATTAGTTCAATACAAATGACTTTAAACGATATTTAGCGGAATTATCACCATTTTTTACCCAATTTTTTCCCAAATTTTTTTTCTATTTTTTGTATTCACCCAAATGTATTGTAAAGACGTGTTTTAGATGTAAAATAATGTGGACTTAACGATAAAAATATAAAAAGTATGATTAGTTCAATACAAATGACTTTAATCGATATTTAGCGAAATTATCACCATTTTTTACCAAATTTTTTTTCTATTTTTTGTATTCACCCAAATGTATTGTAAACACGTGTTTTAGATGTAAAATAATGTGGACTTAACATACAAATATAAAAAGTATGATTAGTTCAATACAAATGACTTTAAACGATATTTAGCGGAATTATCACCATTTTTTACCCAATTTTTTCCCAAATTTTTTTTCTATTTTTTGTATTCACCCAAATGTATTGTAAAGACGTGTTTTAGATGTAAAATAATGTGATCTTAACGATAAAAATATAAAAAGTATGATTAGTTCAATACAAATGACTTTAATCGATATTTAGCGAAATTATCACCATTTTTTACCAAATTTTTTCCCAAATTTTTTTTCTATTTTTTGTATTCACCCAAATGTATTGTAAAGACGTGTTTTAGATGTTAAATAATGTGAACTTAACGTTAAAAATATAAAAAGTATGATTAGTTTAATAGAAATGACTTTAAACGATATTATCGGAATTATCACCATTTTTTACCAAATTTTTTTCTATTTTTTTGTATTCATCCAAATGTATTGTAAACACGTGTTTTAGATGTAAAATAATGTGAACTTAACGTTAAAAATATAAAAAGTATGATTAGTTTAATAAAAATGACTTTAAACGATATTTAGCGGAATTATCACCATTTTTTACCAAATTTTTTTTCTATTTTTTTGTATTCAACCAAATGTATTGTAAACATGTGTTTTAGATGTAAAATAATGTGAACTTAACGTTAAAAATATAAAAAGTATGATTAGTTTTATAGAAATGACTTAGGACGATATTTAGCGGATTCATCACCTGTATATCAAAATTTTTTTACGACCTTTTATATTCACCCAAATGTATTGTAAAGACGTGTTTTAGAAGTAAAGTAATGCGAACTTAACGATAAAAATATAAAAAGTATGATTAGTTCAATACAAATGACTTTAAACGATATTTAGCGGATTCATCACCCGTATTTCAAAATTTTTTTACGACATTTTATATTCACCCAAATGTATTGTAAAGACGTGTTTTAGATGTAAAATAATGTGAACTTAACGTTAAAAATATAAAAAGTATGATTAGTTTAATAGAAATGACTTTAAACGATATTATCGGAATTATCACCATTTTTTACCAAATTTTTTCCCAAATTTTTTTTCTATTTTTTGTATTCACCCAAATGTATTGTAAAGACGTGTTTTAGATGTAAAATAATGTGAACTTAAGGATAAAAATATAAAAAGTATGATTAGTTTAATAGAAATGACTTAGGACGATATTTAGCGGATTCATCACCTGTATTTCAAAATTTTTTTACGACCTTTTATATTCACCCAAATGTATTGTGAAGACGTGTTTTAGATGTAAAATAATGTGAACTTAATGTTAAAAATATAAAAAGTATGATTAGTTTAATAGAAATGACTTAGGACGATATTTAGCGGATTCATCACCTGTATTTCAAAATTTTTTTACGACCTTTTATATTCACCCAAATGTATTGTAAAGACGTGTTTTAGATGTAAAATAATGCGAACTTAACTATAAAAATATAAAAAGTATGATTAGTTCAATACAAATGACATTAATCGATATTTAGCGAAATTATCACCATTTTTTACCAAATTTTTTCCCAAATTTTTTTTCTATTTTTTGTATTCACCCAAATGTATTGTAAACACGTGTTTTAGATGTAAAATAATGTGAATTTAACGTTAAAAATATAAAAAGTATGATTAGTTCAATACAAATGACTTTAAACGATATTTAGCGGAATTATCACCATTTTTTACCAAATTTTTTTTCTATTTTTTGTATTCACCCAAATGTATTGTAAAGACGTGTTTTAGATGTAAAATAATGTGAACTTAACGTGAAAAATATAAAAAGTATGATTAGTTTAATATAAATGACTTAGGACGATATTTAGCGGATTCATCACCTGTATTTCAAAATTTTTTTACGACCTTTTATATTCACCCAAATGTATTGTAAAGACGTGTTTTAGAAGTAAAATAATGCGAACTTAACGATAAAAATATAAAAAGTATGATTAGTTCAATACAAATGACTTTAAACGATATTTAGCGGAATTATCACCATTTTTTACCCAATTTTTTCCCAAATTTTTTTTCTATTTTTTGTATTCACCCAAATGTAATGTAAATACGTGTTTTAGATGTAGAATAATGTGAACTTAACGATAAAAATATAAAAAGTATGATTAGTTCAATACAAATGACTTTAAACGATATTTAGCGGAATTATCACCATTTTTTACCAAATTTTTTTTCTATTTTTTGTATTCACCCAAATGTATTGTAAAGACGTGTTTTAGATGTAAAATAATGTGAACTTAACGTTAAAAATATAAAAAGTATGATTAGTTTAATATAAATGACTTAGGACGATATTTAGCGGATTCATCACCTGTATTTCAAAATTTTTTTACGACCTTTTATATTCACCCAAATGTATTGTAAACACGTGTTTTAGATGTAAAATAATGTGAACTTAACGTTAAAAATATAAAAAGTATGATTAGTTTAATATAAATGACTTAGGATGATATTTAGCGGATTCATCACCTGTATTTCAAAATTTTTTTACGACCTTTTATATTCACCCAAATGTATTGTAAAGACGTGTTTTAGATGTAAAATAATGTGGACTTAACGATAAAAATATAAAAAGTATGATTAGTTCAATACAAATGACTTTAAACGATATTTAGCGGAATTATCACCATTTTTTACCCAATTTTTTCCCAAATTTTTTTTCTATTTTTTGTATTCACCCAAATGTATTGTAAAGACGTGTTTTAGATGTAAAATAATGTGAACTTAAGGATAAAAATATAAAAAGTATGATTAGTTCAATACAAATGACTTTAATCGATATTTAGCGAAATTATCACCATTTTTTACCAAATTTTTTCCCAAATTTTTTTTCTATTTTTTGTATTCACCCAAATGTATTGTAAACACGTGTTTTAGATGTAAAATAATGTGAACTTAACGTTAAAAATATAAAAAGTATGATTAGTTTAATAGAAATGACTTAAGACGATATTTAGCGGATTCATCACCCGTATTTCAAAATTTTTTTACGACATTTTATATTCACCCAAATGTATTGTAAAGACGTGTTTTAGATGTAAAATAATGTGAACTTAACGTTAAAAATATAAAAAGTATGATTAGTTTAATAGAAATGACTTTAAACGATATTATCGGAATTATCACCATTTTTTACCAAATTTTTTTTCTATTTTTTTGTATTCAACCAAATGTATTGTAAACACGTGTTTTAGATGTAAAATAATGTGAACTTAACGTTAAAAATATAAAAAGTATGATTAGTTTAATAGAAATGACTTTAAACGATATTTAGCGGAATTATCACCATTTTTTACCAAATTTTTTCCCAAATTTTTTTTCTATTTTTTGTATTCACCCAAATGTATTGTAAAGACGTGTTTTAGATGTAAAATAATGTGAACTTAACGATAAAAATATAAAAAGTATGATTAGTTCAATACAAATGACTTTAATCGATATTTAGCGAAATTATCACCATTTTTTACCAAATTTTTTCTCAAATTTTTTTTCTATTTTTTATATTCACCCAAATGTATTGTAAAGACGTGTTTTAGATGTAAAATAATGTGAACTTAACGATAAAAATATAAAAAGTATGATTAGTTCAATACAAATGACTTTAATCGATATTTAGCGAAATTATCACCATTTTTTACCAAATTTTTTCCCAAATTTTTTTTCTATTTTTTGTATTCACCCAAATGTATTATAAACACGTGTTTTAGATGTAAAATAATGTGAACTTAACGTTAAAAATATAAAAAGTATGATTAGTTTAATAGAAATGACTTAAGACGATATTTAGCGGATTCATCACCCGTATTTCAAAATTTTTTTACGACCTTTTATATTCACCCAAATGTATTGTAAAGACGTGTTTTAGATGTAAAATTATGTGAACTTAACGATAAAAATATAAAAAGTATGATTAGTTTAAAATAAATAACTTAGGACGATATTTAGCGGATTCATCACCTGTATTTCAAAATTTTTTTACGACCTTTTATATTCACCCAAATGTATTGTAAAGACGTGTTTTAGATGTAAAATAATGTGAACTTAACGATAAAAATATAAAAAGTATGATTAGTTCAATACAAACGACTTTAAACGATATTTAGCGGAATTATCACCATTTTTTACCAAATTTTTTTTCTATTTTTTGTATTCACCCAAATGTATTGTAAACACGTGTTTTAGATGTAAAATAATGTGAACTTAACGTTAAAAATATAAAAAGTATGATTAGTTCAATACAAATGACTTTAATCGATATTTAGCGAAATTATCACCATTTTTTACCAAATTTTTTCCCAAATTTTTTTTCTATTTTTTGTATTCACCCAAATGTATTGTAAAGACGTGTTTTAGATGTAAAATAATGTGAACTTAACGATAAAAATATAAAAAGTATGATTAGTTCAATACAAATGACTTTAATCGATATTTAGCGAAATTATCACCATTTTTTACAAAATTTTTTCCCCAATTTTTTTTCTATTTTTTGTGTTCACCCAAATGTATTGTAAAGACGTGTTTTAGATGTAAAATAATGTGAACTTAACGATAAAAATATAAAAAGTATGATTAGTTCAATACAAATGACTTTAATCGATATTTAGCGAAATTATCACCATTTTTTACCAAATTTTTTCCCAAATTTTTTTTCTATTTTTTGTATTCACCCAAATGTATTGTAAACACGTGTTTTAGATGTAAAATAATGTGAACTTAACGTTAAAAATATAAAAAGTATGATTAGTTTAATAGAAATGACTTAAGACGATATTTAGCGGATTCATCACCCGTATTTCAAAATTTTTTTACGACCTTTTATATTCACCCAAATGTATTGTAAAGACGTGTTTTAGATGTAAAATTATGTGAACTTAACGATTAAAATATAAAAAGTATGATTAGTTTAAAATAAATAACTTAGGACGATATTTAGCGGATTCATCACCTGTATTTCAAAATTTTTTTACGACCTTTTAGATTCACCCAAATGTATTGTAAAGACGTGTTTTAGATGTAAAATAATGTGGACTTAACGATAAAAATATAAAAAGTATGATTAGTTCAATACAAATGACTTTAAACGATATTTAGCGGAATTATCACCATTTTTTACCAAATTTTTTTTCTATTTTTTGTATTCACCCAAATGTATTGTAAACACGTGTTTTAGATGTAAAATAATGTGAACTTAACGTTAAAAATATAAAAAGTATGATTAGTTCAATACAAATGACTTTAATCGATATTTAGCGAAATTATCACCATATTTTACCAAATTTTTTCCCAAATTTTTTTTCTATTTTTTGTATTCACCCAAATGTATTTTAAAGACGTGTTTTAGATGTAAAATATTGTGAACTTAACGATAAAAATATAAAAAGTATGATTAGTTCAATACAAATGACTTTAATCGATATTTAGCGAAATTATCACCATTTTTTACCATATTTTTTTTCTATTTTTTGTATTCACCCAAATGTATTGTAAAGACGTGTTTTAGATGTAAAATAATGTGAACTTAACGATAAAAATATAAAAAGTATGATTAGTTCAATACTAATGACTTTAATCGATATTTAGCGAAATTATCACCATTTTTTACCAAATTTTTTCCCAAATTTTTTTTCTATTTTTTATATTCACCCAAATGTATTGTAAAGACGTGTTTTAGATGTAAAATAATGTGAACTTAACGATAAAAATATAAAAAGTATGATTAGTTCAATACAAATGACTTTAATCGATATTTAGCGAAATTATCACCATTTTTTACCAAATTTTTTCCCAAATTTTTTTTCTATTTTTTGTATTCACCCAAATGTATTATAAACACGTGTTTTAGATGTAAAATAATGTGAACTTAACGTTAAAAATATAAAAAGTATGATTAGTTTAATAGAAATGACTTAAGACGATATTTAGCGGATTCATCACCCGTATTTCAAAATTTTTTTACGACCTTTTATATTCACCCAAATGTATTGTAAAGACGTGTTTTAGATGTAAAATTATGTGAACTTAACGATAAAAATATAAAAAGTATGATTAGTTTAAAATAAATAACTTAGGACGATATTTAGCGGATTCATCACCTGTATTTCAAAATTTTTTTACGACCTTTTATATTCACCCAAATGTATTGTAAAGACGTGTTTTAGATGTAAAATAATGTGAACTTAACGATAAAAATATAAAAAGTATGATTAGTTCAATACAAACGACTTTAAACGATATTTAGCGGAATTATCACCATTTTTTACCAAATTTTTTTTCTATTTTTTGTATTCACCCAAATGTATTGTAAACACGTGTTTTAGATGTAAAATAATGTGAACTTAACGTTAAAAATATAAAAAGTATGATTAGTTCAATACAAATGACTTTAATCGATATTTAGCAAAATTATCACCATTTTTTACCAAATTTTTTCCCAAATTTTTTTTCTATTTTTTGTATTCACCCAAATGTATTGTAAAGACGTGTTTTAGATGTAAAATAATGTGAACTTAACGATAAAAATATAAAAAGTATGATTAGTTCAATACAAATGACTTTAATCGATATTTAGCGAAATTATCACCATTTTTTACCAAATTTTTTCCCAAATTTTTTTTCTATTTTTTGTATTCACCCAAATGTATTGTAAAGACGTGTTTTAGATGTAAAATAATGTGAACTTAACGATAAAAATATAAAAAGTATGATTAGTTCAATACAAATGACTTTAATCGATATTTAGCGAAATTATCACCATTTTTTACCAAATTTTTTCCCAAATTTTTTTTCTATTTTTTGTATTCACCCAAATGTATTGTAAACACGTGTTTTAGATGTAAAATAATGTGAACTTAACGTTAAAAATATAAAAAGTATGATTAGTTTAATAGAAATGACTTAAGACGATATTTAGCGGATTCATCACCCGTATTTCAAAATTTTTTTACGACCTTTTATATTCACCCAAATGTATTGTAAAGACGTGTTTTAGATGTAAAATTATGTGAACTTAACGATAAAAATATAAAAAGTATGATTAGTTTAAAATAAATAACTTAGGACGATATTTAGCGGATTCATCACCTGTATTTCAAAATTTTTTTACGACCTTTTAGATTCACCCAAATGTATTGTAAAGACGTGTTTTAGATGTAAAATAATGTGGACTTAACGATAAAAATATAAAAAGTATGATTAGTTCAATACAAATGACTTTAAACGATATTTAGCGGAATTATCACCATTTTTTACCAAATTTTTTTTCTATTTTTTGTATTCACCCAAATGTATTGTAAACACGTGTTTTAGATGTAAAATAATGTGAACTTAACGTTAAAAATATAAAAAGTATGATTAGTTCAATACAAATGACTTTAATCGATATTTAGCGAAATTATCACCATTTTTTACCAAATTTCTTCCCAAATTTTTTTTCTATTTTTTGTATTCACCCAAATGTATTTTAAAGACGTGTTTTAGATGTAAAATATTGTGAACTTAACGATAAAAATATAAAAAGTATGATTAGTTCAATACAAATGACTTTAATCGATATTTAGCGAAATTATCACCATTTTTTACCAAATTTTTTTTCTATTTTTTGTATTCACCCAAATGTATTGTAAAGACGTGTTTTAGATGTAAAATAATGTGAACTTAACGATAAAAATATAAAAAGTATGATTAGTTCAATACAAATGACTTTAATCGATATTTAGCGAAATTATCACCATTTTTTACCAAATTTTTTCCCAAATTTTTTTTCTATTTTTTGTATTCACCCAAATGTATTGTAAACACGTGTTTTAGATGTAAAATAATGTGAACTTAACGTTAAAAATATAAAAAGTATGATTAGTTTAATAGAAATGACTTAAGACGATATTTAGCGGATTCATCACCCGTATTTCAAAATTTTTTTACGACCTTTTATATTCACCCAAATGTATTGTAAAGACGTGTTTTAGATGTAAAATTATGTGAACTTAACGATAAAAATATAAAAAGTATGATTAGTTCTATAAAAATGACTTTAAACGATATTTAGCGGAATTATCACCATTTTTTACCCAATTTTATCCCAAATTTTTTTTCTATTTTTTGTATTCACCCTAATGTATTGTAAAGACGTGTTTTAGATGTAAAATAATGTGAACTTAACGATAAAAATATAAAAAGTATGATTAGTTCAATACAAATGACTTTAATCGATATTTAGCGAAATTATCACCATTTTTTACCAAATTTTTTCCCAAATTTTTTTTCTATTTTTTGTATTCACCCAAATGTATTGTAAAGACGTGTTTTAGATGTAAAATAATGTGGACTTAACGATAAAAATATAAAAAGTATGATTAGTTCAATACAAATGACTTTAAACGATATTTAGCGGAATTATCATCATTTTTTACCAAATTTTTTTTCTATTTTTTGTATTCACCCAAATGTATTGTAAACACGTGTTTTAGATGTAAAATAATGTGAACTTAACGTTAAAAATATAAAAAGTATGATTAGTTTAATAGAAATGACTTAGGACGATATTTAGCGGATTCATCACCTGTATTTCAAAATTTTTTTACGACCTTTTATATTCACCCAAATGTATTGTAAAGACGTGTTTTAGATGTAAAATAATGCGAACTTAACGATAAAAATATAAAAAGTATGATTAGTTCAATACAAATGACTTTAAACGATATTTAGCGGAATTATCACCATTTTTTACCAAATTTTTTCCCAAATTTTTTTTCTATTTTTTGTATTCACCCAAATGTATTGTAAAGACGTGTCTTAGATGTAAAATAATGTGAACTTAACGATAAAAATATAAAAAGTATGATTAGTTCAATACAAATGACTTTAAACGATATTTAGCGGAATTATCACCATTTTTTACCAAATTTTTTTTCTATTTTTTGTATTCACCCAAATGTATTGTAAAGACGTGTTTTAGATGTAAAATAATGTGAACTTAACGATAAAAATATAAAAAGTATGATTAGTTCAATACAAATGACTTTAATCGATATTTAGCGAAATTATCACCATTTTTTACCAAATTTTTTCCCAAATTTTTTTTCTATTTTTTGTATTCACCCAAATGTATTGTAAACACGTGTTTTAGATGTAAAATAATGTGAACTTAACGTTAAAAATATAAAAAGTATGATTAGTTTAATAGAAATGACTTAAGACGATATTTAGCGGATCCATCACCCGTATTTCAAAATTTTTTTACGACCTTTTATATTCACCTAAATGTATTGTAAAGACGTGTTTTAGATGTAAAATTATGTGAACTTAACGATAAAAATATAAAAAGTATGATTAGTTTAAAATAAATAACTTAGGACGATATTTAGCGGATTCATCACCTGTATTTCAAAATTTTTTTACGACCTTTTATATTCACCAAAATGTATTGTAAAGACGTGTTTTAGATGTAAAATAATGTGAACTTAACGATAAAAATATAAAAAGTATGATTAGTTCAATACAAACGACTTTAATCGATATTTAGCGGAATTATCACCATTTTTTACCAAATTTTTTTTCTATTTTTTGTATTCACCCAAATGTATTGTAAACACGTGTTTTAGATGTAAAATAATGTGAACTTAACGTTAAAAATATAAAAAGTATGATTAGTTCAATACAAATGACTTTAATCGATATTTAGCGAAATTATCACCATTTTTTACCAAATTTTTTTTCTATTTTTTGTATTCACCCAAATGTATTGTAAAGACGTGTCTTAGATGTAAAATAATGTGAACTTAACGATAAAAATATAAAAAGTATGATTAGTTCAATACAAATGACTTTAATCGATATTTAGCGAAATTATCACCATTTTTTACCAAATTTTTTCCCAAATTTTTTTTCTATTTTTTGTATTCACCCAAATGTATTGTAAACACGTGTTTTAGATGTAAAATAATGTGAACTTAACGTTAAAAATATAAAAAGTATGATTAGTTTAATAGAAATGACTTAAGACGATATTTAGCGGATTCATCACCCGTATTTCAAAATTTTTTTACGACCTTTTATATTCACCCAAATGTATTGTAAAGACGTGTTTTAGATGTAAAATTATGTGAACTTAACGATAAAAATATAAAAAGTATGATTAGTTCTATAAAAATGACTTTAAACGATATTTAGCGGAATTATCACCATTTTTTACCCAATTTTTTCCCAAATTTTTTTTCTATTTTTTGTATTCACCCTAATGTATTGTAAAGACGTGTTTTAGATGTAAAATAATGTGAACTTAACGATAAAAATATAAAAAGTATGATTAGTTCAATACAAATGACTTTAATCGATATTTAGCGAAATTATCACCATTTTTTACCAAATTTTTTCCCAAATTTTTTTTCTATTTTTTGTATTCACCCAAATGTATTGTAAAGACGTGTTTTAGATGTAAAATAATGTGGACTTAACGATAAAAATATAAAAAGTATGATTAGTTCAATACAAATGACTTTAAACGATATTTAGCGGAATTATCACCATTTTTTACCAAATTTTTTTTCTATTTTTTGTATTCACCCAAATGTATTGTAAACACGTGTTTTAGATGTAAAATAATGTGAACTTAACGTTAAAAATATAAAAAGTATGATTAGTTTAATAGAAATGACTTAGGACGATATTTAGCGGATTCATCACCTGTATTTCAAAATTTTTTTACGACCTTTTATATTCACCCAAATGTATTGTAAAGACGTGTTTTAGATGTAAAATAATGCGAACTTAACGATAAAAATATAAAAAGTATGATTAGTTCAATACAAATGACTTTAAACGATATTTAGCGGAATTATCACCATTTTTTACCAAATTTTTTCCCAAATTTTTTTTCTATTTTTTGTATTCACCCAAATGTATTGTAAAGACGTGTCTTAGATGTAAAATAATGTGAACTTAACGATAAAAATATTAAAAGTATGATTAGTTCAATACAAATGACTTTAAACGATATTTAGCGGAATTATCACCATTTTTTACCAAATTTTTTTTCTATTTTTTGTATTCACCCAAATGTATTGTAAAGACGTGTTTTAGATGTAAAATAATGTGAACTTAACGATAAAAATATAAAAAGTATGATTAGTTCAATACAAATGACTTTAATCGATATTTAGCGAAATTATCACCATTTTTTACCAAATTTTTTCCCAAATTTTTTTTCTATTTTTTGTATTCACCCAAATGTATTGTAAACACGTGTTTTAGATGTAAAATAATGTGAACTTAACGTTAAAAATATAAAAAGTATGATTAGTTTAATAGAAATGACTTAAGACGATATTTAGCGGATCCATCACCCGTATTTCAAAATTTTTTTACGACCTTTTATATTCACCTAAATGTATTGTAAAGACGTGTTTTAGATGTAAAATTATGTGAACTTAACGATAAAAATATAAAAAGTATGATTAGTTTAAAATAAATAACTTAGGACGATATTTAGCGGATTCATCACCTGTATTTCAAAATTTTTTTACGACCTTTTATATTCACCAAAATGTATTGTAAAGACGTGTTTTAGATGTAAAATAATGTGAACTTAACGATAAAAATATAAAAAGTATGATTAGTTCAATACAAACGACTTTAATCGATATTTAGCGGAATTATCACCATTTTTTACCAAATTTTTTTTCTATTTTTTGTATTCACCCAAATGTATTGTAAACACGTGTTTTAGATGTAAAATAATGTGAACTTAACGTTAAAAATATAAAAAGTATGATTAGTTCAATACAAATGACTTTAATCGATATTTAGCGAAATTATCACCATTTTTTACCAAATTTTTTTTCTATTTTTTGTATTCACCCAAATGTATTGTAAAGACGTGTCTTAGATGTAAAATAATGTGAACTTAACGATAAAAATATAAAAAGTATGATTAGTTCAATACAAATGACTTTAAACGATATTTAGCGGATTCATCACCTGTATTTCAAAATTTTTTTACGACCTTTTATATTCACCAAAATGTATTGTAAAGACGTGTTTTAGATGTAAAATTATGTGAACTTAACGATAAAAATATAAAAAGTATGATTAGTTCAATACAAATGACTTTAAACGATACTTAGCGGAATTATCACCATTTTTTACCAAATTTTTTTTCTATTTTTTGTATTCACCCAAATGTATTGTAAACACGTGTTTTAGATGTAAAATAATGTGAACTTAACGTTAAAAATATAAAAAGTATGATTAGTTTAATAGAAATGACTTAAGACGATATTTAGCGGATTCATCACCTGTATTTCAAAATTTTTTTACGACCTTTTATATTCACCCAAATGTATTGTAAAGACGTGTTTTAGATGTAAAATTATGTGAACTTAACGATAAAAATATGAAAAGTATGATTAGTTTAAAATAAATAACTTAGGACGATATTTAGCGGATTCATCACCTGTATTTCAAAATTTTTTTACGACCTTTTATATTCACCAAAATGTATTGTAAAGACGTGTTTTAGATGTAAAATAATGTGAACTTAACGATAAAAATATAAAAAGTATGATTAGTTCAATACAAACGACTTTAATCGATATTTAGCGGAATTATCACCATTTTTTACCAAATTTTTTTTCTATTTTTTGTATTCACCCAAATGTATTGTAAACACGTGTTTTAGATGTAAAATAATGTGGACTTAACGATAAACATATTAAAAGTATGATTAGTTCAATACAAATGACTTTAAACGATATTTAGCGGAATTATCACCATTTTTTACCAAATTTTTTTTCTATTTTTTGTATTCACCCAAATGTATTGTAAACACGTGTTTTAGATGTAAAATAAAGTGAACTTAACGTTAAAAATATAAAAAGTATGATTAGTTCAATACAAATGACTTTAATTGATATTTAGCGAAATTATCACCATTTTTTACCAAATTTTTTCCCAAATTTTTTTTCTATTTTTTGTATTCACCCAAATGTATTGTAAAGACGTGTCTTAGATGTAAAATAATGTGAACTTAACGATAAAAATATAAAAAGTATGATTAGTTCAATACAAATGACTTTAAACGATATTTAGCGGAATTATCACCATTTTTTACCAAATTTTTTTTCTATTTTTTGTATTCACCCAAATGTATTGTAAAGACGTGTTTTAGATGTAAAATAATGTGAACTTAACGATAAAAATATAAAAAGTATGATTAGTTCAATACAAATGACTTTAATCGATATTTAGCGAAATTATCACCATTTTTTACCAAATTTTTTCCCAAATTTTTTTTCTATTTTTTGTATTCACCCAAATGTATTGTAAACACGTGTTTTAGATGTAAAATAATGTGAACTTAACGTTAAAAATATAAAAAGTATGATTAGTTTAATAGAAATGACTTAAGACGATATTTAGCGGATTCATCACCCGTATTTCAAAATTTTTTTACGACCTTTTATATTCACCCAAATGTATTGTAAAGACGTGTTTTAGATGTAAAATTATGTGAACTTAACGATAAAAATATAAAAAGTATGATTAGTTTAATAGAAATGACTTAGGACGATATTTAGCGGATTCATCACCCGTATTTCAAAATTTTTTTACGACCTTTTATATTCACCCAAATGTATTGTAAAGACGTGTTTTAGATGTAAAATTATGTGAACTTAACGATAAAAATATAAAAAGTATGATTAGTTCTATACAAATGACTTTAAACGATATTTAGCGGAATTATCACCATTTTTTACCCAATTTTTTCCCAAATTTTTTTTCTATTTTTTGTATTCACCCTAATGTATTGTAAAGACGTGTTTTAGATGTAAAATAATGTGAACCTAACGATAAACATATTAAAAGTATGATTAGTTCAATACAAATGACTTTAAACGATATTTAGCGGAATTATCACCATTTTTTACCAAATTTTTTTTCTATTTTTTGTATTCACCCAAATGTATTGTAAACACGTGTTTTAGATGTAAAATAATGTGAACTTAACGTTAAAAATATAAAAAGTATGATTAGTTTAATAGAAATGACTTAAGACGATATTTAGCGGATTCATCACCCGTATTTCAAAATTTTTTTACGACCTTTTATATTCACCCAAATGTATTGTAAAGACGTGTTTTAGATGTAAAATTATGTGAACTTAACGATAAAAATATAAAAAGTATGATTAGTTTAAAATAAATAACTTAGGACGATATTTAGCGGATTCATCACCTGTATTTCAAAATTTTTTTACGACCTTTTAGATTCACCCAAATGTATTGTAAAGACGTGTTTTAGATGTAAAATAATGTGGACTTAACGATAAAAATATAAAAAGTATGATTAGTTCAATACAAATGACTTTAAACGATATTTAGCGGAATTATCACCATTTTTTACCAAATTTTTTTTCTATTTTTTGTATTCACCCAAATGTATTGTAAACACGTGTTTTAGATGTAAAATAATGTGAACTTAACGTTAAAAATATAAAAAGTATGATTAGTTCAATACAAATGACTTTAATCGATATTTAGCGAAATTATCACCATTTTTTACCAAATTTTTTCCCTAATTTTTTTTCTATTTTTTGTATTCACCCAAATGTATTTTAAAGACGTGTTTTAGATGTAAAATATTGTGAACTTAACGATAAAAATATAAAAAGTATGATTAGTTCAATACAAATGACTTTAATCGATATTTAGCGAAATTATCACCATTTTTTACCAAATTTTTTTTCTATTTTTTGTATTCACCCAAATGTATTGTAAAGACGTGTTTTAGATGTAAAATAATGTGAACTTAACGATAAAAATATAAAAAGTATGATTAGTTCAATACAAATGACTTTAATCGATATTTAGCGAAATTATCACCATTTTTTACCAAATTTTTTCCCAAATTTTTTTTCTATTTTTTGTATTCACCCAAATGTATTGTAAACACGTGTTTTAGATGTAAAATAATGTGAACTTAACGTTAAAAATATAAAAAGTATGATTAGTTTAATAGAAATGACTTAAGACGATATTTAGCGGATTCATCACCCGTATTTCAAAATTTTTTTACGACCTTTTATATTCACCCAAATGTATTGTAAAGACGTGTTTTAGATGTAAAATTATGTGAACTTAACGATAAAAATATAAAAAGTATGATTAGTTCTATAAAAATGACTTTAAACGATATTTAGCGGAATTATCACCATTTTTTACCCAATTTTTTCCCAAATTTTTTTTCTATTTTTTGTATTCACCCTAATGTATTGTAAAGACGTGTTTTAGATGTAAAATATTGTGAACTTAACGATAAAAATATAAAAAGTATGATTAGTTCAATACAAATGACTTTAATCGATATTTAGCGAAATTATCACCATTTTTTACCAAATTTTTTCCCAAATTTTTTTTCTATTTTTTGTATTCACCCAAATGTATTGTAAAGACGTGTTTTAGATGTAAAATAATGTGGACTTAACGATAAAAATATAAAAAGTATGATTAGTTCAATACAAATGACTTTAAACGATATTTAGCGGAATTATCATCATTTTTTACCAAATTTTTTTTCTATTTTTTGTATTCACCCAAATGTATTGTAAACACGTGTTTTAGATGTAAAATAATGTGAACTTAACGTTAAAAATATAAAAAGTATGATTAGTTTAATAGAAATGACTTAGGACGATATTTAGCGGATTCATCACCTGTATTTCAAAATTTTTTTACGACCTTTTATATTCACCCAAATGTATTGTAAAGACGTGTTTTAGATGTAAAATAATGCGAACTTAACGATAAAAATATAAAAAGTATGATTAGTTCAATACAAATGACTTTAAACGATATTTAGCGAAATTATCACCATTTTTTACCAAATTTTTTCCCAAATTTTTTTTCTATTTTTTGTATTCACCCAAATGTATTGTAAACACGTGTTTTAGATGTAAAATAATGTGAACTTAACGTTAAAAATATAAAAAGTATGATTAGTTTAATAGAAATGACTTAAGACGATATTTAGCGGATTCATCACCCGTATTTCAAAATTTTTTTACGACCTTTTATATTCACCCAAATGTATTGTAAAGACGTGTTTTAGATGTAAAATTATGTGAACTTAACGATAAAAATATAAAAAGTATGATTAGTTCTATAAAAATGACTTTAAACGATATTTAGCGGAATTATCACCATTTTTTACCCAATTTTTTCCCAAATTTTTTTTCTATTTTTTGTATTCACCCTAATGTATTGTAAAGACGTGTTTTAGATGTAAAATAATGTGAACTTAACGATAAAAATATAAAAAGTATGATTAGTTCAATACAAATGACTTTAATCGATATTTAGCGAAATTATCACCATTTTTTACCAAATTTTTTCCCAAATTTTTTTTCTATTTTTTGTATTCACCCAAATGTATTGTAAACACGTGTTTTAGATGTAAAATAATGTGAACTTAACGTTAAAAATATAAAAAGTATGATTAGTTTAATAGAAATGACTTAAGACGATATTTAGCGGATCCATCACCCGTATTTCAAAATTTTTTTACGACCTTTTATATTCACCTAAATGTATTGTAAAGACGTGTTTTAGATGTAAAATTATGTGAACTTAACGATAAAAATATAAAAAGTATGATTAGTTTAAAATAAATAACTTAGGACGATATTTAGCGGATTCATCACCTGTATTTCAAAATTTTTTTACGACCTTTTATATTCACCAAAATGTATTGTAAAGACGTGTTTTAGATGTAAAATAATGTGAACTTAACGATAAAAATATAAAAAGTATGATTAGTTCAATACAAACGACTTTAATCGATATTTAGCGGAATTATCACCATTTTTTACCAAATTTTTTTTCTATTTTTTGTATTCACCCAAATGTATTGTAAACACGTGTTTTAGATGTAAAATAATGTGAACTTAACGTTAAAAATATAAAAAGTATGATTAGTTCAATACAAATGACTTTAATCGATATTTAGCGAAATTATCACCATTTTTTACCAAATTTTTTTTCTATTTTTTGTATTCACCCAAATGTATTGTAAAGACGTGTCTTAGATGTAAAATAATGTGAACTTAACGATAAAAATATAAAAAGTATGATTAGTTCAATACAAATGACTTTAATCGATATTTAGCGAAATTATCACCATTTTTTACCAAATTTTTTCCCAAATTTTTTTTCTATTTTTTGTATTCACCCAAATGTATTGTAAACACGTGTTTTAGATGTAAAATAATGTGAACTTAACGTTAAAAATATAAAAAGTATGATTAGTTTAATAGAAATGACTTAAGACGATATTTAGCGGATTCATCACCCGTATTTCAAAATTTTTTTACGACCTTTTATATTCACCCAAATGTATTGTAAAGACGTGTTTTAGATGTAAAATTATGTGAACTTAACGATAAAAATATAAAAAGTATGATTAGTTCTATAAAAATGACTTTAAACGATATTTAGCGGAATTATCACCATTTTTTACCCAATTTTTTCCCAAATTTTTTTTCTATTTTTTGTATTCACCCTAATGTATTGTAAAGACGTGTTTTAGATGTAAAATAATGTGAACTTAACGATAAAAATATAAAAAGTATGATTAGTTCAATACAAATGACTTTAATCGATATTTAGCGAAATTATCACCATTTTTTACCAAATTTTTTCCCAAATTTTTTTTCTATTTTTTGTATTCACCCAAATGTATTGTAAAGACGTGTTTTAGATGTAAAATAATGTGGACTTAACGATAAAAATATAAAAAGTATGATTAGTTCAATACAAATGACTTTAAACGATATTTAGCGGAATTATCACCATTTTTTACCAAATTTTTTTTCTATTTTTTGTATTCACCCAAATGTATTGTAAACACGTGTTTTAGATGTAAAATAATGTGAACTTAACGTTAAAAATATAAAAAGTATGATTAGTTTAATAGAAATGACTTAGGACGATATTTAGCGGATTCATCACCTGTATTTCAAAATTTTTTTACGACCTTTTATATTCACCCAAATGTATTGTAAAGACGTGTTTTAGATGTAAAATAATGCGAACTTAACGATAAAAATATAAAAAGTATGATTAGTTCAATACAAATGACTTTAAACGATATTTAGCGGAATTATCACCATTTTTTACCAAATTTTTTCCCAAATTTTTTTTCTATTTTTTGTATTCACCCAAATGTATTGTAAAGACGTGTCTTAGATGTAAAATAATGTGAACTTAACGATAAAAATATAAAAAGTATGATTAGTTCAATACAAATGACTTTAAACGATATTTAGCGGAATTATCACCATTTTTTACCAAATTTTTTTTCTATTTTTTGTATTCACCCAAATGTATTGTAAAGACGTGTTTTAGATGTAAAATAATGTGAACTTAACGATAAAAATATAAAAAGTATGATTAGTTCAATACAAATGACTTTAATCGATATTTAGCGAAATTATCACCATTTTTTACCAAATTTTTTCCCAAATTTTTTTTCTATTTTTTGTATTCACCCAAATGTATTGTAAACACGTGTTTTAGATGTAAAATAATGTGAACTTAACGTTAAAAATATAAAAAGTATGATTAGTTTAATAGAAATGACTTAAGACGATATTTAGCGGATCCATCACCCGTATTTCAAAATTTTTTTACGACCTTTTATATTCACCTAAATGTATTGTAAAGACGTGTTTTAGATGTAAAATTATGTGAACTTAACGATAAAAATATAAAAAGTATGATTAGTTTAAAATAAATAACTTAGGACGATATTTAGCGGATTCATCACCTGTATTTCAAAATTTTTTTACGACCTTTTATATTCACCAAAATGTATTGTAAAGACGTGTTTTAGATGTAAAATAATGTGAACTTAACGATAAAAATATAAAAAGTATGATTAGTTCAATACAAACGACTTTAATCGATATTTAGCGGAATTATCACCATTTTTTACCAAATTTTTTTTCTATTTTTTGTATTCACCCAAATGTATTGTAAACACGTGTTTTAGATGTAAAATAATGTGAACTTAATGTTAAAAATATAAAAAGTATGATTAGTTCAATACAAATGACTTTAATCGATATTTAGCGAAATTATCACCATTTTTTACCAAATTTTTTTTCTATTTTTTGTATTCACCCAAATGTATTGTAAAGACGTGTCTTAGATGTAAAATAATGTGAACTTAACGATAAAAATATAAAAAGTATGATTAGTTCAATACAAATGACTTTAAACGATATTTAGCGGATTCATCACCTGTATTTCAAAATTTTTTTACGACCTTTTATATTCACCAAAATGTATTGTAAAGACGTGTTTTAGATGTAAAATTATGTGAACTTAACGATAAAAATATAAAAAGTATGATTAGTTCAATACAAATGACTTTAAACGATACTTAGCGGAATTATCACCATTTTTTACCAAATTTTTTTTCTATTTTTTGTATTCACCCAAATGTATTGTAAACACGTGTTTTAGATGTAAAATAATGTGAACTTAACGTTAAAAATATAAAAAGTATGATTAGTTTAATAGAAATGACTTAAGACGATATTTAGCGGATTCATCACCTGTATTTCAAAATTTTTTTACTACCTTTTATATTCACCCAAATGTATTGTAAAGACGTGTTTTAGATGTAAAATAATGTGGACTTAACGATAAAAATATAAAAAGTATGATTAGTTCAATACAAATGACTTTAAACGATATTTAGCGGAATTATCACCATTTTTTACCAAATTTTTTTACTACCTTTTATATTCACCCAAATGTATTGTAAAGACGTGTTTTAGATGTAAAATAATGTGGACTTAACGATAAAAATATAAAAAGTATGATTAGTTCAATACAAATGACTTTAAACGATATTTAGCGAAATTATCACCATTTTTTACCAAATTTTTTCCCAAATTTTTTTTCTATTTTTTGTATTCACCCAAATGTATTGTAAAGACGTGTCTTAGATGTAAAATAATGTGAACTTAACGATAAAAATATAAAAAGTATGATTAGTTCAATACAAATGACTTTAAACGATATTTAGCGGAATTATCACCATTTTTTACCAAATTTTTTTTCTATTTTTTGTATTCACCCAAATGTATTGTAAAGACGTGTTTTAGATGTAAAATAATGTGAACTTAACGATAAAAATATAAAAGTATGATTAGTTCAATACAAATGACTTTAATCGATATTTAGCGAAATTATCACCATTTTTTACCAAATTTTTTTTCTATTTTTTGTATTCACCCAAATGTATTGTAAACACGTGTTTTAGATGTAAAATAATGTGAACTTAACGTTAAAAATATAAAAAGTATGATTAGTTTAATAGAAATGACTTAAGACGATATTTAGCGGATTCATCACCCGTATTTCAAAATTTTTTTACGACCTTTTATATTCACCCAAATGTATTGTAAAGACGTGTTTTAGATGTAAAATTATGTGAACTTAACGATAAAAATATGAAAAGTATGATTAGTTTAAAATAAATAACTTAGGACGATATTTAGCGGATTCATCACCTGTATTTCAAAATTTTTTTACGACCTTTTATATTCACCAAAATGTATTGTAAAGACGTGTTTTAGATGTAAAATAATGTGAACTTAACGATAAAAATATAAAAAGTATGATTAGTTCAATACAAACGACTTTAATCGATATTTAGCGGAATTATCACCATTTTTTACCAAATTTTTTTTCTATTTTTTGTATTCACCCAAATGTATTGTAAACACGTGTTTTAGATGTAAAATAATGTGGACTTAACGATAAACATATTAAAAGTATGATTAGTTCAATACAAATGACTTTAAACGATATTTAGCGGAATTATCACCATTTTTTACCAAATTTTTTTTCTATTTTTTGTATTCACCCAAATGTATTGTAAACACGTGTTTTAGATGTAAAATAAAGTGAACTTAACGTTAAAAATATAAAAAGTATGATTAGTTCAATACAAATGACTTTAATTGATATTTAGCGAAATTATCACCATTTTTTACCAAATTTTTTCCCAAATTTTTTTTCTATTTTTTGTATTCACCCAAATGTATTGTAAAGACGTGTCTTAGATGTAAAATAATGTGAACTTAACGATAAAAATATAAAAAGTATGATTAGTTCAATACAAATGACTTTAAACGATATTTAGCGGAATTATCACCATTTTTTACCAAATTTTTTTTCTATTTTTTGTATTCACCCAAATGTATTGTAAAGACGTGTTTTAGATGTAAAATAATGTGAACTTAACGATAAAAATATAAAAAGTATGATTAGTTCAATACAAATGACTTTAATCGATATTTAGCGAAATTATCACCATTTTTTACCAAATTTTTTCCCAAATTTTTTTTCTATTTTTTGTATTCACCCAAATGTATTGTAAACACGAGTTTTAGATGTAAAATAATGTGAACTTAACGTTAAAAATATAAAAAGTATGATTAGTTTAATAGAAATGACTTAAGACGATATTTAGCGGATTCATCACCCGTATTTCAAAATTTTTTTACGACCTTTTATATTCACCCAAATGTATTGTAAAGACGTGTTTTAGATGTAAAATTATGTGAACTTAACGATAAAAATATAAAAAGTATGATTAGTTTAATAGAAATGACTTAGGACGATATTTAGCGGATTCATCACCCGTATTTCAAAATTTTTTTACGACCTTTTATATTCACCCAAATGTATTGTAAAGACGTGTTTTAGATGTAAAATTATGTGAACTTAACGATAAAAATATAAAAAGTATGATTAGTTCTATACAAATGACTTTAAACGATATTTAGCGGAATTATCACCATTTTTTACCCAATTTTTTCCCAAATTTTTTTTCTATTTTTTGTATTCACCCTAATGTATTGTAAAGACGTGTTTTAGATGTAAAATAATGTGAACTTAACGATAAACATATTAAAAGTATGATTAGTTCAATACAAATGACTTTAAACGATATTTAGCGGAATTATCACCATTTTTTACCAAATTTTTTTTCTATTTTTTGTATTCACCCAAATGTATTGTAAACACGTGTTTTAGATGTAAAATAATGTGAACTTAACGTTAAAAATATAAAAAGTATGATTAGTTTAATAGAAATGACTTAAGACGATATTTAGCGGATTCATCACCCGTATTTCAAAATTTTTTTACGACCTTTTATATTCACCCAAATGTATTGTAAAGACGTGTTTTAGATGTAAAATTATGTGAACTTAACGATAAAAATATAAAAAGTATGATTAGTTTAAAATAAATAACTTAGGACGATATTTAGCGGATTCATCACCTGTATTTCAAAATTTTTTTACGACCTTTTAGATTCACCCAAATGTATTGTAAAGACGTGTTTTAGATGTAAAATAATGTGGACTTAACGATAAAAATATAAAAAGTATGATTAGTTCAATACAAATGACTTTAAACGATATTTAGCGGAATTATCACCATTTTTTACCAAATTTTTTTTCTATTTTTTGTATTCACCCAAATGTATTGTAAACACGTGTTTTAGATGTAAAATAATGTGAACTTAACGTTAAAAATATAAAAAGTATGATTAGTTCAATACAAATGACTTTAATCGATATTTAGCGAAATTATCACCATTTTTTACCAAATTTTTTCCCTAATTTTTTTTCTATTTTTTGTATTCACCCAAATGTATTTTAAAGACGTGTTTTAGATGTAAAATATTGTGAACTTAACGATAAAAATATAAAAAGTATGATTAGTTCAATACAAATGACTTTAATCGATATTTAGCGAAATTATCACCATTTTTTACCAAATTTTTTTTCTATTTTTTGTATTCACCCAAATGTATTGTAAAGACGTGTTTTAGATGTAAAATAATGTGAACTTAACGATAAAAATATAAAAAGTATGATTAGTTCAATACAAATGACTTTAATCGATATTTAGCGAAATTATCACCATTTTTTACCAAATTTTTTCCCAAATTTTTTTTCTATTTTTTGTATTCACCCAAATGTATTGTAAACACGTGTTTTAGATGTAAAATAATGTGAACTTAACGTTAAAAATATAAAAAGTATGATTAGTTTAATAGAAATGACTTAAGACGATATTTAGCGGATTCATCACCCGTATTTCAAAATTTTTTTACGACCTTTTATATTCACCCAAATGTATTGTAAAGACGTGTTTTAGATGTAAAATTATGTGAACTTAACGATAAAAATATAAAAAGTATGATTAGTTCTATAAAAATGACTTTAAACGATATTTAGCGGAATTATCACCATTTTTTACCCAATTTTTTCCCAAATTTTTTTTCTATTTTTTGTATTCACCCTAATGTATTGTAAAGACGTGTTTTAGATGTAAAATAATGTGAACTTAACGATAAAAATATAAAAAGTATGATTAGTTCAATACAAATGACTTTAATCGATATTTAGCGAAATTATCACCATTTTTTACCAAATTTTTTCACAAATTTTTTTTCTATTTTTTGTATTCACCCAAATGTATTGTAAAGACGTGTTTTAGATGTAAAATAATGTGGACTTAACGATAAAAATATAAAAAGTATGATTAGTTCAATACAAATGACTTTAAACGATATTTAGCGGAATTATCATCATTTTTTACCAAATTTTTTTTCTATTTTTTGTATTCACCCAAATGTATTGTAAACACGTGTTTTAGATGTAAAATAATGTGAACTTAACGTTAAAAATATAAAAAGTATGATTAGTTTAATAGAAATGACTTAGGACGATATTTAGCGGATTCATCACCTGTATTTCAAAATTTTTTTACGACCTTTTATATTCACCCAAATGTATTGTAAAGACGTGTTTTAGATGTAAAATAATGCGAACTTAACGATAAAAATATAAAAAGTATGATTAGTTCAATACAAATGACTTTAAACGATATTTAGCGGAATTATCACCATTTTTTACCAAATTTTTTCCCAAATTTTTTTTCTATTTTTTGTATTCACCCAAATGTATTGTAAAGACGTGTCTTAGATGTAAAATAATGTGAACTTAACGATAAAAATATAAAAAGTATGATTAGTTCAATACAAATGACTTTAAACGATATTTAGCGGAATTATCACCATTTTTTACCAAATTTTTTTTCTATTTTTTGTATTCACCCAAATGTATTGTGAAGACGTGTTTTAGATGTAAAATAATGTGAACTTAACGATAAAAATATAAAAAGTATGATTAGTTCAATACAAATGACTTTAATCGATATTTAGCGAAATTATCACCATTTTTTACCAAATTTTTTCCCAAATTTTTTTTCTATTTTTTGTATTCACCCAAATGTATTGTAAACACGTGTTTTAGATGTAAAATAATGTGAACTTAACGTTAAAAATATAAAAAGTATGATTAGTTTAATAGAAATGACTTAAGACGATATTTAGCGGATCCATCACCCGTATTTCAAAATTTTTTTACGACCTTTTATATTCACCTAAATGTATTGTAAAGACGTGTTTTAGATGTAAAATTATGTGAACTTAACGATAAAAATATAAAAAGTATGACTAGTTTAAAATAAATAACTTAGGACGATATTTAGCGGATTCATCACCTGTATTTCAAAATTTTTTTACGACCTTTTATATTCACCAAAATGTATTGTAAAGACGTGTTTTAGATGTAAAATAATGTGAACTTAACGATAAAAATATAAAAAGTATGATTAGTTCAATACAAACGACTTTAATCGATATTTAGCGGAATTATCACCATTTTTTACCAAATTTTTTTTCTATTTTTTGTATTCACCCAAATGTATTGTAAACACGTGTTTTAGATGTAAAATAATGTGAACTTAACGTTAAAAATATAAAAAGTATGATTAGTTCAATACAAATGACTTTAATCGATATTTAGCGAAATTATCACCATTTTTTACCAAATTTTTTTTCTATTTTTTGTATTCACCCAAATGTATTGTAAAGACGTGTCTTAGATGTAAAATAATGTGAACTTAACGATAAAAATATAAAAAGTATGATTAGTTCAATACAAATGACTTTAATCGATATTTAGCGAAATTATCACCATTTTTTACCAAATTTTTTCCCAAATTTTTTTTCTATTTTTTGTATTCACCCAAATGTATTGTAAACACGTGTTTTAGATGTAAAATAATGTGAACTTAACGTTAAAAATATAAAAAGTATGATTAGTTTAATAGAAATGACTTAAGACGATATTTAGCGGATTCATCACCCGTATTTCAAAATTTTTTTACGACCTTTTATATTCACCCAAATGTATTGTAAAGACGTGTTTTAGATGTAAAATTATGTGAACTTAACGATAAAAATATAAAAAGTATGATTAGTTCTATAAAAATGACTTTAAACGATATTTAGCGGAATTATCACCATTTTTTACCCAATTTTTTCCCAAATTTTTTTTCTATTTTTTGTATTCACCCTAATGTATTGTAAAGACGTGTTTTAGATGTAAAATAATGTGAACTTAACGATAAAAATATAAAAAGTATGATTAGTTCAATACAAATGACTTTAATCGATATTTAGCGAAATTATCACCATTTTTTACCAAATTTTTTCCCAAATTTTTTTTCTATTTTTTGTATTCACCCAAATGTATTGTAAAGACGTGTTTTAGATGTAAAATAATGTGGACTTAACGATAAAAATATAAAAAGTATGATTAGTTCAATACAAATGACTTTAAACGATATTTAGCGGAATTATCACCATTTTTTACCAAATTTTTTTTCTATTTTTTGTATTCACCCAAATGTATTGTAAACACGTGTTTTAGATGTAAAATAATGTGAACTTAACGATAAAAATATAAAAAGTATGATTAGTTCAATACAAATGACTTTAATCGATATTTAGCGAAATTATCACCATTTTTTACCAAATTTTTTCCCAAATTTTTTTTCTATTTTTTGTATTCACCCAAATGTATTGTAAACACGTGTTTTAGATGTAAAATAATGTGAACTTAACGTTAAAAATATAAAAAGTATGATTAGTTTAATAGAAATGACTTAAGACGATATTTAGCGGATCCATCACCCGTATTTCAAAATTTTTTTACGACCTTTTATATTCACCTAAATGTATTGTAAAGACGTGTTTTAGATGTAAAATTATGTGAACATAACGATAAAAATATAAAAAGTATGATTAGTTTAAAATAAATAACTTAGGACGATATTTAGCGGATTCATCACCTGTATTTCAAAATTTTTTTACGACCTTTTATATTCACCAAAATGTATTGTAAAGACGTGTTTTAGATGTAAAATAATGTGAACTTAACGATAAAAATATAAAAATTATGATTAGTTCAATACAAACGACTTTAATCGATATTTAGCGGAATTATCACCATTTTTTACCAAATTTTTTTTCTATTTTTTGTATTCACCCAAATGTATTGTAAACACGTGTTTTAGATGTAAAATAATGTGAACTTAATGTTAAAAATATAAAAAGTATGATTAGTTCAATACAAATGACTTTAATCGATATTTAGCGAAATTATCACCATTTTTTACCAAATTTTTTTTCTATTTTTTGTATTCACCCAAATGTATTGTAAAGACGTGTCTTAGATGTAAAATAATGTGAACTTAACGATAAAAATATAAAAAGTATGATTAGTTCAATACAAATGACTTTAAACGATATTTAGCGGATTCATCACCTGTATTTCAAAATTTTTTTACGACCTTTTATATTCACCAAAATGTATTGTAAAGACGTGTTTTAGATGTAAAATTATGTGAACTTAACGATAAAAATATAAAAAGTATGATTAGTTCAATACAAATGACTTTAAACGATACTTAGCGGAATTATCACCATTTTTTACCAAATTTTTTTTCTATTTTTTGTATTCACCCAAATGTATTGTAAACACGTGTTTTAGATGTAAAATAATGTGAACTTAACGTTAAAAATATAAAAAGTATGATTAGTTTAATAGAAATGACTTAAGACGATATTTAGCGGATTCATCACCTGTATTTCAAAATTTTTTTACTACCTTTTATATTCACCCAAATGTATTGTAAAGACGTGTTTTAGATGTAAAATAATGTGGACTTAACGATAAAAATATAAAAAGTATGATTAGTTCAATACAAATGACTTTAAACGATATTTAGCGGAATTATCACCATTTTTTACCAAATTTTTTTACTACCTTTTATATTCACCCAAATGTATTGTAAAGACGTGTTTTAGATGTAAAATAATGTGGACTTAACGATAAAAATATAAAAAGTATGATTAGTTCAATACAAATGACTTTAAACGATATTTAGCGAAATTATCACCATTTTTTACCAAATTTTTTCCCAAATTTTTTTTCTATTTTTTGTATTCACCCAAATGTATTGTAAAGACGTGTCTTAGATGTAAAATAATGTGAACTTAACGATAAAAATATAAAAAGTATGATTAGTTCAATACAAATGACTTTAAACGATATTTAGCGGAATTATCACCATTTTTTACCAAATTTTTTTTCTATTTTTTGTATTCACCCAAATGTATTGTAAAGACGTGTTTTAGATGTAAAATAATGTGAACTTAACGATAAAAATATAAAAGTATGATTAGTTCAATACAAATGACTTTAATCGATATTTAGCGAAATTATCACCATTTTTTACCAAATTTTTTCCCAAATTTTTTTTCTATTTTTTGTATTCACCCAAATGTATTGTAAACACGTGTTTTAGATGTAAAATAATGTGAACTTAACGTTAAAAATATAAAAAGTATGATTAGTTTAATAGAAATGACTTAAGACGATATTTAGCGGATTCATCACCCGTATTTCAAAATTTTTTTACGACCTTTTATATTCACCCAAATGTATTGTAAAGACGTGTTTTAGATGTAAAATTATGTGAACTTAACGATAAAAATATAAAAAGTATGATTAGTTTAATAGAAATGACTTAGGACGATATTTAGCGGATTCATCACCCGTATTTCAAAATTTTTTTACGACCTTTTATATTCACCCAAATGTATTGTAAAGACGTGTTTTAGATGTAAAATTATGTGAACTTAACGATAAAAATATAAAAAGTATGATTAGTTCTATACAAATGACTTTAAACGATATTTAGCGGAATTATCACCATTTTTTACCCAATTTTTTCCCAAATTTTTTTTCTATTTTTTGTATTCACCCTAATGTATTGTAAAGACGTGTTTTAGATGTAAAATAATGTGAACCTAACGATAAACATATTAAAAGTATGATTAGTTCAATACAAATGACTTTAAACGATATTTAGCGGAATTATCACCATTTTTTACCAAATTTTTTTTCTATTTTTTGTATTCACCCAAATGTATTGTAAACACGTGTTTTAGATGTAAAATAATGTGAACTTAACGTTAAAAATATAAAAAGTATGATTAGTTTAATAGAAATGACTTAAGACGATATTTAGCGGATTCATCACCCGTATTTCAAAATTTTTTTACGACCTTTTATATTCACCCAAATGTATTGTAAAGACGTGTTTTAGATGTAAAATTATGTGAACTTAACGATAAAAATATAAAAAGTATGATTAGTTTAAAATAAATAACTTAGGACGATATTTAGCGGATTCATCACCTGTATTTCAAAATTTTTTTACGACCTTTTAGATTCACCCAAATGTATTGTAAAGACGTGTTTTAGATGTAAAATAATGTGGACTTAACGATAAAAATATAAAAAGTATGATTAGTTCAATACAAATGACTTTAAACGATATTTAGCGGAATTATCACCATTTTTTACCAAATTTTTTTTCTATTTTTTGTATTCACCCAAATGTATTGTAAACACGTGTTTTAGATGTAAAATAATGTGAACTTAACGTTAAAAATATAAAAAGTATGATTAGTTTAATAGAAATGACTTAAGACGATATTTAGCGGATTCATCACCCGTATTTCAAAATTTTTTTACGACCTTTTATATTCACCCAAATGTATTGTAAAGACGTGTTTTAGATGTAAAATTATGTGAACTTAACGATAAAAATATAAAAAGTATGATTAGTTCTATAAAAATGACATTAAACGATATTTAGCGGAATTATCACCATTTTTTACCCAATTTTTTCCCAAATTTTTTTTCTATTTTTTGTATTCACCCTAATGTATTGTAAAGACGTGTTTTAGATGTAAAATAATGTGAACTTAACGATAAAAATATAAAAAGTATGATTAGTTCAATACAAATGACTTTAATCGATATTTAGCGAAATTATCACCATTTTTTACCAAATTTTTTCCCAAATTTTTTTTCTATTTTTTGTATTCACCCAAATGTATTGTAAAGACGTGTTTTAGATGTAAAATAATGTGGACTTAACGATAAAAATATAAAAAGTATGATTAGTTCAATACAAATGACTTTAAACGATATTTAGCGGAATTATCATCATTTTTTACCAAATTTTTTTTCTATTTTTTGTATTCACCCAAATGTATTGTAAACACGTGTTTTAGATGTAAAATAATGTGAACTTAACGTTAAAAATATAAAAAGTATGATTAGTTTAATAGAAATGACTTAGGACGATATTTAGCGGATTCATCACCTGTATTTCAAAATTTTTTTACGACCTTTTATATTCACCCAAATGTATTGTAAAGACGTGTTTTAGATGTAAAATAATGCGAACTTAACGATAAAAATATAAAAAGTATGATTAGTTCAATACAAATGACTTTAAACGATATTTAGCGGAATTATCACCATTTTTTACCAAATTTTTTCCCAAATTTTTTTTCTATTTTTTGTATTCACCCAAATGTATTGTAAAGACGTGTCTTAGATGTAAAATAATGTGAACTTAACGATAAAAATATAAAAAGTATGATTAGTTCAATACAAATGACTTTAAACGATATTTAGCGGAATTATCACCATTTTTTACCAAATTTTTTTTCTATTTTTTGTATTCACCCAAATGTATTGTAAAGACGTGTTTTAGATGTAAAATAATGTGAACTTAACGATAAAAATATAAAAAGTATGATTAGTTCAATACAAATGACTTTAATCGATATTTAGCGAAATTATCACCATTTTTTACCAAATTTTTTCCCAAATTTTTTTTCTATTTTTTGTATTCACCCAAATGTATTGTAAACACGTGTTTTAGATGTAAAATAATGTGAACTTAACGTTAAAAATATAAAAAGTATGATTAGTTTAATAGAAATGACTTAAGACGATATTTAGCGGATCCATCACCCGTATTTCAAAATTTTTTTACGACCTTTTATATTCACCTAAATGTATTGTAAAGACGTGTTTTAGATGTAAAATTATGTGAACTTAACGATAAAAATATAAAAAGTATGACTAGTTTAAAATAAATAACTTAGGACGATATTTAGCGGATTCATCACCTGTATTTCAAAATTTTTTTACGACCTTTTATATTCACCAAAATGTATTGTAAAGACGTGTTTTAGATGTAAAATAATGTGAACTTAACGATAAAAATATAAAAAGTATGATTAGTTCAATACAAACGACTTTAATCGATATTTAGCGGAATTATCACCATTTTTTACCAAATTTTTTTTCTATTTTTTGTATTCACCCAAATGTATTGTAAACACGTGTTTTAGATGTAAAATAATGTGGACTTAACGATAAAAATATAAAAAGTATGATTAGTTCAATACAAATGACTTTAAACGATATTTAGCGGAATTATCACCATTTTTTACCAAATTTTTTTTCTATTTTTTGTATTCACCCAAATGTATTGTAAACACGTGTTTTAGATGTAAAATAATGTGAACTTAACGATAAAAATATAAAAAGTATGATTAGTTCAATACAAATGACTTTAATCGATATTTAGCGAAATTATCACCATTTTTTACCAAATTTTTTCCCAAATTTTTTTTCTATTTTTTGTATTCACCCAAATGTATTGTAAACACGTGTTTTAGATGTAAAATAATGTGAACTTAACGTTAAAAATATAAAAAGTATGATTAGTTTAATAGAAATGACTTAAGACGATATTTAGCGGATCCATCACCCGTATTTCAAAATTTTTTTACGACCTTTTATATTCACCTAAATGTATTGTAAAGACGTGTTTTAGATGTAAAATTATGTGAACTTAACGATAAAAATATAAAAAGTATGATTAGTTTAAAATAAATAACTTAGGACGATATTTAGCGGATTCATCACCTGTATTTCAAAATTTTTTTACGACCTTTTATATTCACCAAAATGTATTGTAAAGACGTGTTTTAGATGTAAAATAATGTGAACTTAACGATAAAAATATAAAAATTATGATTAGTTCAATACAAACGACTTTAATCGATATTTAGCGGAATTATCACCATTTTTTACCAAATTTTTTTTCTATTTTTTGTATTCACCCAAATGTATTGTAAACACGTGTTTTAGATGTAAAATAATGTGAACTTAATGTTAAAAATATAAAAAGTATGATTAGTTCAATAAAAATGACTTTAATCGATATTTAGCGAAATTATCACCATTTTTTACCAAATTTTTTTTCTATTTTTTGTATTCACCCAAATGTATTGTAAAGACGTGTCTTAGATGTAAAATAATGTGAACTTAACGATAAAAATATAAAAAGTATGATTAGTTCAATACAAATGACTTTAAACGATATTTAGCGGATTCATCACCTGTATTTCAAAATTTTTTTACGACCTTTTATATTCACCAAAATGTATTGTAAAGACGTGTTTTAGATGTAAAATTATGTGAACTTAACGATAAAAATATAAAAAGTATGATTAGTTCAATACAAATGACTTTAAACGATATTTAGCGGAATTATCACCATTTTTTACCAAATTTTTTTTCTATTTTTTGTATTCACCCAAATGTATTGTAAAGACGTGTTTTAGATGTAAAATAATGTGAACTTAACGATAAAAATATAAAAAGTATGATTAGTTCAATACAAATGACTTTAATCGATATTTAGCGAAATTATCACCATTTTTTACCAAATTTTTTCCCAAATTTTTTTTCTATTTTTTGTATTCACCCAAATGTATTGTAAACACGTGTTTTAGATGTAAAATAATGTGAACTTAACGTTAAAAATATAAAAAGTATGATTAGTTTAATAGAAATGACTTAATACGATATTTAGCGGATCCATCACCCGTATTTCAAAATTTTTTTACGACCTTTTATATTCACCTAAATGTATTGTAAAGACGTGTTTTAGATGTAAAATTATGTGAACTTAACGATAAAAATATAAAAAGTATGACTAGTTTAAAATAAATAACTTAGGACGATATTTAGCGGATTCATCACCTGTATTTCAAAATTTTTTTACGACCTTTTATATTCACCAAAATGTATTGTAAAGACGTGTTTTAGATGTAAAATAATGTGAACTTAACGATAAAAATATAAAAAGTATGATTAGTTCAATACAAACGACTTTAATCGATATTTAGCGGAATTATCACCATTTTTTACCAAATTTTTTTTCTATTTTTTGTATTCACCCAAATGTATTGTAAACACGTGTTTTAGATGTAAAATAATGTGAACTTAACGTTAAAAATATAAAAAGTATGATTAGTTCAATACAAATGACTTTAATCGATATTTAGCGAAATTATCACCATTTTTTACCAAATTTTTTTTCTATTTTTTGTATTCACCCAAATGTATTGTAAAGACGTGTCTTAGATGTAAAATAATGTGAACTTAACGATAAAAATATAAAAAGTATGATTAGTTCAATACAAATGACTTTAATCGATATTTAGCGAAATTATCACCATTTTTTACCAAATTTTTTCCCAAATTTTTTTTCTATTTTTTGTATTCACCCAAATGTATTGTAAACACGTGTTTTAGATGTAAAATAATGTGAACTTAACGTTAAAAATATAAAAAGTATGATTAGTTTAATAGAAATGACTTAAGACGATATTTAGCGGATTCATCACCCGTATTTCAAAATTTTTTTACGACCTTTTATATTCACCCAAATGTATTGTAAAGACGTGTTTTAGATGTAAAATTATGTGAACTTAACGATAAAAATATAAAAAGTATGATTAGTTCTATAAAAATGACTTTAAACGATATTTAGCGGAATTATCACCATTTTTTACCCAATTTTTTCCCAAATTTTTTTTCTATTTTTTGTATTCACCCTAATGTATTGTAAAGACGTGTTTTAGATGTAAAATAATGTGAACTTAACGATAAAAATATAAAAAGTATGATTAGTTCAATACAAATGACTTTAATCGATATTTAGCGAAATTATCACCATTTTTTACCAAATTTTTTCCCAAATTTTTTTTCTATTTTTTGTATTCACCCAAATGTATTGTAAAGACGTGTTTTAGATGTAAAATAATGTGGACTTAACGATAAAAATATAAAAAGTATGATTAGTTCAATACAAATGACTTTAAACGATATTTAGCGGAATTATCACCATTTTTTACCAAATTTTTTTTCTATTTTTTGTATTCACCCAAATGTATTGTAAACACGTGTTTTAGATGTAAAATAATGTGAACTTAACGATAAAAATATAAAAAGTATGATTAGTTCAATACAAATGACTTTAATCGATATTTAGCGAAATTATCACCATTTTTTACCAAATTTTTTCCCAAATTTTTTTTCTATTTTTTGTATTCACCCAAATGTATTGTAAACACGTGTTTTAGATGTAAAATAATGTGAACTTAACGTTAAAAATATAAAAAGTATGATTAGTTTAATAGAAATGACTTAAGACGATATTTAGCGGATCCATCACCCGTATTTCAAAATTTTTTTACGACCTTTTATATTCACCAAAATGTATTGTAAAGACGTGTTTTAGATGTAAAATAATGTGAACTTAACGATAAAAATATAAAAATTATGATTAGTTCAATACAAACGACTTTAATCGATATTTAGCGGAATTATCACCATTTTTTACCAAATTTTTTTTCTATTTTTTGTATTCACCCAAATGTATTGTAAACACGTGTTTTAGATGTAAAATAATGTGAACTTAATGTTAAAAATATAAAAAGTATGATTAGTTCAATAAAAATGACTTTAATCGATATTTAGCGAAATTATCACCATTTTTTACCAAATTTTTTTTCTATTTTTTGTATTCACCCAAATGTATTGTAAAGACGTGTCTTAGATGTAAAATAATGTGAACTTAACGATAAAAATATAAAAAGTATGATTAGTTCAATACAAATGACTTTAAACGATATTTAGCGGATTCATCACCTGTATTTCAAAATTTTTTTACGACCTTTTATATTCACCAAAATGTATTGTAAAGACGTGTTTTAGATGTAAAATTATGTGAACTTAACGATAAAAATATAAAAAGTATGATTAGTTCAATACAAATGACTTTAAACGATACTTAGCGGAATTATCACCATTTTTTACCAAATTTTTTTTCTATTTTTTGTATTCACCCAAATGTATTGTAAACACGTGTTTTAGATGTAAAATAATGTGAACTTAACGTTAAAAATATAAAAAGTATGATTAGTTTAATAGAAATGACTTTAAACGATATTTAGCGGAATTATCACCATTTTTTACCAAATTTTTTCCCAAATTTTTTTTCTATTTTTTGTATTCACCCAAATGTATTGTAAAGACGTGTCTTAGATGTAAAATAATGTGAACTTAACGATAAAAATATAAAAAGTATGATTAGTTCAATACAAATGACTTTAAACGATATTTAGCGGAATTATCACCATTTTTTACCAAATTTTTTTTCTATTTTTTGTATTCACCCAAATGTATTGTAAAGACGTGTTTTAGATGTAAAATAATGTGAACTTAACGATAAAAATATAAAAGTATGATTAGTTCAATACAAATGACTTTAATCGATATTTAGCGAAATTATCACCATTTTTTACCAAATTTTTTCCCAAATTTTTTTTCTATTTTTTGTATTCACCCAAATGTATTGTAAACACGTGTTTTAGATGTAAAATAATGTGAACTTAACGTTAAAAATATAAAAAGTATGATTAGTTTAATAGAAATGACTTAAGACGATATTTAGCGGATTCATCACCCGTATTTCAAAATTTTTTTACGACCTTTTATATTCACCCAAATGTATTGTAAAGACGTGTTTTAGATGTAAAATTATGTGAACTTAACGATAAAAATATAAAAAGTATGATTAGTTTAATAGAAATGACTTAGGACGATATTTAGCGGATTCATCACCCGTATTTCAAAATTTTTTTACGACCTTTTATATTCACCCAAATGTATTGTAAAGACGTGTTTTAGATGTAAAATTATGTGAACTTAACGATAAAAATATAAAAAGTATGATTAGTTCTATACAAATGACTTTAAACGATATTTAGCGGAATTATCACCATTTTTTACCCAATTTTTTCCCAAATTTTTTTTCTATTTTTTGTATTCACCCTAATGTATTGTAAAGACGTGTTTTAGATGTAAAATAATGTGAACCTAACGATAAACATATTAAAAGTATGATTAGTTCAATACAAATGACTTTAAACGATATTTAGCGGAATTATCACCATTTTTTACCAAATTTTTTTTCTATTTTTTGTATTCACCCAAATGTATTGTAAACACGTGTTTTAGATGTAAAATAATGTGAACTTAACGTTAAAAATATAAAAAGTATGATTAGTTTAATAGAAATGACTTAAGACGATATTTAGCGGATTCATCACCCGTATTTCAAAATTTTTTTACGACCTTTTATATTCACCCAAATGTATTGTAAAGACGTGTTTTAGATGTAAAATTATGTGAACTTAACGATAAAAATATAAAAAGTATGATTAGTTTAAAATAAATAACTTAGGACGATATTTAGCGGATTCATCACCTGTATTTCAAAATTTTTTTACGACCTTTTAGATTCACCCAAATGTATTGTAAAGACGTGTTTTAGATGTAAAATAATGTGGACTTAACGATAAAAATATAAAAAGTATGATTAGTTCAATACAAATGACTTTAAACGATATTTAGCGGAATTATCACCATTTTTTACCAAATTTTTTTTCTATTTTTTGTATTCACCCAAATGTATTGTAAACACGTGTTTTAGATGTAAAATAATGTGAACTTAACGTTAAAAATATAAAAAGTATGATTAGTTCAATACAAATGACTTTAATCGATATTTAGCGAAATTATCACCATTTTTTACCAAATTTTTTCCCTAATTTTTTTTCTATTTTTTGTATTCACCCAAATGTATTTTAAAGACGTGTTTTAGATGTAAAATATTGTGAACTTAACGATAAAAATATAAAAAGTATGATTAGTTCAATACAAATGACTTTAATCGATATTTAGCGAAATTATCACCATTTTTTACCAAATTTTTTTTCTATTTTTTGTATTCACCCAAATGTATTGTAAAGACGTGTTTTAGATGTAAAATAATGTGAACTTAACGATAAAAATATAAAAAGTATGATTAGTTCAATACAAATGACTTTAATCGATATTTAGCGAAATTATCACCATTTTTTACCAAATTTTTTCCCAAATTTTTTTTCTATTTTTTGTATTCACCCAAATGTATTGTAAACACGTGTTTTAGATGTAAAATAATGTGAACTTAACGTTAAAAATATAAAAAGTATGATTAGTTTAATAGAAATGACTTAAGACGATATTTAGCGGATTCATCACCCGTATTTCAAAATTTTTTTACGACCTTTTATATTCACCCAAATGTATTGTAAAGACGTGTTTTAGATGTAAAATTATGTGAACTTAACGATAAAAATATAAAAAGTATGATTAGTTCTATAAAAATGACATTAAACGATATTTAGCGGAATTATCACCATTTTTTACCCAATTTTTTCCCAAATTTTTTTTCTATTTTTTGTATTCACCCTAATGTATTGTAAAGACGTGTTTTAGATGTAAAATAATGTGAACTTAACGATAAAAATATAAAAAGTATGATTAGTTCAATACAAATGACTTTAATCGATATTTAGCGAAATTATCACCATTTTTTACCAAATTTTTTCCCAAATTTTTTTTCTATTTTTTGTATTCACCCAAATGTATTGTAAAGACGTGTTTTAGATGTAAAATAATGTGGACTTAACGATAAAAATATAAAAAGTATGATTAGTTCAATACAAATGACTTTAAACGATATTTAGCGGAATTATCATCATTTTTTACCAAATTTTTTTTCTATTTTTTGTATTCACCCAAATGTATTGTAAACACGTGTTTTAGATGTAAAATAATGTGAACTTAACGTTAAAAATATAAAAAGTATGATTAGTTTAATAGAAATGACTTAGGACGATATTTAGCGGATTCATCACCTGTATTTCAAAATTTTTTTACGACCTTTTATATTCACCCAAATGTATTGTAAAGACGTGTTTTAGATGTAAAATAATGCGAACTTAACGATAAAAATATAAAAAGTATGATTAGTTCAATACAAATGACTTTAAACGATATTTAGCGGAATTATCACCATTTTTTACCAAATTTTTTCCCAAATTTTTTTTCTATTTTTTGTATTCACCCAAATGTATTGTAAAGACGTGTCTTAGATGTAAAATAATGTGAACTTAACGATAAAAATATAAAAAGTATGATTAGTTCAATACAAATGACTTTAAACGATATTTAGCGGAATTATCACCATTTTTTACCAAATTTTTTTTCTATTTTTTGTATTCACCCAAATGTATTGTAAAGACGTGTTTTAGATGTAAAATAATGTGAACTTAACGATAAAAATATAAAAAGTATGATTAGTTCAATACAAATGACTTTAATCGATATTTAGCGAAATTATCACCATTTTTTACCAAATTTTTTCCCAAATTTTTTTTCTATTTTTTGTATTCACCCAAATGTATTGTAAACACGTGTTTTAGATGTAAAATAATGTGAACTTAACGTTAAAAATATAAAAAGTATGATTAGTTTAATAGAAATGACTTAAGACGATATTTAGCGGATCCATCACCCGTATTTCAAAATTTTTTTACGACCTTTTATATTCACCTAAATGTATTGTAAAGACGTGTTTTAGATGTAAAATTATGTGAACTTAACGATAAAAATATAAAAAGTATGATTAGTTTAAAATAAATAACTTAGGACGATATTTAGCGGATTCATCACCTGTATTTCAAAATTTTTTTACGACCTTTTATATTCACCAAAATGTATTGTAAAGACGTGTTTTAGATGTAAAATAATGTGAACTTAACGATAAAAATATAAAAAGTATGATTAGTTCAATACAAACGACTTTAATCGATATTTAGCGGAATTATCACCATTTTTTACCAAATTTTTTTTCTATTTTTTGTATTCACCCAAATGTATTGTAAACACGTGTTTTAGATGTAAAATAATGTGAACTTAACGTTAAAAATATAAAAAGTATGATTAGTTCAATACAAATGACTTTAATCGATATTTAGCGAAATTATCACCATTTTTTACCAAATTTTTTTTCTATTTTTTGTATTCACCCAAATGTATTGTAAAGACGTGTCTTAGATGTAAAATAATGTGAACTTAACGATAAAAATATAAAAAGTATGATTAGTTCAATACAAATGACTTTAATCGATATTTAGCGAAATTATCACCATTTTTTACCAAATTTTTTCCCAAATTTTTTTTCTATTTTTTGTATTCACCCAAATGTATTGTAAACACGTGTTTTAGATGTAAAATAATGTGAACTTAACGTTAAAAATATAAAAAGTATGATTAGTTTAATAGAAATGACTTAAGACGATATTTAGCGGATTCATCACCCGTATTTCAAAATTTTTTTACGACCTTTTATATTCACCCAAATGTATTGTAAAGACGTGTTTTAGATGTAAAATTATGTGAACTTAACGATAAAAATATAAAAAGTATGATTAGTTCTATAAAAATGACTTTAAACGATATTTAGCGGAATTATCACCATTTTTTACCCAAATTTTTCCCAAATTTTTTTTCTATTTTTTGTATTCACCCTAATGTATTGTAAAGACGTGTTTTAGATGTAAAATAATGTGAACTTAACGATAAAAATATAAAAAGTATGATTAGTTCAATACAAATGACTTTAATCGATATTTAGCGAAATTATCACCATTTTTTACCAAATTTTTTCCCAAATTTTTTTTCTATTTTTTGTATTCACCCAAATGTATTGTAAAGACGTGTTTTAGATGTAAAATAATGTGGACTTAACGATAAAAATATAAAAAGTATGATTAGTTCAATACAAATGACTTTAAACGATATTTAGCGGAATTATCACCATTTTTTACCAAATTTTTTTTCTATTTTTTGTATTCACCCAAATGTATTGTAAACACGTGTTTTAGATGTAAAATAATGTGAACTTAACGTTAAAAATATAAAAAGTATGATTAGTTTAATAGAAATGACTTAGGACGATATTTAGCGGATTCATCACCTGTATTTCAAAATTTTTTTACGACCTTTTATATTCACCCAAATGTATTGTAAAGACGTGTTTTAGATGTAAAATAATGCGAACTTAACGATAAAAATATAAAAAGTATGATTAGTTCAATACAAATGACTTTAAACGATATTTAGCGGAATTATCACCATTTTTTACCAAATTTTTTCCCAAATTTTTTTTCTATTTTTTGTATTCACCCAAATGTATTGTAAAGACGTGTCTTAGATGTAAAATAATGTGAACTTAACGATAAAAATATAAAAAGTATGATTAGTTCAATACAAATGACTTTAAACGATATTTAGCGGAATTATCACCATTTTTTACCAAATTTTTTTTCTATTTTTTGTATTCACCCAAATGTATTGTAAAGACGTGTTTTAGATGTAAAATAATGTGAACTTAACGATAAAAATATAAAAAGTATGATTAGTTCAATACATATGACTTTAATCGATATTTAGCGAAATTATCACCATTTTTTACCAAATTTTTTCCCAAATTTTTTTTCTATTTTTTGTATTCACCCAAATGTATTGTAAACACGTGTTTTAGATGTAAAATAATGTGAACTTAACGTTAAAAATATAAAAAGTATGATTAGTTTAATAGAAATGACTTAAGACGATATTTAGCGGATCCATCACCCGTATTTCAAAATTTTTTTACGACCTTTTATATTCACCTAAATGTATTGTAAAGACGTGTTTTAGATGTAAAATTATGTGAACTTAACGATAAAAATATAAAAAGTATGATTAGTTTAAAATAAATAACTTAGGACGATATTTAGCGGATTCATCACCTGTATTTCAAAATTTTTTTACGACCTTTTATATTCACCAAAATGTATTGTAAAGACGTGTTTTAGATGTAAAATAATGTGAACTTAACGATAAAAATATAAAAAGTATGATTAGTTCAATACAAACGACATTAATCGATATTTAGCGGAATTATCACCATTTTTTACCAAATTTTTTTTCTATTTTTTGTATTCACCCAAATGTATTGTAAACACGTGTTTTAGATGTAAAATAATGTGAACTTAATGTTAAAAATATAAAAAGTATGATTAGTTCAATACAAATGACTTTAATCGATATTTAGCGAAATTATCACCATTTTTTACCAAATTTTTTTTCTATTTTTTGTATTCACCCAAATGTATTGTAAAGACGTGTCTTAGATGTAAAATAATGTGAACTTAACGATAAAAATATAAAAAGTATGATTAGTTCAATACAAATGACTTTAAGCGATACTTAGCGGAATTATCACCATTTTTTACCAAATTTTTTTACGACCTTTTATATTCACCAAAATGTATTGTAAAGACGTGTTTTAGATGTAAAATAATGTGAACTTAACGATAAAAATATAAAAAGTATGATTAGTTCAATACAAATGACTTTAAACGATATTTAGCGGAATTATCACCATTTTTTACCAAATTTTTTCCCAAATTTTTTTTCTATAATTTGTATTCACCCAAATGTATTGTAAAGACGTGTCTTAGATGTAAAATAATGTGAACTTAACGATAAAAATATAAAAAGTATGATTAGTTCAATACAAATGACTTTAAACGATATTTAGCGGAATTATCACCATTTTTTACCAAATTTTTTTTCTATTTTTTGTATTCACCCAAATGTATTGTAAAGACGTGTTTTAGATGTAAAATAATGTGAACTTAACGATAAAAATATAAAAAGTATGATTAGTTCAATACAAATGACTTTAATCGATATTTAGCGAAATTATCACCATTTTTTACCAAATTTTTTCCCAAATTTTTTTTCTATTTTTTGTATTCACCCAAATGTATTGTAAACACGTGTTTTAGATGTAAAATAATGTGAACTTAACGTTAAAAATATAAAAAGTATGATTAGTTTAATAGAAATGACTTAAGACGATATTTAGCGGATCCATCACCCGTATTTCAAAATTTTTTTACGACCTTTTATATTCACCTAAATGTATTGTAAAGACGTGTTTTAGATGTAAAATTATGTGAACTTAACGATAAAAATATAAAAAGTATGATTAGTTTAAAATAAATAACTTAGGACGATATTTAGCGGATTCATCACCTGTATTTCAAAATTTTTTTACGACCTTTTATATTCACCAAAATGTATTGTAAAGACGTGTTTTAGATGTAAAATAATGTGAACTTAACGATAAAAATATAAAAAGTATGATTAGTTCAATACAAACGACTTTAATCGATATTTAGCGGAATTATCACCATTTTTTACCAAATTTTTTTTCTATTTTTTGTATTCACCCAAATGTATTGTAAACACGTGTTTTAGATGTAAAATAATGTGAACTTAACGTTAAAAATATAAAAAGTATGATTAGTTCAATACAAATGACTTTAATCGATATTTAGCGAAATTATCACCATTTTTTACCAAATTTTTTTTCTATTTTTTGTATTCACCCAAATGTATTGTAAAGACGTGTCTTAGATGTAAAATAATGTGAACTTAACGATAAAAATATAAAAAGTATGATTAGTTCAATACAAATGACTTTAATCGATATTTAGCGAAATTATCACCATTTTTTACCAAATTTTTTCCCAAATTTTTTTTCTATTTTTTGTATTCACCCAAATGTATTGTAAACACGTGTTTTAGATGTAAAATAATGTGAACTTAACGTTAAAAATATAAAAAGTATGATTAGTTTAATAGAAATGACTTAAGACGATATTTAGCGGATTCATCACCCGTATTTCAAAATTTTTTTACGACCTTTTATATTCACCCAAATGTATTGTAAAGACGTGTTTTAGATGTAAAATTATGTGAACTTAACGATAAAAATATAAAAAGTATGATTAGTTCTATAAAAATGACTTTAAACGATATTTAGCGGAATTATCACCATTTTTTACCCAATTTTTTCCCAAATTTTTTTTCTATTTTTTGTATTCACCCTAATGTATTGTAAAGACGTGTTTTAGATGTAAAATAATGTGAACTTAACGATAAAAATATAAAAAGTATGATTAGTTCAATACAAATGACTTTAATCGATATTTAGCGAAATTATCACCATTTTTTACCAAATTTTTTCCCAAATTTTTTTTCTATTTTTTGTATTCACCCAAATGTATTGTAAAGACGTGTTTTAGATGTAAAATAATGTGGACTTAACGATAAAAATATAAAAAGTATGATTAGTTCAATACAAATGACTTTAAACGATATTTAGCGGAATTATCACCATTTTTTACCAAATTTTTTTTCTATTTTTTGTATTCACCCAAATGTATTGTAAACACGTGTTTTAGATGTAAAATAATGTGAACTTAACGTTAAAAATATAAAAAGTATGATTAGTTTAATAGAAATGACTTAGGACGATATTTAGCGGATTCATCACCTGTATTTCAAAATTTTTTTACGACCTTTTATATTCACCCAAATGTATTGTAAAGACGTGTTTTAGATGTAAAATAATGCGAACTTAACGATAAAAATATAAAAAGTATGATTAGTTCAATACAAATGACTTTAAACGATATTTAGCGGAATTATCACCATTTTTTACCAAATTTTTTCCCAAATTTTTTTTCTATTTTTTGTATTCACCCAAATGTATTGTAAAGACGTGTCTTAGATGTAAAATAATGTGAACTTAACGATAAAAATATAAAAAGTATGATTAGTTCAATACAAATGACTTTAAACGATATTTAGCGGAATTATCACCATTTTTTACCAAATTTTTTTTCTATTTTTTGTATTCACCCAAATGTATTGTAAAGACGTGTTTTAGATGTAAAATAATGTGAACTTAACGATAAAAATATAAAAAGTATGATTAGTTCAATACAAATGACTTTAATCGATATTTAGCGAAATTATCACCATTTTTTACCAAATTTTTTCCCAAATTTTTTTTCTATTTTTTGTATTCACCCAAATGTATTGTAAACACGTGTTTTAGATGTAAAATAATGTGAACTTAACGTTAAAAATATAAAAAGTATGATTAGTTTAATAGAAATGACTTAAGACGATATTTAGCGGATCCATCACCCGTATTTCAAAATTTTTTTACGACCTTTTATATTCACCTAAATGTATTGTAAAGACGTGTTTTAGATGTAAAATAATGTGAACTTAACGATAAAAATATAAAAAGTATGATTAGTTCAATACAAACGACATTAATCGATATTTAGCGGAATTATCACCATTTTTTACCAAATTTTTTTTCTATTTTTTGTATTCACCCAAATGTATTGTAAACACGTGTTTTAGATGTAAAATAATGTGAACTTAATGTTAAAAATATAAAAAGTATGATTAGTTCAATACAAATGACTTTAATCGATATTTAGCGAAATTATCACCATTTTTTACCAAATTTTTTTTCTATTTTTTGTATTCACCCAAATGTATTGTAAAGACGTGTCTTAGATGTAAAATAATGTGAACTTAACGATAAAAATATAAAAAGTATGATTAGTTCAATACAAATGACTTTAAGCGATACTTAGCGGAATTATCACCATTTTTTACCAAATTTTTTTTCTATTTTTTGTATTCACCCAAATGTATTGTAAACACGTGTTTTAGATGTAAAATAATGTGAACTTAACGTTAAAAATATAAAAAGTATGATTAGTTTAATAGAAATGACTTAAGACGATATTTAGCGGATTCATCACCTGTATTTCAAAATTTTTTTACTACCTTTTATATTCACCCAAATGTATTGTAAAGACGTGTTTTAGATGTAAAATAATGTGGACTTAACGATAAAAATATAAAAAGTATGATTAGTTCAATACAAATGACTTTAAACGATATTTAGCGGAATTATCACCATTTTTTACCAAATTTTTTTTCTATTTTTTGTATTCACCCAAATGTATTGTAAACACGTGTTTTAGATGTAAAATAATGTGAACTTAACGTTAAAAATATAAAAAGTATGATTAGTTCAATACAAATGACTTTAATCGATATTTAGCGAAATTATCACCATTTTTTACCAAATTTTTTCCCAAATTTTTTTTCTATTTTTTGTATTCACCCAAATGTATTTTAAAGACGTGTTTTAGATGTAAAATATTGTGAACTTAACGATAAAAATATAAAAAGTATGATTAGTTCAATACAAATGACTTTAATCGATATTTAGCGAAATTATCACCATTTTTTACCAAATTTTTTTTCTATTTTTTGTATTCACCCAAATGTATTGTAAAGACGTGTTTTAGATGTAAAATAATGTGAACTTAACGATAAAAATATAAAAAGTATGATTAGTTCAATACAAATGACTTTAATCGATATTTAGCGAAATTATCACCATTTTTTACCAAATTTTTTCCCAAATTTTTTTTCTATTTTTTGTATTCACCCAAATGTATTGTAAACACGTGTTTTAGATGTAAAATAATGTGAACTTAACGTTAATAATATAAAAAGTATGATTAGTTTAATAGAAATGACTTAAGACGATATTTAGCGGATCCATCACCCGTATTTCAAAATTTTTTTACGACCTTTTATATTCACCTAAATGTATTGTAAAGACGTGTTTTAGATGTAAAATTATGTGAACTTAACGATAAAAATATAAAAAGTATGATTAGTTTAAAATAAATAACTTAGGACGATATTTAGCGGATTCATCACCTGTATTTCAAAATTTTTTTACGACCTTTTATATTCACCAAAATGTATTGTAAAGACGTGTTTTAGATGTAAAATAATGTGAACTTAACGATAAAAATATAAAAAGTATGATTAGTTCAATACAAATGACTTTAATCGATATTTAGCGGAATTATCACCATTTTTTACCAAATTTTTTTTCTATTTTTTGTATTCACCCAAATGTATTGTAAACACGTGTTTTAGATGTAAAATAATGTGAATTTAACGTTAAAAATATAAAAAGTATGATTAGTTCAATACAAACGACATTAATCGATATTTAGCGGAATTATCACCATTTTTTACCAAATTTTTTTTCTATTTTTTGTATTCACCCAAATGTATTGTAAACACGTGTTTTAGATGTAAAATAATGTGAACTTAATGTTAAAAATATAAAAAGTATGATTAGTTCAATACAAATGACTTTAATCGATATTTAGCGAAATTATCACCATTTTTTACCAAATTTTTTTTCTATTTTTTGTATTCACCCAAATGTATTGTAAAGACGTGTCTTAGATGTAAAATAATGTGAACTTAACGATAAAAATATAAAAAGTATGATTAGTTCAATACAAATGACTTTAAGCGATACTTAGCGGAATTATCACCATTTTTTACCAAATTTTTTTTCTATTTTTTGTATTCACCCAAATGTATTGTAAACACGTGTTTTAGATGTAAAATAATGTGAACTTAACGTTAAAAATATAAAAAGTATGATTAGTTTAATAGAAATGACTTAAGACGATATTTAGCGGATTCATCACCTGTATTTCAAAATTTTTTTACTACCTTTTATATTCACCCAAATGTATTGTAAAGACGTGTTTTAGATGTAAAATAATGTGGACTTAACGATAAAAATATAAAAAGTATGATTAGTTCAATACAAATGACTTTAAACGATATTTAGCGGAATTATCACCATTTTTTACCAAATTTTTTTTCTATTTTTTGTATTCACCCAAATGTATTGTAAACACGTGTTTTAGATGTAAAATAATGTGAACTTAACGTTAAAAATATAAAAAGTATGATTAGTTCAATACAAATGACTTTAATCGATATTTAGCGAAATTATCACCATTTTTTACCAAATTTTTTCCCAAATTTTTTTTCTATTTTTTGTATTCACCCAAATGTATTTTAAAGACGTGTTTTAGATGTAAAATATTGTGAACTTAACGATAAAAATATAAAAAGTATGATTAGTTCAATACAAATGACTTTAATCGATATTTAGCGAAATTATCACCATTTTTTACCAAATTTTTTTTCTATTTTTTGTATTCACCCAAATGTATTGTAAAGACGTGTTTTAGATGTAAAATAATGTGAACTTAACGATAAAAATATAAAAAGTATGATTAGTTCAATACAAATGACTTTAATCGATATTTAGCGAAATTATCACCATTTTTTACCAAATTTTTTCCCAAATTTTTTTTCTATTTTTTGTATTCACCCAAATGTATTGTAAACACGTGTTTTAGATGTAAAATAATGTGAACTTAACGTTAATAATATAAAAAGTATGATTAGTTTAATAGAAATGACTTAAGACGATATTTAGCGGATCCATCACCCGTATTTCAAAATTTTTTTACGACCTTTTATATTCACCTAAATGTATTGTAAAGACGTGTTTTAGATGTAAAATTATGTGAACTTAACGATAAAAATATAAAAAGTATGATTAGTTTAAAATAAATAACTTAGGACGATATTTAGCGGATTCATCACCTGTATTTCAAAATTTTTTTACGACCTTTTATATTCACCAAAATGTATTGTAAAGACGTGTTTTAGATGTAAAATAATGTGAACTTAACGATAAAAATATAAAAAGTATGATTAGTTCAATACAAATGACTTTAATCGATATTTAGCGGAATTATCACCATTTTTTACCAAATTTTTTTTCTATTTTTTGTATTCACCCAAATGTATTGTAAACACGTGTTTTAGATGTAAAATAATGTGAACTTAACGTTAAAAATATAAAAAGTATGATTAGTTCAATACAAACGACATTAATCGATATTTAGCGGAATTATCACCATTTTTTACCAAATTTTTTTTCTATTTTTTGTATTCACCCAAATGTATTGTAAACACGTGTTTTAGATGTAAAATAATGTGAACTTAATGTTAAAAATATAAAAAGTATGATTAGTTCAATACAAATGACTTTAATCGATATTTAGCGAAATTATCACCATTTTTTACCAAATTTTTTTTCTATTTTTTGTATTCACCCAAATGTATTGTAAAGACGTGTCTTAGATGTAAAATAATGTGAACTTAACGATAAAAATATAAAAAGTATGATTAGTTCAATACAAATGACTTTAAGCGATACTTAGCGGAATTATCACCATTTTTTACCAAATTTTTTTTCTATTTTTTGTATTCACCCAAATGTATTGTAAACACGTGTTTTAGATGTAAAATAATGTGAACTTAACGTTAAAAATATAAAAAGTATGATTAGTTTAATAGAAATGACTTAAGACGATATTTAGCGGATTCATCACCTGTATTTCAAAATTTTTTTACTACCTTTTATATTCACCCAAATGTATTGTAAAGACGTGTTTTAGATGTAAAATAATGTGGACTTAACGATAAAAATATAAAAAGTATGATTAGTTCAATACAAATGACTTTAAACGATATTTAGCGGAATTATCACCATTTTTTACCAAATTTTTTTTCTATTTTTTGTATTCACCCAAATGTATTGTAAACACGTGTTTTAGATGTAAAATAATGTGAACTTAACGTTAAAAATATAAAAAGTATGATTAGTTCAATACAAATGACTTTAATCGATATTTAGCGAAATTATCACCATTTTTTACCAAATTTTTTCCCAAATTTTTTTTCTATTTTTTGTATTCACCCAAATGTATTTTAAAGACGTGTTTTAGATGTAAAATATTGTGAACTTAACGATAAAAATATAAAAAGTATGATTAGTTCAATACAAATGACTTTAATCGATATTTAGCGAAATTATCACCATTTTTTACCAAATTTTTTTTCTATTTTTTGTATTCACCCAAATGTATTGTAAAGACGTGTTTTAGATGTAAAATAATGTGAACTTAACGATAAAAATATAAAAAGTATGATTAGTTCAATACAAATGACTTTAATCGATATTTAGCGAAATTATCACCATTTTTTACCAAATTTTTTCCCAAATTTTTTTTCTATTTTTTGTATTCACCCAAATGTATTGTAAACACGTGTTTTAGATGTAAAATAATGTGAACTTAACGTTAATAATATAAAAAGTATGATTAGTTTAATAGAAATGACTTAAGACGATATTTAGCGGATCCATCACCCGTATTTCAAAATTTTTTTACGACCTTTTATATTCACCTAAATGTATTGTAAAGACGTGTTTTAGATGTAAAATTATGTGAACTTAACGATAAAAATATAAAAAGTATGATTAGTTTAAAATAAATAACTTAGGACGATATTTAGCGGATTCATCACCTGTATTTCAAAATTTTTTTACGACCTTTTATATTCACCAAAATGTATTGTAAAGACGTGTTTTAGATGTAAAATAATGTGAACTTAACGATAAAAATATAAAAAGTATGATTAGTTCAATACAAATGACTTTAATCGATATTTAGCGGAATTATCACCATTTTTTACCAAATTTTTTTTCTATTTTTTGTATTCACCCAAATGTATTGTAAACACGTGTTTTAGATGTAAAATAATGTGAACTTAACGTTAAAAATATAAAAAGTATGATTAGTTCAATACAAACGACATTAATCGATATTTAGCGGAATTATCACCATTTTTTACCAAATTTTTTTTCTATTTTTTGTATTCACCCAAATGTATTGTAAACACGTGTTTTAGATGTAAAATAATGTGAACTTAATGTTAAAAATATAAAAAGTATGATTAGTTCAATACAAATGACTTTAATCGATATTTAGCGAAATTATCACCATTTTTTACCAAATTTTTTTTCTATTTTTTGTATTCACCCAAATGTATTGTAAAGACGTGTCTTAGATGTAAAATAATGTGAACTTAACGATAAAAATATAAAAAGTATGATTAGTTCAATACAAATGACTTTAAGCGATACTTAGCGGAATTATCACCATTTTTTACCAAATTTTTTTTCTATTTTTTGTATTCACCCAAATGTATTGTAAACACGTGTTTTAGATGTAAAATAATGTGAACTTAACGTTAAAAATATAAAAAGTATGATTAGTTTAATAGAAATGACTTAAGACGATATTTAGCGGATTCATCACCTGTATTTCAAAATTTTTTTACTACCTTTTATATTCACCCAAATGTATTGTAAAGACGTGTTTTAGATGTAAAATAATGTGGACTTAACGATAAAAATATAAAAAGTATGATTAGTTCAATACAAATGACTTTAAACGATATTTAGCGGAATTATCACCATTTTTTACCAAATTTTTTTTCTATTTTTTGTATTCACCCAAATGTATTGTAAACACGTGTTTTAGATGTAAAATAATGTGAACTTAACGTTAAAAATATAAAAAGTATGATTAGTTCAATACAAATGACTTTAATCGATATTTAGCGAAATTATCACCATTTTTTACCAAATTTTTTCCCAAATTTTTTTTCTATTTTTTGTATTCACCCAAATGTATTTTAAAGACGTGTTTTAGATGTAAAATATTGTGAACTTAACGATAAAAATATAAAAAGTATGATTAGTTCAATACAAATGACTTTAATCGATATTTAGCGAAATTATCACCATTTTTTACCAAATTTTTTTTCTATTTTTTGTATTCACCCAAATGTATTGTAAAGACGTGTTTTAGATGTAAAATAATGTGAACTTAACGATAAAAATATAAAAAGTATGATTAGTTCAATACAAATGACTTTAATCGATATTTAGCGAAATTATCACCATTTTTTACCAAATTTTTTCCCAAATTTTTTTTCTATTTTTTGTATTCACCCAAATGTATTGTAAACACGTGTTTTAGATGTAAAATAATGTGAACTTAACGTTAATAATATAAAAAGTATGATTAGTTTAATAGAAATGACTTAAGACGATATTTAGCGGATCCATCACCCGTATTTCAAAATTTTTTTACGACCTTTTATATTCACCTAAATGTATTGTAAAGACGTGTTTTAGATGTAAAATTATGTGAACTTAACGATAAAAATATAAAAAGTATGATTAGTTTAAAATAAATAACTTAGGACGATATTTAGCGGATTAATCACCTGTATTTCAAAATTTTTTTACGACCTTTTATATTCACCAAAATGTATTGTAAAGACGTGTTTTAGATGTAAAATAATGTGAACTTAACGATAAAAATATAAAAAGTATGATTAGTTCAATACAAATGACTTTAATCGATATTTAGCGGAATTATCACCATTTTTTACCAAATTTTTTTTCTATTTTTTGTATTCACCCAAATGTATTGTAAACACGTGTTTTAGATGTAAAATAATGTGAACTTAACGTTAAAAATATAAAAAGTATGATTAGTTCAATACAAATGACTTTAATCGATATTTAGCGAAATTATCACCATTTTTTACCAAATTTTTTCCCAAATTTTTTTTCTATTTTTTGTATTCACCAAAATGTATTGTAAAGACGTGTTTTAGATGTAAAATAATGTGAACTTAACGATAAAAATATAAAAAGTATGATTAGTTCTATACAAATGACTTTAAACGATATTTAGCGGAATTATCACCATTTTTTACCCAATTTTTTCCCAAATTTTTTTTCTATTTTTTGTATTCACCCTAATGTATTGTAAAGACGTGTTTTAGATGTAAAATAATGTGAACTTAACGATAAAAATATAAAAAGTATGATTAGTTCAATACAAATGACTTTAATCGATATTTAGCGAAATTATCACCATTTTTTACCAAATTTTTTCCCAAATTTTTTTTCTATTTTTTGTATTCACCCAAATGTATTGTAAAGACGTGTTTTAGATGTAAAATAATGTGGACTTAACGATAAAAATATAAAAAGTATGATTAGTTCAATACAAATGACTTTAAACGATATTTAGCGGAATTATCACCATTTTTTACCAAATTTTTTTTCTATTTTTTGTATTCACCCAAATGTATTGTAAACACGTGTTTTAGATGTAAAATAATGTGAACTTAACGTTAAAAATATAAAAAGTATGATTAGTTTAATAGAAATGACTTAGGACGATATTTAGCGGATTCATCACCTGTATTTCAAAATTTTTTTACGACCTTTTATATTCACCCAAATGTATTGTAAAGACGTGTTTTAGATGTAAAATAATGCGAACTTAACGATAAAAATATAAAAAGTATGATTAGTTCAATACAAATGACTTTAAACGATATTCAGCGGAATTATCACCATTTTTTACCAAATTTTTTTTCTATTTTTTGTATTCACCCAAATGTATTGTAAAGACGTGTTTTAGATGTAAAATAATGTGAACTTAACGATAAAAATATAAAAAGTATGATTAGTTCAATACAAATGACTTTAATCGATATTTAGCGAAATTATCACCATTTTTTACCAAATTTTTTCCCAAATTTTTTTTCTATTTTTTGTATTCACCCAAATGTATTGTAAACACGTGTTTTAGATGTAAAATAATGTGAACTTAACGTTAAAAATATAAAAAGTATGATTAGTTTAATAGAAATGACTTAAGACGATATTTAGCGGATCCATCACCCGTATTTCAAAATTTTTTTACGACCTTTTATATTCACCAAAATGTATTGTAAAGACGTGTTTTAGATGTAAAATAATGTGAACTTAACGATAAAAATATAAAAAGTATGATTAGTTCAATACAAACGACATTAATCGATATTTAGCGGAATTATCACCATTTTTTACCAAATTTTTTTTCTATTTTTTGTATTCACCCAAATGTATTGTAAACACGTGTTTTAGATGTAAAATAATGTGAACTTAATGTTAAAAATATAAAAAGTATGATTAGTTCAATACAAATGACTTTAATCGATATTTAGCGAAATTATCACCATTTTTTACCAAATTTTTTTTCTATTTTTTGTATTCACCCAAATGTATTGTAAAGACGTGTCTTAGATGTAAAATAATGTGAACTTAACGATAAAAATATAAAAAGTATGATTAGTTCAATACAAATGACTTTAAGCGATACTTAGCGGAATTATCACCATTTTTTACCAAATTTTTTTTCTATTTTTTGTATTCACCCAAATGTATTGTAAACACGTGTTTTAGATGTAAAATAATGTGAACTTAACGTTAAAAATATAAAAAGTATGATTAGTTTAATAGAAATGACTTAAGACGATATTTAGCGGATTCATCACCTGTATTTCAAAATTTTTTTACTACCTTTTATATTCACCCAAATGTATTGTAAAGACGTGTTTTAGATGTAAAATAATGTGGACTTAACGATAAAAATATAAAAAGTATGATTAGTTCAATACAAATGACTTTAAACGATATTTAGCGGAATTATCACCATTTTTTACCAAATTTTTTTTCTATTTTTTGTATTCACCCAAATGTATTGTAAACACGTGTTTTAGATGTAAAATAATGTGAACTTAACGTTAAAAATATAAAAAGTATGATTAGTTCAATACAAATGACTTTAATCTATATTTAGCGAAATTATCACCATTTTTTACCAAATTTTTTCCCAAATTTTTTTTCTATTTTTTGTATTCACCCAAATGTATTTTAAAGACGTGTTTTAGATGTAAAATATTGTGAACTTAACGATAAAAATATAAAAAGTATGATTAGTTCAATACAAATGACTTTAATCGATATTTAGCGAAATTATCACCATTTTTTACCAAATTTTTTTTCTATTTTTTGTATTCACCCAAATGTATTGTAAAGACGTGTTTTAGATGTAAAATAATGTGAACTTAACGATAAAAATATAAAAAGTATGATTAGTTCAATACAAATGACTTTAATCGATATTTAGCGAAATTATCACCATTTTTTACCAAATTTTTTCCCAAATTTTTTTTCTATTTTTTGTATTCACCCAAATGTATTGTAAACACGTGTTTTAGATGTAAAATAATGTGAACTTAACGTTAAAAATATAAAAAGTATGATTAGTTTAATAGAAATGACTTAAGACGATATTTAGCGGATTCATCACCCGTATTTCAAAATTTTTTTACGACCTTTTATATTCACCCAAATGTATTGTAAAGACGTGTTTTAGATGTAAAATTATGTGAACTTAACGATAAAAATATAAAAAGTATGATTAGTTCTATAAAAATGACTTTAAACGATATTTAGCGGAATTATCACCATTTTTTACCAAATTTTTTCCCAAATTTTTTTTCTATTTTTTGTATTCACCCAAATGTATTGTAAAGACGTGTCTTAGATGTAAAATAATGTGAACTTAACGATAAAAATATAAAAAGTATGATTAGTTCAATACAAATGACTTTAAACGATATTTAGCGGAATTATCACCATTTTTTACCAAATTTTTTTTCTATTTTTTGTATTCACCCAAATGTATTGTAAAGACGTGTTTTAGATGTAAAATAATGTGAACTTAACGATAAAAATATAAAAAGTATGATTAGTTCAATACAAATGACTTTAATCGATATTTAGCGGATTCATCACCCGTATTTCAAAATTTTTTTACGACCTTTTATATTCACCCAAATGTATTGTAAAGACGTGTTTTAGATGTAAAATAATGCGAACTTAACGATAAAAATATAAAAAGTATGATTAGTTCTATAAAAATGACTTTAAACGATATTTAGCGGAATTATCACCATTTTTTACCAAATTTTTTCCCAAATTTTTTTTCTATTTTTTGTATTCACCCAAATGTATTGTAAAGACGTGTCTTAGATGTAAAATAATGTGAACTTAACGATAAAAATATAAAAAGTATGATTAGTTCAATACAAATGACTTTAAACGATATTTAGCGGAATTATCACCATTTTTTACCAAATTTTTTTTCTATTTTTTGTATTCACCCAAATGTATTGTAAACACGTGTTTTAGATGTAAAATAATGTGAACTTAACGTTAAAAATATAAAAAGTATGATTAGTTTAATAGAAATGACTTAAGACGATATTTAGCGGATCCATCACCCGTATTTCAAAATTTTTTTACGACCTTTTATATTCACCTAAATGTATTGTAAAGACGTGTTTTAGATGTAAAATTATGTGAACTTAACGATAAAAATATAAAAAGTATGATTAGTTTAAAATAAATAACTTAGGACGATATTTAGCGGATTCATCACCTGTATTTCAAAATTTTTTTACGACCTTTTATATTCACCAAAATGTATTGTAAAGACGTGTTTTAGATGTAAAATAATGTGAACTTAACGATAAAAATATAAAAAGTATGATTAGTTCAATACAAACGACATTAATCGATATTTAGCGGAATTATCACCATTTTTTACCAAATTTTTTTTCTATTTTTTGTATTCACCCAAATGTATTGTAAACACGTGTTTTAGATGTAAAATAATGTGAACTTAACGTTAAAAATATAAAAAGTATGATTAGTTCAATACAAATGACTTTAATCGATATTTAGCGAAATTATCACCATTTTTTACCAAATTTTTTCCCAAATTTTTTTTCTATTTTTTGTATTCACCCAAATGTATTTTAAAGACGTGTTTTAGATGTAAAATATTGTGAACTTAACGATAAAAATATAAAAAGTATGATTAGTTCAATACAAATGACTTTAATCGATATTTAGCGAAATTATCACCATTTTTTACCAAATTTTTTCCCAAATTTTTTTTCTATTTTTTGTATTCACCCAAATGTATTGTAAACACGTGTTTTAGATGTAAAATAATGTGAACTTAACGTTAAAAATATAAAAAGTATGATTAGTTTAATAGAAATGACTTAAGACGATATTTAGCGGATTCATCACCCGTATTTCAAAATTTTTTTACGACCTTTTATATTCACCCAAATGTATTGTAAAGACGTGTTTTAGATGTAAAATTATGTGAACTTAACGATAAAAATATAAAAAGTATGATTAGTTCTATAAAAATGACTTTAAACGATATTTAGCGGAATTATCACCATTTTTTACCCAATTTTTTCCCAAATTTTTTTTCTATTTTTTGTATTCACCCTAATGTATTGTAAAGACGTGTTTTAGATGTAAAATAATGTGAACTTAACGATAAAAATATAAAAAGTATGATTAGTTCAATACAAATGACTTTAATCGATATTTAGCGAAATTATCACCATTTTTTACCAAATTTTTTCCCAAATTTTTTTTCTATTTTTTGTATTCACCCAAATGTATTGTAAAGACGTGTTTTAGATGTAAAATAATGTGGACTTAACGATAAAAATATAAAAAGTATGATTAGTTCAATACAAATGACTTTAAACGATATTTAGCGGAATTATCACCATTTTTTACCAAATTTTTTTTCTATTTTTTGTATTCACCCAAATGTATTGTAAACACGTGTTTTAGATGTAAAATAATGTGAACTTAACGTTAAAAATATAAAAAGTATGATTAGTTTAATAGAAATGACTTAGGACGATATTTAGCGGATTCATCACCTGTATTTCAAAATTTTTTTACGACCTTTTATATTCACCCAAATGTATTGTAAAGACGTGTTTTAGATGTAAAATAATGCGAACTTAACGATAAAAATATAAAAAGTATGATTAGTTCAATACAAATGACTTTAAACGATATTTAGCGGAATTATCACCATTTTTTACCAAATTTTTTCCCAAATTTTTTTTCTATTTTTTGTATTCACCCAAATGTATTGTAAAGACGTGTCTTAGATGTAAAATAATGTGAACTTAACGATAAAAATATAAAAAGTATGATTAGTTCAATACAAATGACTTTAAACGATATTTAGCGTAATTATCACCATTTTTTACCAAATTTTTTTTCTATTTTTTGTATTCACCCAAATGTATTGTAAAGACGTGTTTTAGATGTAAAATAATGTGAACTTAACGATAAAAATATAAAAAGTATGATTAGTTCAATACAAATGACTTTAATCGATATTTAGCGAAATTATCACCATTTTTTACCAAATTTTTTCCCAAATTTTTTTTCTATTTTTTGTATTCACCCAAATGTATTGTAAACACGTGTTTTAGATGTAAAATAATGTGAACTTAACGTTAATAATATAAAAAGTATGATTAGTTTAATAGAAATGACTTAAGACGATATTTAGCGGATCCATCACCCGTATTTCAAAATTTTTTTACGACCTTTTATATTCACCTAAATGTATTGTAAAGACGTGTTTTAGATGTAAAATTATGTGAACTTAACGATAAAAATATAAAAAGTATGATTAGTTTAAAATAAATAACTTAGGACGATATTTAGCGGATTCATCACCTGTATTTCAAAATTTTTTTACGACCTTTTATATTCACCAAAATGTATTGTAAAGACGTGTTTTAGATGTAAAATAATGTGAACTTAACGATAAAAATATAAAAAGTATGATTAGTTCAATACAAACGACATTAATCGATATTTAGCGGAATTATCACCATTTTTTACCAAATTTTTTTTCTATTTTTTGTATTCACCCAAATGTATTGTAAACACGTGTTTTAGATGTAAAATAATGTGAACTTAACGTTAAAAATATAAAAAGTATGATTAGTTCAATACAAATGACTTTAATCGATATTTAGCGAAATTATCACCATTTTTTACCAAATTTTTTCCCAAATTTTTTTTCTATTTTTTGTATTCACCCAAATGTATTTTAAAGACGTGTTTTAGATGTAAAATATTGTGAACTTAACGATAAAAATATAAAAAGTATGATTAGTTCAATACAAATGACTTTAATCGATATTTAGCGAAATTATCACCATTTTTTACCAAATTTTTTCCCAAATTTTTTTTCTATTTTTTGTATTCACCCAAATGTATTGTAAACACGTGTTTTAGATGTAAAATAATGTGAACTTAACGTTAAAAATATAAAAAGTATGATTAGTTTAATAGAAATGACTTAAGACGATATTTAGCGGATTCATCACCCGTATTTCAAAATTTTTTTACGACCTTTTATATTCACCCAAATGTATTGTAAAGACGTGTTTTAGATGTAAAATTATGTGAACTTAACGATAAAAATATAAAAAGTATGATTAGTTCTATAAAAATGACTTTAAACGATATTTAGCGGAATTATCACCATTTTTTACCCAATTTTTTCCCAAATTTTTTTTCTATTTTTTGTATTCACCCTAATGTATTGTAAAGACGTGTTTTAGATGTAAAATAATGTGAACTTAACGATAAAAATATAAAAAGTATGATTAGTTCAATACAAATGACTTTAATCGATATTTAGCGAAATTATCACCATTTTTTACCAAATTTTTTCCCAAATTTTTTTTCTATTTTTTGTATTCACCCAAATGTATTGTAAAGACGTGTTTTAGATGTAAAATAATGTGGACTTAACGATAAAAATATAAAAAGTATGATTAGTTCAATACAAATGACTTTAAACGATATTTAGCGGAATTATCACCATTTTTTACCAAATTTTTTTTCTATTTTTTGTATTCACCCAAATGTATTGTAAACACGTGTTTTAGATGTAAAATAATGTGAACTTAACGTTAAAAATATAAAAAGTATGATTAGTTTAATAGAAATGACTTAGGACGATATTTAGCGGATTCATCACCTGTATTTCAAAATTTTTTTACGACCTTTTATATTCACCCAAATGTATTGTAAAGACGTGTTTTAGATGTAAAATAATGCGAACTTAACGATAAAAATATAAAAAGTATGATTAGTTCAATACAAATGACTTTAAACGATATTTAGCGGAATTATCACCATTTTTTACCAAATTTTTTCCCAAATTTTTTTTCTATTTTTTGTATTCACCCAAATGTATTGTAAAGACGTGTCTTAGATGTAAAATAATGTGAACTTAACGATAAAAATATAAAAAGTATGATTAGTTTAATACAAATGACTTTAAACGATATTTAGCGGAATTATCACCATTTTTTACCAAATTTTTTTTCTATTTTTTGTATTCACCCAAATGTATTGTAAAGACGTGTTTTAGATGTAAAATAATGTGAACTTAACGATAAAAATATAAAAAGTATGATTAGTTCAATACAAATGACTTTAATCGATATTTAGCGAAATTATCACCATTTTTTACCAAATTTTTTCCCAAATTTTTTTTCTATTTTTTGTATTCACCCAAATGTATTGTAAACACGTGTTTTAGATGTAAAATAATGTGAACTTAACGTTAATAATATAAAAAGTATGATTAGTTTAATAGAAATGACTTAAGACGATATTTAGCGGATCCATCACCCGTATTTCAAAATTTTTTTACGACCTTTTATATTCACCTAAATGTATTGTAAAGACGTGTTTTAGATGTAAAATTATGTGAACTTAACGATAAAAATATAAAAAGTATGATTAGTTTAAAATAAATAACTTAGGACGATATTTAGCGGATTCATCACCTGTATTTCAAAATTTTTTTACGACCTTTTATATTCACCAAAATGTATTGTAAAGACGTGTTTTAGATGTAAAATAATGTGAACTTAACGATAAAAATATAAAAAGTATGATTAGTTCAATACAAATGACTTTAATCGATATTTAGCGGAATTATCACCATTTTTTACCAAATTTTTTTTCTATTTTTTGTATTCACCCAAATGTATTGTAAACACGTGTTTTAGATGTAAAATAATGTGAACTTAACGTTAAAAATATAAAAAGTATGATTAGTTCAATACAAATGACTTTAATCGATATTTAGCGGATTCATCACCCGTATTTCAAAATTTTTTTACGACCTTTTATATTCACCCAAATGTATTGTAAAGACGTGTTTTAGATGTAAAATTATGTGAACTTAACGATAAAAATATGAAAAGTATGATTAGTTTAAAATAAATAACTTAGGACGATATTTAGCGGATTCATCACCTGTATTTCAAAATTTTTTTACGACCTTTTATATTCACCAAAATGTATTGTAAAGACGTGTTTTAGATGTAAAATAATGTGAACTTAACGATAAAAATATAAAAAGTATGATTAGTTCAATACAAACGACTTTAATCGATATTTAGCGGAATTATCACCATTTTTTACCAAATTTTTTTTCTATTTTTTGTATTCACCCAAATGTATTGTAAACACGTGTTTTAGATGTAAAATAATGTGGACTTAACGATAAACATATTAAAAGTATGATTAGTTCAATACAAATGACTTTAAACGATATTTAGCGGAATTATCACCATTTTTTACCAAATTTTTTTTCTATTTTTTGTATTCACCCAAATGTATTGTAAACACGTGTTTTAGATGTAAAATAAAGTGAACTTAACGTTAAAAATATAAAAAGTATGATTAGTTCAATACAAATGACTTTAATTGATATTTAGCGAAATTATCACCATTTTTTACCAAATTTTTTCCCAAATTTTTTTTCTATTTTTTGTATTCACCCAAATGTATTGTAAAGACGTGTCTTAGATGTAAAATAATGTGAACTTAACGATAAAAATATAAAAAGTATGATTAGTTCAATACAAATGACTTTAAACGATATTTAGCGGAATTATCACCATTTTTTACCAAATTTTTTTTCTATTTTTTGTATTCACCCAAATGTATTGTAAAGACGTGTTTTAGATGTAAAATAATGTGAACTTAACGATAAAAATATAAAAAGTATGATTAGTTCAATACAAATGACTTTAATCGATATTTAGCGAAATTATCACCATTTTTTACCAAATTTTTTCCCAAATTTTTTTTCTATTTTTTGTATTCACCCAAATGTATTGTAAACACGTGTTTTAGATGTAAAATAATGTGAACTTAACGTTAAAAATATAAAAAGTATGATTAGTTTAATAGAAATGACTTAAGACGATATTTAGCGGATTCATCACCCGTATTTCAAAATTTTTTTACGACCTTTTATATTCACCCAAATGTATTGTAAAGACGTGTTTTAGATGTAAAATTATGTGAACTTAACGATAAAAATATAAAAAGTATGATTAGTTTAATAGAAATGACTTAGGACGATATTTAGCGGATTCATCACCCGTATTTCAAAATTTTTTTACGACCTTTTATATTCACCCAAATGTATTGTAAAGACGTGTTTTAGATGTAAAATTATGTGAACTTAACGATAAAAATATAAAAAGTATGATTAGTTCTATACAAATGACTTTAAACGATATTTAGCGGAATTATCACCATTTTTTACCCAATTTTTTCCCAAATTTTTTTTCTATTTTTTGTATTCACCCTAATGTATTGTAAAGACGTGTTTTAGATGTAAAATAATGTGAACTTAACGATAAACATATTAAAAGTATGATTAGTTCAATACAAATGACTTTAAACGATATTTAGCGGAATTATCACCATTTTTTACCAAATTTTTTTTCTATTTTTTGTATTCACCCAAATGTATTGTAAACACGTGTTTTAGATGTAAAATAAAGTGAACTTAACGTTAAAAATATAAAAAGTATGATTAGTTCAATACAAATGACTTTAAACGATATTTAGCGGAATTATCACCATTTTTTACCAAATTTTTTTTCTATTTTTTGTATTCACCCAAATGTATTGTAAAGACGTGTTTTAGATGTAAAATAATGTGAACTTAACGATAAAAATATAAAAAGTATGATTAGTTCAATACAAATGACTTTAATCGATATTTAGCGAAATTATCACCATTTTTTACCAAATTTTTTCCCAAATTTTTTTTCTATTTTTTGTATTCACCCAAATGTATTGTAAACACGTGTTTTAGATGTAAAATAATGTGAACTTAACGTTAAAAATATAAAAAGTATGATTAGTTTAATAGAAATGACTTAAGACGATATTTAGCGGATTCATCACCCGTATTTCAAAATTTTTTTACGACCTTTTATATTCACCCAAATGTATTGTAAAGACGTGTTTTAGATGTAAAATTATGTGAACTTAACGATAAAAATATAAAAAGTATGATTAGTTTAATAGAAATGACTTAGGACGATATTTAGCGGATTCATCACCCGTATTTCAAAATTTTTTTACGACCTTTTATATTCACCCAAATGTATTGTAAAGACGTGTTTTAGATGTAAAATTATGTGAACTTAACGATAAAAATATAAAAAGTATGATTAGTTCTATACAAATGACTTTAAACGATATTTAGCGGAATTATCACCATTTTTTACCCAATTTTTTCCCAAATTTTTTTTCTATTTTTTGTATTCACCCTAATGTATTGTAAAGACGTGTTTTAGATGTAAAATAATGTGAACTTAACGATAAAAATATAAAAAGTATGATTAGTTCAATACAAATGACTTTAATCGATATTTAGCGAAATTATCACCATTTTTTACCAAATTTTTTCCCAAATTTTTTTTCTATTTTTTGTATTCACCCAAATGTATTGTAAAGACTTGTCATAGATGTGAAATATTGTGAACTTAACGATAAAAATATAAAAAGTATGATTAGTTCAATACAAATGACTTTAAACGATATATAGCGGAATTATCACCATTTTTTACCAAATTTTTTTTCTATTTTTTGTATTCACCCAAATGTATTGTAAAGACGTGTTTTAGATGTAAAATAATGTGAACTTAACGTTAAAAATATAAAAAGTATGATTAGTTTAATAGAAATGACTTAAGACGATATTTAGCGGATTCATCACCCGTATTTCAAAATTTTTTTACGACCTTTTATATTCACCCAAATGTATTGTAAAGACGTGTTTTAGATGTAAAATTATGTGAACTTAACGATAAAAATATAAAAAGTATGATTAGTTTAAAATAAATAACTTAGGACGATATTTAGCGGATTCATCACCTGTATTTCAAAATTTTTTTACGACCTTTTATATTCACCAAAATGTATTGTAAAGACGTGTTTTAGATGTAAAATAATGTGAACTTAACGATAAAAATATAAAAAGTATGATTAGTTCAATACAAACGACTTTAATCGATATTTAGCGGAATTATCACCATTTTTTACCAATTTTTTTTTCTATTTTTTGTATTCACCCAAATGTATTGTAAACACGTGTTTTAGATGTAAAATAATGTGGACTTAACGATAAACATATTAAAAGTATGATTAGTTCAATACAAATGACTTTAAACGATATTTAGCGGAATTATCACCATTTTTTACCAAATTTTTTTTCTATTTTTTGTATTCACCCAAATGTATTGTAAACACGTGTTTTAGATGTAAAATAAAGTGAACTTAACGTTAAAAATATAAAAAGTATGATTAGTTCAATACAAATGACTTTAATCGATATTTAGCGAAATTATCACCATTTTTTACCAAATTTTTTCCCAAATTTTTTTTCTATTTATTGTATTCACCCAAATGTATTGTAAAGACGTGTCTTAGATGTAAAATAATGTGAACTTAACGATAAAAATATAAAAAGTATGATTAGTTCAATACAAATGACTTTAAACGATATTTAGCGGAATTATCACCATTTTTTACCCAATTTTTTCCCAAATTTTTTTTCTATTTTTTGTATTCACCCTAATGTATTTTAAAGACGTGTTTTAGATTTAAAATAATGTGAACTTAACGATAAAAATATAAAAAGTATGATTAGTTCAATACAAATGACTTTAATCGATATTTAGCGAAATTATCACCATTTTTTACCAAATTTTTTCCCAAATTTTTTTTCTATTTTTTGTATTCACCCAAATGTATTGTAAAGACGTGTTTTAGATGTAAAATAATGTGGACTTAACGATAAAAATATAAAAAGTATGATTAGTTCAATACAAATGACTTTAAACGATATTTAGCGGAATTATCACCATTTTTTACCAAATTTTTTTTCTATTTTTTGTATTCACCCAAATGTATTGTAAACACGTGTTTTAGATGTAAAATAATGTGAACTTAACGTTAAAAATATAAAAAGTATGATTAGTTTAATAGAAATGACTTAGGACGATATTTAGCGGATTCATCACCTGTATTTCAAAATTTTTTTACGACCCTTTATATTCACCCAAATGTATTGTAAAGACGTGTTTTAGATGTAAAATAATGTGGACTTAACGATAAACATATAAAAAGTATGATTAGTTCAATACAAATGACTTTAAACGATATTTAGCGGAATTATCACCATTTTTTACCAAATTTTTTTTCTATTTTTTGTATTCACCCAAATGTATTGTAAACACGTGTTTTAGATGTAAAATAATGTGAACTTAACGTTAAAAATATAAAAAGTATGATTAGTTCAATACAAATGACTTTAATCGATATTTAGAGAAATTATCACCATTTTTTACCAAATTTTTTCCCAAATTTTTTTTCTATTTTTTGTATTCACCCAAATGTATTGTAAACACGTGTTTTAGATGTAAAATAATGTGAACTTAACGTTAAAAATATAAAAAGTATGATTAGTTTAATAGAAATGACTTAAGACGATATTTAGCGGATCCATCACCCGTATTTCAAAATTTTTTTACGACCTTTTATATTCACCTAAATGTATTGTAAAGACGTGTTTTAGATGTAAAATTATGTGAACTTAACGATAAAAATATAAAAAGTATGATTAGTTTAAAATAAATAACTTAGGACGATATTTAGCGGATTCATCACCTGTATTTCAAAATTTTTTTACGACCTTTTATATTCACCCAAATGTATTGTAAAGACGTGTTTTAGATGTAAAATAATGTGAACTTAACGATAAAAATATAAAAAGTATGATTAGTTCAATACAAATGACTTTAATCGATATTTAGCGAAATTATCACCATTTTTTACCAAATTTTTTCCCAAATTTTTTTTCTATTTTTTGTATTCACCCAAATGTATTGTAAACACGTGTTTTAGATGTAAAATAATGTGAACTTAACGATAAAAATATAAAAAGTATGATTAGTTCAATACAAACGACTTTAATCGATATTTAGCGGAATTATCACCATTTTTTACCAATTTTTTTTTCTATTTTTTGTATTCACCCAAATGTATTGTAAACACGTGTTTTAGATGTAAAATAATGTGGACTTAACGATAAACATATTAAAAGTATGATTAGTTCAATACAAATGACTTTAAACGATATTTAGCGGAATTATCACCATTTTTTACCAAATTTTTTTTCTATTTTTTGTATTCACCCAAATGTATTGTAAACACGTGTTTTAGATGTAAAATAAAGTGAACTTAACGTTAAAAATATAAAAAGTATGATTAGTTCAATACAAATGACTTTAATCGATATTTAGCGAAATTATCACCATTTTTTACCAAATTTTTTCCCAAATTTTTTTTCTATTTATTGTATTCACCCAAATGTATTGTAAAGACGTGTCTTAGATGTAAAATAATGTGAACTTAACGATAAAAATATAAAAAGTATGATTAGTTCAATACAAATGACTTTAAACGATATTTAGCGGAATTATCACCATTTTTTACCCAATTTTTTCCCAAATTTTTTTTCTATTTTTTGTATTCACCCTAATGTATTTTAAAGACGTGTTTTAGATTTAAAATAATGTGAACTTAACGATAAAAATATAAAAAGTATGATTAGTTCAATACAAATGACTTTAATCGATATTTAGCGAAATTATCACCATTTTTTACCAAATTTTTTCCCAAATTTTTTTTCTATTTTTTGTATTCACCCAAATGTATTGTAAAGACGTGTTTTAGATGTAAAATAATGTGGACTTAACGATAAAAATATAAAAAGTATGATTAGTTCAATACAAATGACTTTAAACGATATTTAGCGGAATTATCACCATTTTTTACCAAATTTTTTTTCTATTTTTTGTATTCACCCAAATGTATTGTAAACACGTGTTTTAGATGTAAAATAATGTGAACTTAACGTTAAAAATATAAAAAGTATGATTAGTTTAATAGAAATGACTTAGGACGATATTTAGCGGATTCATCACCTGTATTTCAAAATTTTTTTACGACCCTTTATATTCACCCAAATGTATTGTAAAGACGTGTTTTAGATGTAAAATAATGTGGACTTAACGATAAACATATAAAAAGTATGATTAGTTCAATACAAATGACTTTAAACGATATTTAGCGGAATTATCACCATTTTTTACCAAATTTTTTTTCTATTTTTTGTATTCACCCAAATGTATTGTAAACACGTGTTTTAGATGTAAAATAATGTGAACTTAACGTTAAAAATATAAAAAGTATGATTAGTTCAATACAAATGACTTTAATCGATATTTAGAGAAATTATCACCATTTTTTACCAAATTTTTTCCCAAATTTTTTTTCTATTTTTTGTATTCACCCAAATGTATTGTAAACACGTGTTTTAGATGTAAAATAATGTGAACTTAACGTTAAAAATATAAAAAGTATGATTAGTTTAATAGAAATGACTTAAGACGATATTTAGCGGATCCATCACCCGTATTTCAAAATTTTTTTACGACCTTTTATATTCACCTAAATGTATTGTAAAGACGTGTTTTAGATGTAAAATTATGTGAACTTAACGATAAAAATATAAAAAGTATGATTAGTTTAAAATAAATAACTTAGGACGATATTTAGCGGATTCATCACCTGTATTTCAAAATTTTTTTACGACCTTTTATATTCACCCAAATGTATTGTAAAGACGTGTTTTAGATGTAAAATAATGTGAACTTAACGATAAAAATATAAAAAGTATGATTAGTTCAATACAAATGACTTTAATCGATATTTAGCGAAATTATCACCATTTTTTACCAAATTTTTTCCCAAATTTTTTTTCTATTTTTTGTATTCACCCAAATGTATTGTAAACACGTGTTTTAGATGTAAAATAATGTGAACTTAACGTTAAAAATATAAAAAGTATGATTAGTTAAATAGAAATGACTTCAGACGAAATTTAGCGGATTCATCACCTGTATTTCAAAATTTTTTTACGACCTTTTATATTCACCCAAATGTATTGTAAACACGTGTTTTAGATGTAAAATAATGTGAACTTAACGTTAAAAATATAAAAAGTATGATTAGTTTAATAGAAATGACTTAGGACGATATTTAGCGGATTCATCACCTGTATTTCAAAATTTTTTTACGACCTTTTATATTCACCCAAATGTATTGTAAAGACGTGTTTTAGATGTAAAATAATGTGGACTTAACGATAAACATATAAAAAGTATGATTAGTTCAATACAAATGACTTTAAACGATATTTAGCGGAATTATCACCATTTTTTACCAAATTTTTTTTCTATTTTTTGTATTCACCCAAATGTATTGTAAACACGTGTTTTAGATGTAAAATAATGTGAACTTAACGTTAAAAATATAAAAAGTATGATTAGTTCAATACAAATGACTTTAATCGATATTTAGCGAAATTATCACCATTTTTTACCAAATTTTTTCCCAAATTTTTTTTCTATTTTTTGTATTCACCCAAATGTATTGTAAAGACGTGTCTTAGATGTAAAATAATGTGAACTTAACGATAAAAATATAAAAAGTATGATTAGTTCAATACAAATGACTTTAAACGATATTTAGCGGAATTATCACCATTTTTTACCAAATTTTTTTTCTATTTTTTGTATTCACCCAAATGTATTGTAAAGACGTGTTTTAGATGTAAAATAATGTGAACTTAACGATAAAAATATAAAAAGTATGATTAGTTCAATACAAATGACTTTAATCGATATTTAGCGAAATTATCACCATTTTTTACCAAATTTTTTCCCAAATTTTTTTTCTATTTTTTGTATTCACCCAAATGTATTGTAAACACGTGTTTTAGATGTAAAATAATGTGAACTTAACGTTAAAAATATAAAAAGTATGATTAGTTTAATAGAAATGACTTAAGACGATATTTAGCGGATTCATCACCCGTATTTCAAAATTTTTTTACGACCTTTTATATTCACCCAAATGTATTGTAAAGACGTGTTTTAGATGTAAAATTATGTGAACTTAACGATAAAAATATAAAAAGTATGATTAGTTTAATAGAAATGACTTAAGACGATATTTAGCGGATCCATCACCCGTATTTCAAAATTTTTTTACGACCTTTTATATTCACCTAAATGTATTGTAAAGACGTGTTTTAGATGTAAAATTATGTGAACTTAACGATAAAAATATAAAAAGTATGATTAGTTTAAAATAAATAACTTAGGACGATATTTAGCGGATTCATCACCTGTATTTCAAAATTTTTTTACGACCTTTTATATTCACCCAAATGTATTGTAAAGACGTGTTTTAGATGTAAAATAATGTGAACTTAACGATAAAAATATAAAAAGTATGATTAGTTCAATACAAATGACTTTAATCGATATTTAGCGAAATTATCACCATTTTTTACCAAATTTTTTCCCAAATTTTTTTTCTATTTTTTGTATTCACCCAAATGTATTGTAAACACGTGTTTTAGATGTAAAATAATGTGAACTTAACGTTAAAAATATAAAAAGTATGATTAGTTAAATAGAAATGACTTCAGACGAAATTTAGCGGATTCATCACCTGTATTTCAAAATTTTTTTACGACCTTTTATATTCACCCAAATGTATTGTAAACACGTGTTTTAGATGTAAAATAATGTGAACTTAACGTTAAAAATATAAAAAGTATGATTAGTTTAATAGAAATGACTTAGGACGATATTTAGCGGATTCATCACCTGTATTTCAAAATTTTTTTACGACCTTTTATATTCACCCAAATGTATTGTAAAGACGTGTTTTAGATGTAAAATAATGTGGACTTAACGATAAACATATAAAAAGTATGATTAGTTCAATACAAATGACTTTAAACGATATTTAGCGGAATTATCACCATTTTTTACCAAATTTTTTTTCTATTTTTTGTATTCACCCAAATGTATTGTAAACACGTGTTTTAGATGTAAAATAATGTGAACTTAACGTTAAAAATATAAAAAGTATGATTAGTTCAATACAAATGACTTTAATCGATATTTAGCGAAATTATCACCATTTTTTACCAAATTTTTTCCCAAATTTTTTTTCTATTTTTTGTATTCACCCAAATGTATTGTAAAGACGTGTCTTAGATGTAAAATAATGTGAACTTAACGATAAAAATATAAAAAGTATGATTAGTTCAATACAAATGACTTTAAACGATATTTAGCGGAATTATCACCATTTTTTACCAAATTTTTTTTCTATTTTTTGTATTCACCCAAATGTATTGTAAAGACGTGTTTTAGATGTAAAATAATGTGAACTTAACGATAAAAATATAAAAAGTATGATTAGTTCAATACAAATGACTTTAATCGATATTTAGCGAAATTATCACCATTTTTTACCAAATTTTTTCCCAAATTTTTTTTCTATTTTTTGTATTCACCCAAATGTATTGTAAACACGTGTTTTAGATGTAAAATAATGTGAACTTAACGTTAAAAATATAAAAAGTATGATTAGTTTAATAGAAATGACTTAAGACGATATTTAGCGGATTCATCACCCGTATTTCAAAATTTTTTTACGACCTTTTATATTCACCCAAATGTATTGTAAAGACGTGTTTTAGATGTAAAATTATGTGAACTTAACGATAAAAATATAAAAAGTATGATTAGTTTAATAGAAATGACTTAGGACGATATTTAGCGGATTCATCACCCGTATTTCAAAATTTTTTTACGACCTTTTATATTCACCCAAATGTATTGTAAAGACGTGTTTTAGATGTAAAATTATGTGAACTTAACGATAAAAATATAAAAAGTATGATTAGTTCTATACAAATGACTTTAAACGATATTTAGCGGAATTATCACCATTTTTTACCCAATTTTTTCCCAAATTTTTTTTCTATTTTTTGTATTCACCCTAATGTATTGTAAAGACGTGTTTTAGATGTAAAATAATGTGAACTTAACGATAAAAATATAAAAAGTATGATTAGTTCAATACAAATGACTTTAATCGATATTTAGCGAAATTATCACCATTTTTTACCAAATTTTTTCCCAAATTTTTTTTCTATTTTTTGTATTCACCCAAATGTATTGTAAAGACGTGTTTTAGATGTAAAATAATGTGGACTTAACGATAAAAATATAAAAAGTATGATTAGTTCAATACAAATGACTTTAAACGATATTTAGCGGAATTATCACCATTTTTTACCAAATTTTTTTTCTATTTTTTGTATTCACCCAAATGTATTGTAAACACGTGTTTTAGATGTAAAATAATGTGAACTTAACGTTAAAAATATAAAAAGTATGATTAGTTTAATAGAAATGACTTAGGACGATATTTAGCGGATTCATCACCTGTATTTCAAAATTTTTTTACGACCTTTTATATTCACCCAAATGTATTGTAAAGACGTGTTTTAGATGTAAAGTAATGTGAACTTAACGATAAAAATATAAAAAGTATGATTAGTTCAATACAAATGACTTTAATCGATATTTAGCGAAATTATCACCATTTTTTACCAAATTTTTTCCCAAATTTTTTTTCTATTTTTTGTATTCACCCAAATGTATTGTAAACACGTGTTTTAGATGTAAAATAATGTGAACTTAACGTTAAAAATATAAAAAGTATGATTAGTTTAATAGAAATGACTTAAGACGATATTTAGCGGATTCATCACCCGTATTTCAAAATTTTTTTACGACCTTTTATATTCACCCAAATGTATTGTAAAGACGTGTTTTAGATGTAAAATTATGTGAACTTAACGATAAAAATATAAAAAGTATGATTAGTTCTATACAAATGACTTTAAACGATATTTAGCGGAATTATCACCATTTTTTACCCAATTTTTTCCCAAATTTTTTTTCTATTTTTTGTATTCACCCTAATGTATTGTAAAGACGTGTTTTAGATGTAAAATAATGTGAACTTAACGATAAAAATATAAAAAGTATGATTAGTTCAATACAAATGACTTTAATCGATATTTAGCGAAATTATCACCATTTTTTACCAAATTTTTTCCCAAATTTTTTTTCTATTTTTTGTATTCACCCAAATGTATTGTAAAGACGTGTTTTAGATGTAAAATAATGTGGACTTAACGATAAAAATATAAAAAGTATGATTATTTCAATACAAATGACTTTAAACGATATTTAGCGGAATTATCACCATTTTTTACCAAATTTTTTTTCTATTTTTTGTATTCACCCAAATGTATTGTAAACACGTGTTTTAGATGTAAAATAATGTGAACTTAACGTTAAAAATATAAAAAGTATGATTAGTTTAATAGAAATGACTTAGGACGATATTTAGCGGATTCATCACCTGTATTTCAAAATTTTTTTACGACCTTTTATATTCACCCAAATGTATTGTAAAGACGTGTTTTAGATGTAAAATAATGTGAACTTAACGATAAAAATATAAAAAGTATGATTAGTTCAATACAAATGACTTTAATCGATATTTAGCGAAATTATCACCATTTTTTACCAAATTTTTTCCCAAATTTTTTTTCTATTTTTTGTATTCACCCAAATGTATTGTAAACACGTGTTTTAGATGTAAAATAATGTGAACTTAACGTTAAAAATATAAAAAGTATGATTAGTTAAATAGAAATGACTTCAGACGATATTTAGCGGATTCATCACCTGTATTTCAAAATTTTTTTACGACCTTTTATATTCACCCAAATGTATTGTAAACACGTGTTTTAGATGTAAAATAATGTGAACTTAACGTTAAAAATATAAAAAGTATGATTAGTTTAATAGAAATGACTTAAGACGATATTTAGCGGATTCATCACCCGTATTTCAAAATTTTTTTACGACCTTTTATATTCACCCAAATGTATTGTAAAGACGTGTTTTAGATGTAAAATAATGTGAACTTAACGATAAAAATATAAAAAGTATGATTAGTTCAATACAAATGACTTTAATCGATATTTAGCGAAATTATCACCATTTTTTACCAAATTTTTTCCCAAATTTTTTTTCTATTTTTTGTATTCACCCAAATGTATTGTAAAGACGTGTTTTAGATGTAAAATAATGTGGACTTAACGATAAAAATATAAAAAGTATGATTAGTTCAATACAAATGACTTTAAACGATATTTAGCGGAATTATAACCATTTTTTACCAAATTTTTTCCCAAATTTTTTTTCTATTTTTTGTATTCACCCAAATGTATTGTAAACACGTGTTTTAGATGTAAAATAATGTGAACTTAACGTTAAAAATATAAAAAGTATGATTAGTTAAATAGAAATGACTTCAGACGATATTTAGCGGATTCATCACCTGTATTTCAAAATTTTTTTACGACCTTTTATATTCACCCAAATGTATTGTAAAGACGTGTTTTAGATGTAAAATAATGTGGACTTAACGATAAAAATATAAAAAGTATGATTAGTTCAATACAAATGACTTTAAACGATATTTAGCGGAATTATCACCATTTTTTACCAAATTTTTTTTCTATTTTTTGTATTCACCCAAATGTATTGTAAACACGTGTTTTAGATTTAAAATAATGTGAACTTAACGTTAAAAATATAAAAAGTATGATTAGTTCAATACAAATGACTTTAATCGATATTTAGCGAAATTATCACCATTTTTTACCAAATTTTTTCCCAAATTTTTTTTCTATTTTTTGTATTCACCCAAATGTATTGTAAAGACGTGTTTTAGATGTAAAATAATGTGAACTTAACGATAAAAATATAAAAAGTATGATTAGTTCAATACAAATAACTTTAATCGATATTTAGCGAAATTATCACCATTTTTTACCTAATTTTTTCCCCAATTTTTTTTCTATTTTTTGTATTCACCCAAATGTATTGTAAACACGTGTTTTATATGTAAAATAATGTGAACTTAACGTTAAAAATATAAAAAGTATGATTAGTTTAATAGAAATGACTTAAGACAATATTTAGCGGATTCATCACCCGTATTTCAAAATTTTTTTACGACCTTTTATATTCACCTAAATGTATTGTAAAGACGTGTTTTAGATGTAAAATTATGTGAACTTAACGATAAAAATATAAAAAGTATGATTAGTTCAATACAAATGACTTTAAACGATATTTAGCGGAATTATCACCATTTTTTACCAAATTTTTTTTCTATTTTTTGTATTCACCCAAATGTATTGTAAAGACGTGTTTTAGATGTAAAATAACGTGAACTTAACGTTAAAAATATAAAAAGTATGATTAGTTTAATAGAAATGACTTCAGACGATATTTAGCGGATTCATCACCTGTATTTCAAAATTTTTTTACGACCTTTTATATTCACCCAAATGTATTGTAAAGACGTGTTTTAGATGTAAAATAATGTGGACTTAACGATAAAAATATAAAAAGTATGATTAGTTCAATACAAATGACTTTAATCGATATTTAGCGAAATTATCACCATTTTTTACCAAATTTTTTCCCAAATTTTTTTTCTATTTTTTGTATTCACCCAAATGTATTTTAAACACGTGTTTTAGATGTAAAATAATGTGAACTTAACAAAAAAATATAAAAAGTATGATTAGTTCAATACAAATGACTTTAATCGATATTTAGCGAAATTATCACCATTTTTTACCAAATTTTTTCCCAAATTTTTTTTCTATTTTTTGTATTCACCCAAATGTATTGTAAACACGTGTTTTAGATGTAAAATAATGTGAACTTAACGTTAAAAATATAAAAAGTATGATTAGTTAAATAGAAATTACTTCAGACGATATTTAGCGGATTCATCACCTGTATTTCAAAATTTTTTTACGACCTTTTATATTCACCCAAATGTATTGTAAAGACGTGTTTTAGATGTAAAATAATGTGGACTTAACGATAAAAATATAAAAAGTATGATTAGTTCAATACAAATGACTTTAAACGATATTTAGCGGAATTATCACCATTTTTTACCAAATTTTTTCCCAAATTTTTTTTCTATTTTTTGTATTCACCCAAATGTATTGTAAAGACGTGTTTTAGATGTAAAATAATGTGAACTTAACGATAAAAATATAAAAAGTATGATTAGTTCAATATAAATGACTTTAAACGTTATTTAGTGGAATTATCACCATTTTTTACCAAATTTTTTCCCAAATTTTTTTTCTATTTTTTGTATTCACCCAAATGTATTGTAAAGACGTGTTTTAGATGTAAAATAATGTGAACTTAACGATAAAAATATAAAAAGTATGATTAGTTCAATACAAATGACTTTAATCGATATTTAGCGAAATTATCACCATTTTTTACCAAATTTTTTTTCTATTTTTTGTATTCACCCAAATGTATTGTAAACACGTGTTTTATATGTAAAATAATGTGAACTTAACGTTAAAAATATAAAAAGTATGATTAGTTTAATAGAAATGACTTAAGACAATATTTAGCGGATTCATCACCCGTATTTCAAAATTTTTTTACGACCTTTTATATTCACCCAAATGTATTGTAAAGACGTGTTTTAGATGTAAAATTATGTGAACTTAACGATAAAAATATAAAAAGTATGATTAGTTCAATACAAATGACTTTAAACGATATTTAGCGGAATTATCACCATTTTTTACCAAATTTTTTTTCTATTTTTTGTATTCACCCAAATGTATTGTAAAGACGTGTTTTAGATGTAAAATAACGTGAACTTAACGTTAAAAATATAAAAAGTATGATTAGTTCAATACAAATGACTTTAATCGATATTTAGCGAAATTATCACCATTTTTTACCAAATTTTTTCCCAAATTTTTTTTCTATTTTTTGTATTCACCCAAATGTATTTTAAACACGTGTTTTAGATGTAAAATAATGTGAACTTAACAAAAAAATATAAAAAGTATGATTAGTTCAATACAAATGACTTTAATCGATATTTAGCGAAATTATCACCATTTTTTACCAAATTTTTTCCCAAATTTTTTTTCTATTTTTTGTATTCACCCAAATGTATTGTAAACACGTGTTTTAGATGTAAAATAATGTGAACTTAACGTTAAAAATATAAAAAGTATGATTAGTTAAATAGAAATTACTTCAGACGATATTTAGCGGATTCATCACCTGTATTTCAAAATTTTTTTACGACCTTTTATATTCACCCAAATGTATTGTAAAGACGTGTTTTAGATGTAAAATAATGTGGACTTAACGATAAAAATATAAAAAGTATGATTAGTTCAATACAAATGACTTTAAACGATATTTAGCGGAATTATCACCATTTTTTACCAAATTTTTTTTCTATTTTTTGTATTCACCCAAATGTATTGTAAACACGTGTTTTAGATTTAAAATAATGTGAACTTAACGTTAAAAATATAAAAAGTATGATTAGTTCAATACAAATGACTTTAATCGATATTTAGCGAAATTATCACCATTTTTTACCAAATTTTTTCCCAAATTTTTTTTCTATTTTTTGTATTCACCCAAATGTATTGTAAAGACGTGTTTTAGATGTAAAATAATGTGAACTTAACGATAAAAATATAAAAAGTATGATTAGTTCAATACAAATGACTTTAATCGATATTTAGCGAAATTATCACCATTTTTTACCAAATTTTTTCCCAAATTTTTTTTCTATTTTTTGTATTCACCCAAATGTATTGTAAAGACGTGTTTTAGATGTAAAATAATGTGAACTTAACGATAAAAATATAAAAAGTATGATTAGTTCAATACAAATGACTTTAATCGATATTTAGCGAAATTATCACCATTTATTACCAAATTTTTTCCCAAATTTTTTTTCTATTTTTTGTATTCACCCAAATGTATTGTAAACACGTGTTTTATATGTAAAATAATGTGAACTTAACGTTAAAAATATAAAAAGTATGATTAGTTTAATAGAAATGACTTAAGACAATATTTAGCGGATTCATCACCCGTATTTCAAAATTTTTTTACGACCTTTTATATTCACCCAAATGTATTGTAAAGACGTGTTTTAGATGTAAAATTATGTGAACTTAACGATAAAAATATAAAAAGTATGATTAGTTCAATACAAATGACTTTAAACGATATTTAGCGGAATTATCACCATTTTTTACCAAATTTTTTTTCTATTTTTTGTATTCACCCAAATGTATTGTAAAGACGTGTTTTAGATGTAAAATAACGTGAACTTAACGTTAAAAATATAAAAAGTATGATTAGTTTAATAGAAATGACTTCAGACGATATTTAGCGGATTCATCACCTGTATTTCAAAATTTTTTTACGACCTTTTATATTCACCCAAATGTATTGTAAACACGTGTTTTAGATGTAAAATAATGTGAACTTAACGTTAAAAATATAAAAAGTATGATTAGTTAAATAGAAATTACTTCAGACGATATTTAGCGGATTCATCACCTGTATTTCAAAATTTTTTTACGACCTTTTATATTCACCCAAATGTATTGTAAAGACGTGTTTTAGATGTAAAATAATGTGGACTTAACGATAAAAATATAAAAAGTATGATTAGTTCAATACAAATGACTTTAAACGATATTTAGCGGAATTATCACCATTTTTTACCCAATTTTTTCCCAAATTTTTTTTCTATTTTTTGTATTCACCCAAATGTATTGTAAAGACGTGTTTTAGATGTAAAATAATGTGAACTTAACGATAAAAATATAAAAAGTATGATTAGTTCAATAAAAATGACTTTAAACGATATTTAGCGAAATTATCACAATTTTTTACCAAATTTTTTCCCAAATTTTTTTTCTATTTTTTGTATTCACCCAAATGTATTGTAAACACGTGTTTTAGATGTAAAATAATGTGAACTTAACGTTAAAAATATAAAAAGTATGATTAGTTTAATAGAAATGACTTAAGACGATATTTAGCGGATTCATCACCTGTATTTCAAAATTTTTTTACGACCTTTTATATTCACCCAAATGTATTGTAAAGACGTGTTTTAGATGTAAAATAATGTGAACTTAATGTTAAAAATATAAAAAGTATGATTAGTTTAATAGAAATGACTTCAGACGATATTTAGCGGATTCATCACCTGTATTTCAAAATTTTTTTACGACCTTTTATATTCACCCAAATGTATTGTAAAGACGTGTTTTAGATGTAAAATAATGTGGACTTAACGATAAAAATATAAAAAGTATGATTAGTTCAATACAAATGACTTTAAACGATATTTAGCGGAATTATCACCATTTTTTACCAAATTTTTTTTCTATTTTTTGTATTCACTCAAATGTATTGTAAACACGTGTTTTAGATGTAAAATAATGTGAACTTAACGTTAAAAATATAAAAAGTATGATTAGTTCAATACAAATGACTTTAATCGATATTTAGCGAAATTATCACCATTTTTTACCAAATTTTTTCCCAATTTTTTTTTCTATTTTTTGTATTCACCCAAATGTATTGTAAAGACGTGTTTTAGATGTAAAATAATGTGAACTTAACGATAAAAATATAAAAAGTATGATTAGTTCAATACAAATGACTTTAAACGATATTTAGCGGAATTATCACCATTTTTTACCAAATTTTTTTTCTATTTTTTGTATTCACCCAAATGTATTGTAAACACGTGTTTTAGATGTAAAATAATGTGAACTTAACGTTAAAAATATAAAAAGTATGATTAGTTCAATACAAATGACTTTAATCGATATTTAGCGAAATTATCACCATTTTTTACCAAATTTTTTCCCAAATTTTTTTTCTATTTTTTGTATTCACCCAAATGTATTGTAAAGACGTGTTTTAGACGTAAAATAATGTGAACTTAACGATAAAAATATAAAAAGTATGATTAGTTCAATACAAATGACTTTAATCGATATTTAGCGAAATTATCACCATTTTTTACCAAATTTTTTCCCAAATTTTTTTTCTATTTTTTGTATTCACCCAAATGTATTGTAAAGACGTGTTTTAGATGTAAAATAATGTGAACTTAACGATAAAAATATAAAAAGTATGATTAGTTCAATACAAATGACTTTAAACGATATTTAGCGGAATTATCACCATTTTTTACCCAATTTTTTCCCAAATTTTTTTTCTATTTTTTGTATTCACCCAAATGTATTGTAAATACGTGTTTTAGATGTAAAATAATGTGAATTTAACGTTAAAAATATAAAAAGTATGATTAGTTTAATAGAAATGACTTAAGACGATATTTAGCGGTTTCATCACCTGTATTTCAAAATTTTTTTACGACCTTTTATATTCACCCAAATGTATTGTAAAGACGTGTTTTAGATGTAAAATAATGTGAACTTAATGATAAAAATATAAAAAGTATGATTAGTTCAATACAAATGACTTTAAACGATATTTAGCGGAATTATCACCATTTTTTACCAAATTTTTTCCCAAATTTTTTTTCTATTTTTTGTATTCACCCAAATGTATTGTAAATACGTGTTTTAGATGTAAAATAATGTGAACTTAACGATAAAAAATATAAAAAGTATGATTAGTTCAATACAAATGACTTTAAACGATATTTAGCGGAATTATCACCATTTTTTACCAAATTTTTTTTCTATTTTTTGTATTCACCCAAATGTATTGTAAACACGTGTTTTAGATGTAAAATAATGTGAACTTAACGTTAAAAATATAAAAAGTATGATTAGTTTAATAGAAATGACTTAAGACGATATTTAGCGGATTCATCACCTGTATTTCAAAATTTTTTTACGACCTTTTATATTCACCCAAATGTATTGTAAAGACGTGTTTTAGATGTAAAATTATGTGAACTTAACGTTAAAAATATAAAAAGTATGATTAGTTTAATAGAAATGACTTAAGACGATATTTAGCGGATTCATCACCCGTATTTCAAAATTTTTTTACGACCTTTTATATTCACCCAAATGTATTGTAAAGACGTGTTTTAGATGTAAAATTATGTTAACTTAACGATAAAAATATAAAAAGTATGATTAGTTCAATACAAATGACTTTAAACGATATTTAGCGGAATTATCACCATTTTTTACCAAATTTTTTTTCTATTTTTTGTATTCACTCAAATGTATTGTAAACACGTGTTTTAGATGTAAAATAATGTGAACTTAACGTTAAAAATATAAAAAGTATGATTAGTTCAATACAAATGACTTTAATCGATATTTAGCGAAATTATCACCATTTTTTACCAAATTTTTTCCCAATTTTTTTTTCTATTTTTTGTATTCACCCAAATGTATTGTAAAGACGTGTTTTAGATGTAAAATAATGTGAACTTAACGATAAAAATATAAAAAGTATGATTAGTTCAATACAAATGACTTTAAACGATATTTAGCGGAATTATCACCATTTTTTACCAAATTTTTTTTCTATTTTTTGTATTCACCCAAATGTATTGTAAACACGTGTTTTAGATGTAAAATAATGTGAACTTAACGTTAAAAATATAAAAAGTATGATTAGTTCAATACAAATGACTTTAATCGATATTTAGCGAAATTATCACCATTTTTTACCAAATTTTTTCCCAAATTTTTTTTCTATTTTTTGTATTCACCCAAATGTATTGTAAAGACGTGTTTTAGACGTAAAATAATGTGAACTTAACGATAAAAATATAAAAAGTATGATTAGTTCAATACAAATGACTTTAATCGATATTTAGCGAAATTATCACCATTTTTTACCAAATTTTTTCCCAAATTTTTTTTCTATTTTTTGTATTCACCCAAATGTATTGTAAAGACGTGTTTTAGATGTAAAATAATGTGAACTTAACGATAAAAATATAAAAAGTATGATTAGTTCAATACAAATGACTTTAAACGATATTTAGCGGAATTATCACCATTTTTTACCCAATTTTTTCCCAAATTTTTTTTCTATTTTTTGTATTCACCCAAATGTATTGTAAATACGTGTTTTAGATGTAAAATAATGTGAATTTAACGTTAAAAATATAAAAAGTATGATTAGTTTAATAGAAATGACTTAAGACGATATTTAGCGGTTTCATCACCTGTATTTCAAAATTTTTTTACGACCTTTTATATTCACCCAAATGTATTGTAAAGACGTGTTTTAGATGTAAAATAATGTGAACTTAATGATAAAAATATAAAAAGTATGATTAGTTCAATACAAATGACTTTAAACGATATTTAGCGGAATTATCACCATTTTTTACCAAATTTTTTCCCAAATTTTTTTTCTATTTTTTGTATTCACCCAAATGTATTGTAAATACGTGTTTTAGATGTAAAATAATGTGAACTTAACGATAAAAAATATAAAAAGTATGATTAGTTCAATACAAATGACTTTAAACGATATTTAGCGGAATTATCACCATTTTTTACCAAATTTTTTTTCTATTTTTTGTATTCACCCAAATGTATTGTAAACACGTGTTTTAGATGTAAAATAATGTGAACTTAACGTTAAAAATATAAAAAGTATGATTAGTTTAATAGAAATGACTTAAGACGATATTTAGCGGATTCATCACCTGTATTTCAAAATTTTTTTACGACCTTTTATATTCACCCAAATGTATTGTAAAGACGTGTTTTAGATGTAAAATTATGTGAACTTAACGTTAAAAATATAAAAAGTATGATTAGTTTAATAGAAATGACTTAAGACGATATTTAGCGGATTCATCACCCGTATTTCAAAATTTTTTTACGACCTTTTATATTCACCCAAATGTATTGTAAAGACGTGTTTTAGATGTAAAATTATGTTAACTTAACGATAAAAATATAAAAAGTATGATTAGTTCAATACAAATGACTTTAAACGATATTTAGCGGAATTATCACCATTTTTTACCCAATTTTTTCCCAAATTTTTTTTCTATTTTTTGTATTCACCCAAATGTATTGTAAAGACGTGTTTTAGATGTAAAATAATGTGAACTTAACGATAAAAATATAAAAAGTATGATTAGTTCAATACAAATGACTTTAAACGATATTTAGCGGAATTATCACCATTTTTTACCCAATTTTTTCCCAAATTTTTTTTCTATTTTTTGTATTCACCCAAATGTATTGTAAATACGTGTTTTAGATGTAAAATAATGTGAATTTAACGTTAAAAATATAAAAAGTATGATTAGTTTAATAGAAATGACTTAAGACGATATTTAGCGGTTTCATCACCTGTATTTCAAAATTTTTTTACGACCTTTTATATTCACCCAAATGTATTGTAAAGACGTGTTTTAGATGTAAAATAATGTGAACTTAATGATAAAAATATAAAAAGTATGATTAGTTCAATACAAATGACTTTAAACGATATTTAGCGGAATTATCACCATTTTTTACCAAATTTTTTCCCAAATTTTTTTTCTATTTTTTGTATTCACCCAAATGTATTGTAAATACGTGTTTTAGATGTAAAATAATGTGAACTTAACGATAAAAAATATAAAAAGTATGATTAGTTCAATACAAATGACTTTAAACGATATTTAGCGGAATTATCACCATTTTTTACCAAATTTTTTTTCTATTTTTTGTATTCACCCAAATGTATTGTAAACACGTGTTTTAGATGTAAAATAATGTGAACTTAACGTTAAAAATATAAAAAGTATGATTAGTTTAATAGAAATGACTTAAGACGATATTTAGCGGATTCATCACCTGTATTTCAAAATTTTTTTACGACCTTTTATATTCACCCAAATGTATTGTAAAGACGTGTTTTAGATGTAAAATTATGTGAACTTAACGATAAAAATATAAAAAGTATGATTAGTTTAATAGAAATGACTTAGGACGATATTTAGCGGATTCATCACCTGTATTTCAAAATTTTTTTACGACCTTTTATATTCACCCAAATGTATTGTAAAGACGTGTTTTAGATGTAAAATAATGTGAACTTAATGTTAAAAATATAAAAAGTATGATTAGTTTAATAGAAATGACTTCAGACGATATTTAGCGGATTCATCACCTGTATTTCAAAATTTTTTTACGACCTTTTATATTCACCCAAATGTATTGTAAAGACGTGTTTTAGATGTAAAATAATGTGGACTTAACGATAAAAATATAAAAAGTATGATTAGTTCAATACAAATGACTTTAAACGATATTTAGCGGAATTATCACCATTTTTTACCAAATTTTTTTTCTATTTTTTGTATTCACCCAAATGTATTGTAAACACGTGTTTTATATGTAAAATAATGTGAACTTAACGTTAAAAATATAAAAAGTATGATTAGTTTAATAGAAATGACTTAAGACAATATTTAGCGGATTCATCACCCGTATTTCAAAATTTTTTTACGACCTTTTATATTCACCCAAATGTATTGTAAAGACGTGTTTTAGATGTAAAATTATGTGAACTTAACGATAAAAATATAAAAAGTATGATTAGTTCAATACAAATGACTTTAAACGATATTTAGCGGAATTATCACCATTTTTTACCAAATTTTTTTTCTATTTTTTGTATTCACCCAAATGTATTGTAAAGACGTGTTTTAGATGTAAAATAACGTGAACTTAACGTTAAAAATATAAAAAGTATGATTAGTTTAATAGAAATGACTTCAGACGATATTTAGCGGATTCATCACCTGTATTTCAAAATTTTTTTACGACCTTTTATATTCACCCAAATGTATTGTAAACACGTGTTTTAGATGTAAAATAATGTGAACTTAACGTTAAAAATATAAAAAGTATGATTAGTTAAATAGAAATTACTTCAGACGATATTTAGCGGATTCATCACCTGTATTTCAAAATTTTTTTACGACCTTTTATATTCACCCAAATGTATTGTAAAGACGTGTTTTAGATGTAAAATAATGTGGACTTAACGATAAAAATATAAAAAGTATGATTAGTTCAATACAAATGACTTTAAACGATATTTAGCGGAATTATCACCATTTTTTACCCAATTTTTTCCCAAATTTTTTTTCTATTTTTTGTATTCACCCAAATGTATTGTAAAGACGTGTTTTAGATGTAAAATAATGTGAACTTAACGATAAAAATATAAAAAGTATGATTAGTTCAATAAAAATGACTTTAAACGATATTTAGCGAAATTATCACAATTTTTTACCAAATTTTTTCCCAAATTTTTTTTCTATTTTTTGTATTCACCCAAATGTATTGTAAACACGTGTTTTAGATGTAAAATAATGTGAACTTAACGTTAAAAATATAAAAAGTATGATTAGTTTAATAGAAATGACTTAAGACGATATTTAGCGGATTCATCACCTGTATTTCAAAATTTTTTTACGACCTTTTATATTCACCCAAATGTATTGTAAAGACGTGTTTTAGATGTAAAATAATGTGAACTTAATGTTAAAAATATAAAAAGTATGATTAGTTTAATAGAAATGACTTCAGACGATATTTAGCGGATTCATCACCTGTATTTCAAAATTTTTTTACGACCTTTTATATTCACCCAAATGTATTGTAAAGACGTGTTTTAGATGTAAAATAATGTGGACTTAACGATAAAAATATAAAAAGTATGATTAGTTCAATACAAATGACTTTAAACGATATTTAGCGGAATTATCACCATTTTTTACCAAATTTTTTTTCTATTTTTTGTATTCACCCAAATGTATTGTAAACCCGTGTTTTAGATGTAAAATAATGTGAACTTAACGTTAAAAATATAAAAAGTATGATTAGTTTAATAGAAATCACTTAGGACGATATTTAGCGGATTCATCACCTGTATTTCAAAATTTTTTTACGACCTTTTATATTCACCCAAATGTATTGTAAAGACGTGTTTTAGATGTAAAATAATGTGAACTTAACGATAAAAATATAAAAAGTATGATTAGTTCAATACAAATGACTTTAAACGATATTTAGCGGAATTATCACCATTTTTTACCAAATTTTTTTTCTATTTTTTGTATTCACCCAAATGTATTGTAAACACGTGTTTTAGATGTAAAATAATGTGAACTTAACGTTAAAAATATAAAAAGTATGATTAGTTCAATACAAATGACTTTAATCGATATTTTGCGAAATTATCACCATTTTTTACCAAATTTTTTCCCAAATTTTTTTTCTATTTTTTGTATTCACCCAAATGTATTGTAAAGACGTGTTTTAGACGTAAAATAATGTGAACTTAACGATAAAAATATAAAAAGTATGATTAGTTCAATACAAATGACTTTAATCGATATTTAGCGAAATTATCACCATTTTTTACCAAATTTTTTCCCAAATTTTTTTTTTTTTTTTGTATTCACCCAAATGTATTGTAAAGACGTGTTTTAGATGTAAAATAATGTGAACTTAACGATAAAAATATAAAAAGTATGATTAGTTCAATACAAATGACTTTAATCGATATTTAGCGAAATTATCACCATTTTTTACCAAATTTTTTCCCAAATTTTTTTTCTATTTTTTGTATTCACCCAAATGTATTGTAAACACGTGTTTTAGATGTAAAATAATGTGAACTTAACGTTAAAAATATAAAAAGTATGATTAGTTTAATAGAAATGACTTAAGACGATATTTAGCGGATTCATCACCCGTATTTCAAAATTTTTTTACGACCTTTTATATTCACCCAAATGTATTGTAAAGACGTGTTTTAGATGTAAAATTATGTTAACTTAACGATAAAAATATAAAAAGTATGATTAGTTCAATACAAATGACTTTAAACGATATTTAGCGGAATTATCACCATTTTTTACCCAATTTTTTCCCAAATTTTTTTTCTATTTTTTGTATTCACCCAAATGTATTGTAAAGACGTGTTTTAGATGTAAAATAATGTGAACTTAACGATAAAAATATAAAAAGTATGATTAGTTCAATACAAATGACTTTAATCGATATTTAGCGAAATTATCACCATTTTTTACCAAATTTTTTCCCAAATTTTTTTTCTATTTTTTGTATTCTTCCAAATGTATTGTAAAGACGTGTTTTAGATGTAAAATAATGTGGACTTAACGATAAAAATATAAAAAGTATGATTAGTTCAATATAAATGACTTTAAACGTTATTTAGTGGAATTATCACCATTTTTTACCAAATTTTTTTTCTATTTTTTGTATTCACCCAAATGTATTGTAAACACGTGTTTTAGATGTAAAATAATGTGAACTTAACGATAAAAATATAAAAAGTATGATTAATTCAATACAAATGACTTTAAACGATATTTAGCGGAATTATCACCATTTTTTACCCAATTTTTTCCCAAATTTTTTTTCTATTTTTTGTATTCACCCAAATGTATTGTAAAGACGTGTTTTAGATGTAAAATAATGTGAACTTAACGATAAAAATATAAAAAGTATGATTAGTTCAATACAAATGACTTTAATCGATATTTAGCGAAATTATCACCATTTTTTACCAAATTTTTTCCCAAATTTTTTTTCTATTTTTTGTATTCACCCAAATGTATTGTAAAGGTGTTTTAGATGTAAAATAATGTGGACTTAACGATAAAAATATAAAAAGTATGATTAGTTCAATACAAATGACTTTAAACGATATTTAGCGGAATTATAACCATTTTTTACCAAATTTTTTCCCAAATTTTTTTTCTATTTTTTATATTCACCCAAATGTATTGTAAACACGTGTTTTAGATGTAAAATAATGTGAACTTAACGTTAAAAATATAAAAAGTATGATTAGTTAAATAGAAATGTCTTCAGACGATATTTAGCGGATTCATCACCTGTACTTCAAAATTTTTTTACGATCTTTTATATTCACCCAAATGTATTGTAAAGACGTGTTTTAGATGTAAAATAATGTGGACTTAACGATAAAAATATAAAAAGTATGATTAGTTCAATACAAATGACTTTAAACGATATTTAGCGGAATTATCACCATTTTTTACCAAATTTTTTTTCTATTTTTTGTATTCACCCAAATGTATTGTAAACACGTGTTTTAGATGTAAAATAATGTGAACTTAACGTTAAAAATATAAAAAGTATGATTAGTTCAATACAAATGACTTTAATCGATATTTAGCGAAATTATCACCATTTTTTACCAAATTTTTTCCCAAATTTTTTTTCTATTTTTTGTATTCACCCAAATGTATTGTAAAGACGTGTTTTAGATGTAAAATAATGTGAACTTAACGATAAAAATATAAAAAGTATGATTAGTTCAATACAAATGACTTTAATCGATATTTAGCGAAATTATCACCATTTTTTACCAAATTTTTTCCCAAATTTTTTTTCTATTTTTTGTATTCACCCAAATGTATTGTAAAGACGTGTTTTAGATGTAAAATAATGTGAACTTAACGTTAAAAATATAAAAAGTATGATTAGTTAAATAGAAATGACTTCAGACGATATTTAGCGGATTCATCACCTGTATTTCAAAATTTTTTTACGACCTTTTGTATTCACCCAAATGTATTGTAAACACGTGTTTTATATGTAAAATAATGTGATCTTAACGTTAAAAATATAAAAAGTATGATTAGTTTAATAGAAATGACTTAAGACGATATTTAGCGGATTCATCACCCGTATTTCAAAATTTTTTTACGACCTTTTGTATTCACCCAAATGTATTGTAAACACGTGTTTTAGATGTAAAATAATGTGAACTTAACGTTAAAAATATAAAAAGTATGATTAGTTCAATACAAATGACTTTAATCGATATTTAGCGAAATTATCACCATTTTTTACCAAATTTTTTCCCAAATTTTTTTTCTATTTTTTGTATTCACCCAAATGTATTGTAAAGACGTGTTTTAGATGTAAAATATCGTGAACTTAACGTTAAAAATATAAAAAGTATGATTAGTTTAATATAAATGACTTTAAACGTTATTTAGTGGAATTATCACCATTTTTTACCAAATTTTTTTTCTATTTTTTGTATTCACCCAAATGTATTGTAAACACGTGTTTTAGATGTAAAATAATGTGAACTTAACGATAAAAATATAAAAAGTATGATTAGTTCAATACAAATGACTTTAATCGATATTTAGCGAAATTATCACCATTTTTTACCAAATTTCTTCCCAAATTTTTTTTCTATTTTTTGTATTCACCCAAATGTATTGTAAAGACGTGTTTTAGATGTAAAATAATGTGGACTTAATGATAAAAATATAAAAAGTATGATTAGTTCAATACAAATGACTTTAAACGATATTTAGCGGAATTATCACCATTTTTTACCCAATTTTTTCCCAAATTTTTTTTCTATTTTTTGTATTCACCCAAATGTATTGTAAAGACGTGTTTTAGATGTAAAATAATGTGAACTTAACGATAAAAATATAAAAAGTATGATTAGTTCAATACAAATGACTTTAATCGATATTTAGCGAAATTATCACCATTTTTTACCAAATTTTTTCCCAAATTTTTTTTCTATTTTTTGTATTCTTCCAAATGTATTGTAAAGACGTGTTTTAGATGTAAAATAATGTGGACTTAACGATAAAAATATAAAAAGTATGATTAGTTCAATATAAATGACTTTAAACGTTATTTAGTGGAATTATCACCATTTTTTACCAAATTTTTTTTCTATTTTTTGTATTCACCCAAATGTATTGTAAACACGTGTTTTAGATGTAAAATAATGTGAACTTAACGATAAAAATATAAAAAGTATGATTAGTTCAATACAAATGACTTTAAACGATATTTAGCGGAATTATCACCATTTTTTACCCAATTTTTTCCCAAATTTTTTTTCTATTTTTTGTATTCACCCAAATGTATTGTAAAGACGTGTTTTAGATGTAAAATAATGTGAACTTAACGATAAAAATATAAAAAGTATGATTAGTTCAATACAAATGACTTTAATCGATATTTAGCGAAATTATCACCATTTTTTACCAAATTTTTTCCCAAATTTTTTTTCTATTTTTTGTATTCACCCAAATGTATTGTAAAGGTGTTTTAGATGTAAAATAATGTGGACTTAACGATAAAAATATAAAAAGTATGATTAGTTCAATACAAATGACTTTAAACGATATTTAGCGGAATTATAACCATTTTTTACCAAATTTTTTCCCAAATTTTTTTTCTATTTTTTATATTCACCCAAATGTATTGTAAACACGTGTTTTAGATGTAAAATAATGTGAACTTAACGTTAAAAATATAAAAAGTATGATTAGTTAAATAGAAATGTCTTCAGACGATATTTAGCGGATTCATCACCTGTACTTCAAAATTTTTTTACGATCTTTTATATTCACCCAAATGTATTGTAAAGACGTGTTTTAGATGTAAAATAATGTGGACTTAACGATAAAAATATAAAAAGTATGATTAGTTCAATACAAATGACTTTAAACGATATTTAGCGGAATTATCACCATTTTTTACCAAATTTTTTTTCTATTTTTTGTATTCACCCAAATGTATTGTAAACACGTGTTTTAGATGTAAAATAATGTGAACTTAACGTTAAAAATATAAAAAGTATGATTAGTTCAATACAAATGACTTTAATCGATATTTAGCGAAATTATCACCATTTTTTACCAAATTTTTTCCCAAATTTTTTTTCTATTTTTTGTATTCACCCAAATGTATTGTAAAGACGTGTTTTAGATGTAAAATAATGTGAACTTAACGATAAAAATATAAAAAGTATGATTAGTTCAATACAAATGACTTTAATCGATATTTAGCGAAATTATCACCATTTTTTACCAAATTTTTTCCCAAATTTTTTTTCTATTTTTTGTATTCACCCAAATGTATTGTAAAGACGTGTTTTAGATGTAAAATAATGTGAACTTAACGTTAAAAATATAAAAAGTATGATTAGTTAAATAGAAATGACTTCAGACGATATTTAGCGGATTCATCACCTGTATTTCAAAATTTTTTTACGACCTTTTGTATTCACCCAAATGTATTGTAAACACGTGTTTTATATGTAAAATAATGTGATCTTAACGTTAAAAATATAAAAAGTATGATTAGTTTAATAGAAATGACTTAAGACGATATTTAGCGGATTCATCACCCGTATTTCAAAATTTTTTTACGACCTTTTGTATTCACCCAAATGTATTGTAAACACGTGTTTTAGATGTAAAATAATGTGAACTTAACGTTAAAAATATAAAAAGTATGATTAGTTCAATACAAATGACTTTAATCGATATTTAGCGAAATTATCACCATTTTTTACCAAATTTTTTCCCAAATTTTTTTTCTATTTTTTGTATTCACCCAAATGTATTGTAAAGACGTGTTTTAGATGTAAAATATCGTGAACTTAACGTTAAAAATATAAAAAGTATGATTAGTTTAATATAAATGACTTTAAACGTTATTTAGTGGAATTATCACCATTTTTTACCCAATTTTTTCCCAAATTTTTTTTCTATTTTTTGTATTCACCCAAATGTATTGTAAAGACGTGTTTTAGATGTAAAATAATGTGAACTTAACGATAAAAATATAAAAAGTATGATTAGTTCAATACAAATGACTTTAATCGATATTTAGCGAAATTATCACCATTTTTTACCAAATTTTTTCCCAAATTTTTTTTCTATTTTTTGTATTCACCCAAATGTATTGTAAAGGTGTTTTAGATGTAAAATAATGTGGACTTAACGATAAAAATATAAAAAGTATGATTAGTTCAATACAAATGACTTTAAACGATATTTAGCGGAATTATAACCATTTTTTACCAAATTTTTTCCCAAATTTTTTTTCTATTTTTTATATTCACCCAAATGTATTGTAAACACGTGTTTTAGATGTAAAATAATGTGAACTTAACGTTAAAAATATAAAAAGTATGATTAGTTAAATAGAAATGTCTTCAGACGATATTTAGCGGATTCATCACCTGTACTTCAAAATTTTTTTACGATCTTTTATATTCACCCAAATGTATTGTAAAGACGTGTTTTAGATGTAAAATAATGTGGACTTAACGATAAAAATATAAAAAGTATGATTAGTTCAATACAAATGACTTTAAACGATATTTAGCGGAATTATCACCATTTTTTACCAAATTTTTTTTCTATTTTTTGTATTCACCCAAATGTATTGTAAACACGTGTTTTAGATGTAAAATAATGTGAACTTAACGTTAAAAATATAAAAAGTATGATTAGTTCAATACAAATGACTTTAATCGATATTTAGCGAAATTATCACCATTTTTTACCAAATTTTTTCCCAAATTTTTTTTCTATTTTTTGTATTCACCCAAATGTATTGTAAAGACGTGTTTTAGATGTAAAATAATGTGAACTTAACGATAAAAATATAAAAAGTATGATTAGTTCAATACAAATGACTTTAATCGATATTTAGCGAAATTATCACCATTTTTTACCAAATTTTTTCCCAAATTTTTTTTCTATTTTTTGTATTCACCCAAATGTATTGTAAAGACGTGTTTTAGATGTAAAATAATGTGAACTTAACGTTAAAAATATAAAAAGTATGATTAGTTAAATAGAAATGACTTCAGACGATATTTAGCGGATTCATCACCTGTATTTCAAAATTTTTTTACGACCTTTTGTATTCACCCAAATGTATTGTAAACACGTGTTTTATATGTAAAATAATGTGATCTTAACGTTAAAAATATAAAAAGTATGATTAGTTTAATAGAAATGACTTAAGACGATATTTAGCGGATTCATCACCCGTATTTCAAAATTTTTTTACGACCTTTTGTATTCACCCAAATGTATTGTAAACACGTGTTTTAGATGTAAAATAATGTGAACTTAACGTTAAAAATATAAAAAGTATGATTAGTTCAATACAAATGACTTTAATCGATATTTAGCGAAATTATCACCATTTTTTACCAAATTTTTTCCCAAATTTTTTTTCTATTTTTTGTATTCACCCAAATGTATTGTAAAGACGTGTTTTAGATGTAAAATATCGTGAACTTAACGTTAAAAATATAAAAAGTATGATTAGTTTAATATAAATGACTTTAAACGTTATTTAGTGGAATTATCACCATTTTTTACCAAATTTTTTTTCTATTTTTTGTATTCACCCAAATGTATTGTAAACACGTGTTTTAGATGTAAAATAATGTGAACTTAACGATAAAAATATAAAAAGTATGATTAGTTCAATACAAATGACTTTAATCGATATTTAGCGAAATTATCACCATTTTTTACCAAATTTCTTCCCAAATTTTTTTTCTATTTTTTGTATTCACCCAAATGTATTGTAAAGACGTGTTTTAGATGTAAAATAATGTGGACTTAATGATAAAAATATAAAAAGTATGATTAGTTCAATACAAATGATTTAAAACGATATTTAGCGGAATTATAACCATTTTTTACCAAATTTTTTCCCAAATTTTTTTTCTATTTTTTGTATTCACCCAAATGTATTGTAAACACGTGTTTTAGATGTAAAATAATGTGAACTTAACGTTAAAAATATAAAAAGTATGATTAGTTAAATAGAAATGACTTCAGACGATATTTAGCGGATTCATCACCCGTATTTCAAAATTTTTTTACGACCTTTTGTATTCACCCAAATGTATTGTAAAGACGTGTTTTAGATGTAAAATTATGTGAACTTAACGATAAAAATATAAAAAGTATGATTAGTTCAATACAAATGACTTTAAACGATATTTAGCGGAATTATCACCATTTTTTACCAAATTTTTTTTCTATTTTTTGTATTCACCCAAATGTATTGTAAAGACGTGTTTTAGATGTAAAATAACGTGAACTTAACGTTAAAAATATAAAAAGTATGATTAGTTTAATATAAATGACTTTAAACGTTATTTAGTGGAATTATCACCATTTTTTACCAAATTTTTTTTCTATTTTTTGTATTCACCCAAATGTATTGTAAACACGTGTTTTAGATGTAAAATAATGTGAACTTAACGATAAAAATATAAAAAGTATGATTAGTTCAATACAAATGACTTTAAACGATATTTAGCGGAATTATCACCATTTTTTACCCAATTTTTTCCCAAATTTTTTTTCTATTTTTTGTATTCACCCAAATGTATTGTAAAGACGTGTTTTAGATGTAAAATAATGTGACCTTAACGATAAAAATATAAAAAGTATGATTAGTTCAATATAAATGACTTTAAACGTTATTTAGTGGAATTATCACCATTTTTTACCAAATTTTTTTTCTATTTTTTATATTCACCCATATGTATTGTAAACACGTGTTTTAGATGTAAAATAATGTGAACTTAACGATAAAAATATAAAAAGTATGATTAGTTCAATACAAATGACTTTAAACGATATTTAGCGGAATTATCACCATTTTTTACCCAATTTTTTCCCAAATTTTTTTTCTATTTTTTGTATTCACCCAAATGTATTGTAAACACGTGTTTTAGATGTAAAATAATGTGAACTTAACGATAAAAATATAAAAAGTATGATTAGTTCAATACAAATGACTTTAAACGATATTTAGCGGAATTATCACCATTTTTTACCCAATTTTTTCCCAAATTTTTTTTCTATTTTTTGTATTCACCCAAATGTATTGTAAAGACGTGTTTTAGATGTAAAATAATGTGAACTTAACGATAAAAATATAAAAAGTATGATTAGTTCAATACAAATGACTTTAATCGATATTTAGCGAAATTATCACCATTTTTTACCAAATTTTTTCCCAAATTTTTTTTCTATTTTTTGTATTCACCCAAATGTATTGTAAAGACGTGTTTTAGATGTAAAATAATGTGAACTTAACGATAAAAATATAAAAAGTATGATTAGTTCAATATAAATGACTTTAAACGTTATTTAGTGGAATTATCACCATTTTTTACCAAATTTTTTTTCTATTTTTTGTATTCACCCAAATGTATTGTAAAGACGTGTTTTAGATGTAAAATAATGTGAACTTAACGATAAAAATATAAAAAGTATGATTAGTTCAATACAAATGACTTTAAACGATATTTAGCGGAATTATCACCATTTTTTACCCAATTTTTTCCCAAATTTTTTTTCTATTTTTTGTATTCACCCAAATGTATTGTAAAGACGTGTTTTAGATGTAAAATAATGTGAACTTAACGATAAAAATATAAAACGTATGATTAGTTCAATATAAATGACTTTAAACGTTATTTAGTGGAATTATCACCATTTTTTACCAAATTTTTTTTCTATTTTTTGTATTCACCCAAATGTATTGTAAACACGTGTTTTAGATGTAAAATAATGTGAACTTAACGATAAAAATATAAAAAGTATGATTAGTTCAATACAAATGACTTTAAACGATATTTAGCGGAATTATCACCATTTTTTACCAAATTTTTTTTCTATTTTTTGTATTCACCCATATGTATTGTAAACACGTGTTTTAGATGTAAAATAATGTGAACTTAACGTTAAAAATATAAAAAGTATGATTAGTTCAATACAAATGACTTTAAACGATATTTAGCGGAATTATCACCATTTTTTACCCAATTTTTTCCCAAATTTTTTTTCTATTTTTTGTATTCACCCAAATGTATTGTAAAGACGTGTTTTAGATGTAAAATAATGTGAACTTAACGATAAAAATATAAAAAGTATGATTAGTTCAATACAAATGACTTTAATCGATATTTAGCGAAATTATCACCATTTTTTACCAAATTTTTTCCCAAATATTTTTTCTATTTTTTGTATTCACCCAAATGTATTGTAAAGACGTGTTTTAGATGTAAAATAATGTGAACTTAACGATAAAAATATAAAAAGTATGATTAGTTCAATATAAATGACTTTAAACGTTATTTAGTGGAATTATAACCATTTTTTACCAAATTTTTTACCAAATTTTTTTTCTATTTTTTGTATTCACCCAAATGTATTGTAAAGACGTGTTTTAGATGTAAAATAATGTGAACTTAACGATAAAAATATAAAAAGTATGATTAGTTCAATACAAATGACTTTAAACGATATTTAGCGGAATTATCACCATTTTTTACCCAATTTTTTCCCAAATTTTTTTTCTATTTTTTGTATTCACCCAAATGTATTGTAAAGACGTGTTTTAGATGTAAAATAATGTGAACTTAACGATAAAAATATAAAAAGTATGATTAGTTCAATACAAATGACTTTAATCGATATTTAGCGAAATTATCACCATTTTTTACCAAATTTTTTCCCAAATTTTTTTTCTATTTTTTGTATTCACCCAAATGTATTGTAAACACGTGTTTTAGATGTAAAATAATGTGAACTTAACGTTAAAAATATAAAAAGTATGATTAGTTCAATACAAATGACTTTAATCGATATTTAGCGAAATTATCACCATTTTTTACCAAATTTTTTCCCAAATTTTTTTTCTATTTTTTGTATTCACCCAAATGTATTGTAAAGACGTGTTTTAGATGTAAAATAATGTGAACTTAACGATAAAAATATAAAAAGTATGATTAGTTCAATACAAATGACTTTAATCGATATTTAGCGAAATGATCACCATTTTTTACCAAATTTTTTCCCAAATTTTTTTTCTATTTTTTGTATTCACCCAAATGTATTGTAAAGACGTGTTTTAGATGTAAAATAATGTGAAATTAACGATAAAAATATAAAAAGTATGATTAGTTCAATATAAATGACTTTAAACGTTATTTAGTGGAATTATCACCATTTTTTACCAAATTTTTTTTCTATTTTTTGTATTCACCCAAATGTATTGTAAAGACGTGTTTTAGATGTAAAATAATGTGAACTTAACGATAAAAATATAAAACGTATGATTAGTTCAATACAAATGACTTTAAACGTTATTTAGTGGAATTATCACCATTTTTTACCAAATTTTTTTTCTATTTTTTGTATTCACCCAAATGTATTGTAAACACGTGTTTTAGATGTAAAATAATGTGAACTTAACGATAAAAATATAAAAAGTATGATTAGTTCAATACAAATGACTTTAAACGATATTTAGCGGAATTATAACCATTTTTTACCAAATTTTTTCCCAAATTTTTTTTCTATTTTTTGTATTCACCCAAATGTATTGTAAACACGTGTTTTAGATGTAAAATAATGTGAACTTAACGTTAAAAATATAAAAAGTATGATTAGTTAAATAGAAATGACTTCAGACGATATTTAGCGGATTCATCACCTGTATTTCAAAATTTTTTTACGACCTTTTATATTCACCCAAATGTAGTGTAAAGACGTGTTTTAGATGTAAAATAATGTGGACTTAACGATAAAAATATAAAAAGTATGATTAGTTCATTACAAATGACTTTAAACGATATTTAGCGGAATTATCACCATTTTTTACCAAATTTTTTTCTATTTTTTGTATTCACCCAAATGTATTGTAAACACGTGTTTTAGATGTAAAATAATGTGAACTTAACGTTAAAAATATAAAAAGTATGATTAGTTCAATACAAATGACTTTAATCGATATTTAGCGAAATTATCACAATTTTTTACCAAATTTTTTCCCAAATTTTTTTTCTATTTTTTGTATTCACCCAAATGTATTGTAAAGACGTGTTTTAGATGTAAAATAATGTGAACTTAACGATAAAAATATAAAAAGTATGATTAGTTCAATACAAATGACTTTAATCGATATTTAGCGAAATTATCACCATTTTTTACCAAATTTTTTCCCAAATTTTTTTTCTATTTTTTGTATTCACCCAAATGTATTGTAAACACGTGTTTTAGATGTAAAATAATGTGAACTTAACGTTAAAAATATAAAAAGTATGATTAGTTAAATAGAAATGACTTCAGACGATATTTAGCGGATTCATCACCTGTATTTCAAAATTTTTTTACGACCTTTTATATTCACCCAAATGTATTGTAAAGACGTGTTTTAGATGTAAAATAATGTGGACTTAACGATAAAAATATAAAAAGTATGATTAGTTCAATACAAATGACTTTAAACGATATTTAGCGGAATTATCACCATTTTTTACCAAATTTTTTTTCTATTTTTTGTATTCACCCAAATGTATTGTAAACACGTGTTTTAGATGTAAAATAATGTGAACTTAACGTTAAAAATATAAAAAGTATGATTAGTTCAATACAAATGACTTTAATCGATATTTAGCGAAATTATCACCATTTTTTACCAAATTTTTTCCCAAATTTTTTTTCTATTTTTTGTATTCACCCAAATGTATTGTAAAGACGTGTTTTAGATGTAAAATAATGTGAACTTAACGATAAAAATATAAATAGTATGATTAGTTCAATACAAATGACTTTAATCGATATTTAGCGAAATTATCACCATTTTTTACCAAATTTTTTCCCAAATTTTTTTTCTATTTTTTGTATTCACCCAAATGTATTGTAAAGACGTGTTTTAGATGTAAAATAATGTGAAATTAACGATAAAAATATAAAAAGTATGATTAGTTCAATATAAATGACTTTAAACGTTATTTAGTGGAATTATCACCATTTTTTACCAAATTTTTTTTCTATTTTTTGTATTCACCCAAATGTATTGTAAAGACGTGTTTTAGATGTAAAATAATGTGAACTTAACGATAAAAATATAAAAGGTATGATTAGTTCAATACAAATGACTTTAAACGTTATTTAGTGGAATTATCACCATTTTTTACCAAATTTTTTTTCTATTTTTTGTATTCACCCAAATGTATTGTAAACACGTGTTTTAGATGTAAAATAATGTGAACTTAACGATAAAAATATAAAAAGTATGATTAGTTCAATACAAATGACTTTAAACGATATTTAGCGGAATTATCACCATTTTTTACCAAATTTTTTTCTATTTTTTGTATTCACCCAAATGTATTGTAAACACGTGTTTTAGATGTAAAATAATGTGAACTTAACGTTAAAAATATAAAAAGTATGATTAGTTCAATACAAATGACTTTAATCGATATTTAGCGAAATTATCACCATTTTTTACCAAATTTTTTCCCAAATTTTTTTTCTATTTTTTGTATTCACCCAAATGTATTGTAAAGACGTGTTTTAGATGTAAAATAATGTGAACTTAACGATAAAAATATAAAAAGTATGATTAGTTCAATACAAATGACTTTAATCGATATTTAGCGAAATTATCACCATTTTTTACCAAATTTTTTCCCAAATTTTTTTTCTATTTTTTGTATTCACCCAAATGTATTGTAAAGACGTGTTTTAGATGTAAAATAATGTGAAATTAACGATAAAAATATAAAAAGTATGATTAGTTCAATATAAATGACTTTAAACGTTATTTAGTGGAATTATCACCATTTTTTACCAAATTTTTTTTCTATTTTTTGTATTCACCCAAATGTATTGTAAACACGTGTTTTAGATGTAAAATAATGTGAACTTAACGATAAAAATATAAAAAGTATGATTAGTTCAATACAAATGACTTTAATCGATATTTAGCGAAATTATCACCATTTTTTACCAAATTTTTTCCCAAATTTTTTTTCTATTTTTTGTATTCACCCAAATGTATTGTAAAGACGTGTTTTAGATGTAAAATAATGTGAACTTAACGATAAAAATATAAAAAGTATGATTAGTTCAATATAAATGACTTTAAACGTTATTTAGTGGAATTATCACCATTTTTTACCAAATTTTTTTTCTATTTTTTGTATTCACCCAAATGTATTGTAAAGACGTGTTTTAGATGTAAAATAATGTGAACTTAACGATAAAAATATAAAAAGTATGATTAGTTCAATACAAATGACTTTAATCGATATTAAGCGAAATTATCACCATTTTTTACCAAATTTCTTCCCAAATTTTTTTTCTATTTTTTGTATTCACCCAAATGTATTGTAAAGACGTGTTTTAGATGTAAAATAATGTGGACTTAATGATAAAAATATAAAAAGTATGATTAGTTAAATAGAAATGACTTCAGACGATATTTAGCGGATTCATCACCTGTATTTCAAAATTTTTTTACGACCTTTTATATTCACCCAAATGTATTGTAAAGACGTGTTTTAGATGTAAAATAATGTGGACTTAACGATAAAAATATAAAAAGTATGATTAGTTCAATACAAATGACTTTAAACGATATTTAGCGGAATTATCACCATTTTTTACCAAATTTTTTTTCTATTTTTTGTATTCACCCAAATGTATTGTAAACACGTGTTTTAGATGTAAAATAATGTGAACTTAACGATAAAAATATAAAAAGTATGATTAGTTCAATATAAATGACTTTAAACGTTATTTAGTGGAATTATCACCATTTTTTACCAAATTTTTTTTCTATTTTTTGTATTCACCCAAATGTATTGTAAAGACGTGTTTTAGATGTAAAATAATGTGAACTTAACGATAAAAATATAAAAAGTATGATTAGTTCAATACAAATGACTTTAAACGATATTTAGCGGAATTATCACCATTTTTTACCCAATTTTTTCCCAAATTTTTTTTCTATTTTTTGTATTCACCCAAATGTATTGTAAAGACGTGTTTTAGATGTAAAATAATGTGAACTTAACGATAAAAATATAAAAAGTATGATTAGTTCAATACAAATGACTTTAATCGATATTTAGCAAAATTATCACCATTTTTTACCAAATTTTTTCCCAAATTTTTTTTCTATTTTTTGTATTCACCCAAATGTATTGTAAACACGTGTTTTAGATGTAAAATAATGTGAACTTAACGATAAAAATATAAAAAGTATGATTAGTTCAATACAAATGACTTTAATCCATATTTAGCGAAATTATCACCATTTTTTACCAAATTTTTTCCCAAATTTTTTTTCTATTTTTTGTATTCACCCAAATGTATTGTAAAGACGTGTTTTAGATGTAAAATAATGTGAACTTAACGATAAAAATATAAAAAGTATGATTAGTTCAATATAAATGACTTTAAACGTTATTTAGTGGAATTATCACCATTTTTTACCAAATTTTTTTTCTATTTTTTGTATTCACCCAAATGTATTGTAAAGACGTGTTTTAGATGTAAAATAATGTGAACTTAACGATAAAAATATAAAAAGTATGATTAGTTCAATACAAATGACTTTAAACGATATTTAGCGGAATTATCACCATTTTTTACCCAATTTTTTCCCAAATTTTTTTTCTATTTTTTGTATTCACCCAAATGTATTGTAAAGACGTGTTTTAGATGTAAAATAATGTGAAATTAACGATAAAAATATAAAAAGTATGATTAGTTCAATATAAATGACTTTAAACGTTATTTAGTGGAATTATCACCATTTTTTACCAAATTTTTTTTCTATTTTTTGTATTCACCCAAATGTATTGTAAACACGTGTTTTAGATGTAAAATAATGTGAACTTAACGATAAAAATATAAAACGTATGATTAGTTCAATACAAATGACTTTAAACGTTATTTAGTGGAATTATCACCATTTTTTACCAAATTTTTTTTCTATTTTTTGTATTCACCCAAATGTATTGTAAACACGTGTTTTAGATGTAAAATAATGTGAACTTAACGATAAAAATATAAAAAGTATGATTAGTTCAATACAAATGACTTTATACGATATTTAGCGGAATTATAACCATTTTTTACCAAATTTTTTCCCAAATTTTTTTTCTATTTTTTGTATTCACCCAAATGTATTGTAAACACGTGTTTTAGATGTAAAATAATGTGAACTTAACGTTAAAAATATAAAAAGTATGATTAGTTAAATAGAAATGACTTCAGACGATATTTAGCGGATTCATCACCTGTATTTCAAAATTTTTTTACGACCTTTTATATTCACCCAAATGTAGTGTAAAGACGTGTTTTAGATGTGAAATAATGTGGACTTAACGATAAAAATATAAAAAGTATGATTAGTTCAATACAAATGACTTTAAACGATATTTAGCGGAATTATCACCATTTTTTACCAAATTTTTTTCTATTTTTTGTATTCACCCAAATGTATTGTAAACACGTGTTTTAGATGTAAAATAATGTGAACTTAACGTTAAAAATATAAAAAGTATGATTAGTTCAATACAAATGACTTTAATCGATATTTAGCGAAATTATCACCATTTTTTACCAAATTTTTTCCCAAATTTTTTTTCTATTTTTTGTATTCACCCAAATGTATTGTAAAGACGTGTTTTAGATGTAAAATAATGTGAACTTAACGATAAAAATATAAAAAGTATGATTAGTTCAATACAAATGACTTTAATCGATATTTAGCGAAATTATCACCATTTTTTACCAAATTTTTTCCCAAATTTTTTTTCTATTTTTTGTATTCACCCAAATGTATTGTAAACACGTGTTTTAGATGTAAAATAATGTGAACTTAACGTTAAAAATATAAAAAGTATGATTAGTTAAATAGAAATGACTTCAGACGATATTTAGCGGATTCATCACCTGTATTTCAAAATTTTTTTACGACCTTTTATATTCACCCAAATGTATTGTAAAGACGTGTTTTAGATGTAAAATAATGTGGACTTAACGATAAAAATATAAAAAGTATGATTAGTTCAATACAAATGACTTTAAACGATATTTAGCGGAATTATCACCATTTTTTACCAAATTTTTTTTCTATTTTTTGTATTCACCCAAATGTATTGTAAACACGTGTTTTAGATGTAAAATAATGTGAACTTAACGTTAAAAATATAAAAAGTATGATTAGTTCAATACAAATGACTTTAATCGATATTTAGCGAAATTATCACCATTTTTTACCAAATTTTTTCCCAAATTTTTTTTCTATTTTTTGTATTCACCCAAATGTATTGTAAAGACGTGTTTTAGATGTAAAATAATGTGAACTTAACGATAAAAATATAAAAAGTATGATTAGTTCAATACAAATGACTTTAATCGATATTTAGCGAAATTATCACCATTTTTTACCAAATTTTTTCCCAAATTTTTTTTCTATTTTTTGTATTCACCCAAATGTATTGTAAAGACGTGTTTTAGATGTAAAATAATGTGAAATTAACGATAAAAATATAAAAAGTATGATTAGTTCAATATAAATGACTTTAAACGTTATTTAGTGGAATTATCACCATTTTTTACCAAATTTTTTTTCTATTTTTTGTATTCACCCAAATGTATTGTAAAGACGTGTTTTAGATGTAAAATAATGTGAACTTAACGATAAAAATATAAAACGTATGATTAGTTCAAAACAAATGACTTTAAACGTTATTTAGTGGAATTATCACCATTTTTTACCAAATTTTTTTTCTATTTTTTGTATTCACCCAAATGTATTGTAAACACGTGTTTTAGATGTAAAATAATGTGAACTTAACGATAAAAATATAAAAAGTATGATTAGTTCAATACAAATGACTTTAAACGATATTTAGCGGAATTATAACCATTTTTTACCAAATTTTTTCCCAAATTTTTTTTCTATTTTTTGTATTCACCCAAATGTATTGTAAACACGTGTTTTAGATGTAAAATAATGTGAACTTAACGTTAAAAATATAAAAAGTATGATTAGTTAAATAGAAATGACTTCAGACGATATTTAGCGGATTCATCACCTGTATTTCAAAATTTTTTTACGACCTTTTATATTCACCCAAATGTAGTGTAAAGACGTGTTTTAGATGTAAAATAATGTGGACTTAAAGATAAAAATATAAAAAGTATGATTAGTTCAATACAAATGACTTTAAACGATATTTAGCGGAATTATCACCATTTTTTACCAAATTTTTTTCTATTTTTTGTATTCACCCAAATGTATTGTAAACACGTGTTTTAGATGTAAAATAATGTGAACTTAACGTTAAAAATATAAAAAGTATGATTAGTTCAATACAAATGACTTTAATCGATATTTAGCGAAATTATCACCATTTTTTACCAAATTTTTTCCCAAATTTTTTTTCTATTTTTTGTATTCACCCAAATGTATTGTAAAGACGTGTTTTAGATGTAAAATAATGTGAACTTAACGATAAAAATATAAAAAGTATGATTAGTTCAATACAAATGACTTTAATCGATATTTAGCGAAATTATCACCATTTTTTACCAAATTTTTTCCCAAATTTTTTTTCTATTTTTTGTATTCACCCAAATGTATTGTAAAGACGTGTTTTAGATGTAAAATAATGTGAAATTAACGATAAAAATATAAAAAGTATGATTAGTTCAATATAAATGACTTTAAACGTTATTTAGTGGAATTATCACCATTTTTTACCAAATTTTTTTTCTATTTTTTGTATTCACCCAAATGTATTGTAAACACGTGTTTTAGATGTAAAATAATGTGAACTTAACGATAAAAATATAAAAAGTATGATTAGTTCAATACAAATGACTTTAATCGATATTTAGCGAAATTATCACCATTTTTTACCAAATTTTTTCCCAAATTTTTTTTCTATTTTTTGTATTCACCCAAATGTATTGTAAAGACGTGTTTTAGATGTAAAATAATGTGAACTTAACGATAAAAATATAAAAAGTATGATTAGTTCAATATAAATGACTTTAAACGTTATTTAGTGGAATTATCACCATTTTTTACCAAATTTTTTTTCTATTTTTTGTATTCACCCAAATGTATTGTAAAGACGTGTTTTAGATGTAAAATAATGTGAACTTAACGATAAAAATATAAAAAGTATGATTAGTTCAATACAAATGACTTTAATCGATATTAAGCGAAATTATCACCATTTTTTACCAAATTTCTTCCCAAATTTTTTTTCTATTTTTTGTATTCACCCAAATGTATTGTAAAGACGTGTTTTAGATGTAAAATAATGTGGACTTAATGATAAAAATATAAAAAGTATGATTAGTTAAATAGAAATGACTTCAGACGATATTTAGCGGATTCATCACCTGTATTTCAAAATTTTTTTACGACCTTTTATATTCACCCAAATGTATTGTAAAGACGTGTTTTAGATGTAAAATAATGTGGACTTAACGATAAAAATATAAAAAGTATGATTAGTTCAATATAAATGACTTTAAACGTTATTTAGTGGAATTATCACCATTTTTTACCAAATTTTTTTTCTATTTTTTGTATTCACCCAAATGTATTGTAAAGACGTGTTTTAGATGTAAAATAATGTGAACTTAACGATAAAAATATAAAACGTATGATTAGTTCAATACAAATGACTTTAAACGTTATTTAGTGGAATTATCACCATTTTTTACCAAATTTTTTTTCTATTTTTTGTATTCACCCAAATGTATTGTAAACACGTGTTTTAGATGTAAAATAATGTGAACTTAACGATAAAAATATAAAAAGTATGATTAGTTCAATACAAATGACTTTAAACGATATTTAGCGGAATTATAACCATTTTTTACCAAATTTTTTCCCAAATTTTTTTTCTATTTTTTGTATTCACCCAAATGTATTGTAAACACGTGTTTTAGATGTAAAATAATGTGAACTTAACGTTAAAAATATAAAAAGTATGATTAGTTAAATAGAAATGACTTCAGACGATATTTAGCGGATTCATCACCTGTATTTCAAAATTTTTTTACGACCTTTTATATTCACCCAAATGTAGTGTAAAGACGTGTTTTAGATGTAAAATAATGTGAACTTAACGTTAAAAATATAAAAAGTATGATTAGTTCAATACAAATGACTTTAATCGATATTTAGCGAAATTATCACCATTTTTTACCAAATTTTTTCCCAAATTTTTTTTCTATTTTTTGTATTCACCCAAATGTATTGTAAAGACGTGTTTTAGATGTAAAATAATGTGAACTTAACGATAAAAATATAAAAAGTATGATTAGTTCAATACAAATGACTTTAATCGATATTAAGCGAAATTATCACCATTTTTTACCAAATTTCTTCCCAAATTTTTTTTCTATTTTTTGTATTCACCCAAATGTATTGTAAAGACGTGTTTTAGATGTAAAATAATGTGGACTTAATGATAAAAATATAAAAAGTATGATTAGTTAAATAGAAATGACTTCAGACGATATTTAGCGGATTCATCACCTGTATTTCAAAATTTTTTTACGACCTTTTATATTCACCCAAATGTATTGTAAAGACGTGTTTTAGATGTAAAATAATGTGGACTTAACGATAAAAATATAAAAAGTATGATTAGTTCAATACAAATGACTTTAAACGATATTTAGCGGAATTATCACCATTTTTTACCAAATTTTTTTTCTATTTTTTGTATTCACCCAAATGTATTGTAAACACGTGTTTTAGATGTAAAATAATGTGAACTTAACGATAAAAATATAAAAAGTATGATTAGTTCAATATAAATGACTTTAAACGTTATTTAGTGGAATTATCACCATTTTTTACCAAATTTTTTTTCTATTTTTTGTATTCACCCAAATGTATTGTAAAGACGTGTTTTAGATGTAAAATAATGTGAACTTAACGATAAAAATATAAAAAGTATGATTAGTTCAATACAAATGACTTTAAACGATATTTAGCGGAATTATCACCATTTTTTACCCAATTTTTTCCCAAATTTTTTTTCTATTTTTTGTATTCACCCAAATGTATTGTAAAGACGTGTTTTAGATGTAAAATAATGTGAACTTAACGATAAAAATATAAAAAGTATGATTAGTTCAATACAAATGACTTTAATCGATATTTAGCAAAATTATCACCATTTTTTACCAAATTTTTTCCCAAATTTTTTTTCTATTTTTTGTATTCACCCAAATGTATTGTAAACACGTGTTTTAGATGTAAAATAATGTGAACTTAACGATAAAAATATAAAAAGTATGATTAGTTCAATACAAATGACTTTAATCGATATTTAGCGAAATTATCACCATTTTTTACCAAATTTTTTCCCAAATTTTTTTTCTATTTTTTGTATTCACCCAAATGTATTGTAAAGACGTGTTTTAGATGTAAAATAATGTGAACTTAACGATAAAAATATAAAAAGTATGATTAGTTCAATATAAATGACTTTAAACGTTATTTAGTGGAATTATCACCATTTTTTACCAAATTTTTTTTCTATTTTTTGTATTCACCCAAATGTATTGTAAAGACGTGTTTTAGATGTAAAATAATGTGAACTTAACGATAAAAATATAAAAAGTATGATTAGTTCAATACAAATGACTTTAAACGATATTTAGCGGAATTATCACCATTTTTTACCCAATTTTTTCCCAAATTTTTTTTCTATTTTTTGTATTCACCCAAATGTATTGTAAAGACGTGTTTTAGATGTAAAATAATGTGAAATTAACGATAAAAATATAAAAAGTATGATTAGTTCAATATAAATGACTTTAAACGTTATTTAGTGGAATTATCACCATTTTTTACCAAATTTTTTTTCTATTTTTTGTATTCACCCAAATGTATTGTAAACACGTGTTTTAGATGTAAAATAATGTGAACTTAACGATAAAAATATAAAACGTATGATTAGTTCAATACAAATGACTTTAAACGTTATTTAGTGGAATTATCACCATTTTTTACCAAATTTTTTTTCTATTTTTTTTTTATTCACCCAAATGTATTGTAAACACGTGTTTTAGATGTAAAATAATGTGAACTTAACGATAAAAATATAAAAAGTATGATTAGTTCAATACAAATGACTTTATACGATATTTAGCGGAATTATAACCATTTTTTACCAAATTTTTTCCCAAATTTTTTTTCTATTTTTTGTATTCACCCAAATGTATTGTAAACACGTGTTTTAGATGTAAAATAATGTGAACTTAACGTTAAAAATATAAAAAGTATGATTAGTTAAATAGAAATGACTTCAGACGATATTTAGCGGATTCATCACCTGTATTTCAAAATTTTTTTACGACCTTTTATATTCACCCAAATGTAGTGTAAAGACGTGTTTTAGATGTGAAATAATGTGGACTTAACGATAAAAATATAAAAAGTATGATTAGTTCAATACAAATGACTTTAAACGATATTTAGCGGAATTATCACCATTTTTTACCAAATTTTTTTCTATTTTTTGTATTCACCCAAATGTATTGTAAACACGTGTTTTAGATGTAAAATAATGTGAACTTAACGTTAAAAATATAAAAAGTATGATTAGTTCAATACAAATGACTTTAATCGATATTTAGCGAAATTATCACCATTTTTTACCAAATTTTTTCCCAAATTTTTTTTCTATTTTTTGTATTCACCCAAATGTATTGTAAAGACGTGTTTTAGATGTAAAATAATGTGAACTTAACGATAAAAATATAAAAAGTATGATTAGTTCAATACAAATGACTTTAATCGATATTTAGCGAAATTATCACCATTTTTTACCAAATTTTTTCCCAAATTTTTTTTCTATTTTTTGTATTCACCCAAATGTATTGTAAACACGTGTTTTAGATGTAAAATAATGTGAACTTAACGTTAAAAATATAAAAAGTATGATTAGTTAAATAGAAATGACTTCAGACGATATTTAGCGGATTCATCACCTGTATTTCAAAATTTTTTTACGACCTTTTATATTCACCCAAATGTATTGTAAAGACGTGTTTTAGATGTAAAATAATGTGGACTTAACGATAAAAATATAAAAAGTATGATTAGTTCAATACAAATGACTTTAAACGATATTTAGCGGAATTATCACCATTTTTTACCAAATTTTTTTTCTATTTTTTGTATTCACCCAAATGTATTGTAAACACGTGTTTTAGATGTAAAATAATGTGAACTTAACGTTAAAAATATAAAAAGTATGATTAGTTCAATACAAATGACTTTAATCGATATTTAGCGAAATTATCACCATTTTTTACCAAATTTTTTCCCAAATTTTTTTTCTATTTTTTGTATTCACCCAAATGTATTGTAAAGACGTGTTTTAGATGTAAAATAATGTGAACTTAACGATAAAAATATAAAAAGTATGATTAGTTCAATACAAATGACTTTAATCGATATTTAGCGAAATTATCACCATTTTTTACCAAATTTTTTCCCAAATTTTTTTTCTATTTTTTGTATTCACCCAAATGTATTGTAAAGACGTGTTTTAGATGTAAAATAATGTGAAATTAACGATAAAAATATAAAAAGTATGATTAGTTCAATATAAATGACTTTAAACGTTATTTAGTGGAATTATCACCATTTTTTACCAAATTTTTTTTCTATTTTTTGTATTCACCCAAATGTATTGTAAAGACGTGTTTTAGATGTAAAATAATGTGAACTTAACGATAAAAATATAAAACGTATGATTAGTTCAATACAAATGACTTTAAACGTTATTTAGTGGAATTATCACCATTTTTTACCAAATTTTTTTTCTATTTTTTGTATTCACCCAAATGTATTGTAAACACGTGTTTTAGATGTAAAATAATGTGAACTTAACGATAAAAATATAAAAAGTATGATTAGTTCAATACAAATGACTTTAAACGATATTTAGCGGAATTATAACCATTTTTTACCAAATTTTTTCCCAAATTTTTTTTCTATTTTTTGTATTCACCCAAATGTATTGTAAACACGTGTTTTAGATGTAAAATAATGTGAACTTAACGTTAAAAATATAAAAAGTATGATTAGTTAAATAGAAATGACTTCAGACGATATTTAGCGGATTCATCACCTGTATTTCAAAATTTTTTTACGACCTTTTATATTCACCCAAATGTAGTGTAAAGACGTGTTTTAGATGTAAAATAATGTGGACTTAACGATAAAAATATAAAAAGTATGATTAGTTCAATACAAATGACTTTAAACGATATTTAGCGGAATTATCACCATTTTTTACCAAATTTTTTTCTATTTTTTGTATTCACCCAAATGTATTGTAAACACGTGTTTTAGATGTAAAATAATGTGAACTTAACGTTAAAAATATAAAAAGTATGATTAGTTCAATACAAATGACTTTAATCGATATTTAGCGAAATTATCACCATTTTTTACCAAATTTTTTCCCAAATTTTTTTTCTATTTTTTGTATTCACCCAAATGTATTGTAAAGACGTGTTTTAGATGTAAAATAATGTGAACTTAACGATAAAAATATAAAAAGTATGATTAGTTCAATACAAATGACTTTAATCGATATTTAGCGAAATTATCACCATTTTTTACCAAATTTTTTCCCAAATTTTTTTTCTATTTTTTGTATTCACCCAAATGTATTGTAAAGACGTGTTTTAGATGTAAAATAATGTGAAATTAACGATAAAAATATAAAAAGTATGATTAGTTCAATATAAATGACTTTAAACGTTATTTAGTGGAATTATCACCATTTTTTACCAAATTTTTTTTCTATTTTTTGTATTCACCCAAATGTATTGTAAACACGTGTTTTAGATGTAAAATAATGTGAACTTAACGATAAAAATATAAAAAGTATGATTAGTTCAATACAAATGACTTTAATCGATATTTAGCGAAATTATCACCATTTTTTACCAAATTTTTTCCCAAATTTTTTTTCTATTTTTTGTATTCACCCAAATGTATTGTAAAGACGTGTTTTAGATGTAAAATAATGTGAACTTAACGATAAAAATATAAAAAGTATGATTAGTTCAATATAAATGACTTTAAACGTTATTTAGTGGAATTATCACCATTTTTTACCAAATTTTTTTTCTATTTTTTGTATTCACCCAAATGTATTGTAAAGACGTGTTTTAGATGTAAAATAATGTGAACTTAACGATAAAAATATAAAAAGTATGATTAGTTCAATACAAATGACTTTAATCGATATTAAGCGAAATTATCACCATTTTTTACCAAATTTCTTCCCAAATTTTTTTTCTATTTTTTGTATTCACCCAAATGTATTGTAAAGACGTGTTTTAGATGTAAAATAATGTGGACTTAATGATAAAAATATAAAAAGTATGATTAGTTAAATAGAAATGACTTCAGACGATATTTAGCGGATTCATCACCTGTATTTCAAAATTTTTTTACGACCTTTTATATTCACCCAAATGTATTGTAAAGACGTGTTTTAGATGTAAAATAATGTGGACTTAACGATAAAAATATAAAAAGTATGATTAGTTCAATATAAATGACTTTAAACGTTATTTAGTGGAATTATCACCATTTTTTACCAAATTTTTTTTCTATTTTTTGTATTCACCCAAATGTATTGTAAAGACGTGTTTTAGATGTAAAATAATGTGAACTTAACGATAAAAATATAAAACGTATGATTAGTTCAATACAAATGACTTTAAACGTTATTTAGTGGAATTATCACCATTTTTTACCAAATTTTTTTTCTATTTTTTGTATTCACCCAAATGTATTGTAAACACGTGTTTTAGATGTAAAATAATGTGAACTTAACGATAAAAATATAAAAAGTATGATTAGTTCAATACAAATGACTTTAAACGATATTTAGCGGAATTATAACCATTTTTTACCAAATTTTTTCCCAAATTTTTTTTCTATTTTTTGTATTCACCCAAATGTATTGTAAACACGTGTTTTAGATGTAAAATAATGTGAACTTAACGTTAAAAATATAAAAAGTATGATTAGTTAAATAGAAATGACTTCAGACGATATTTAGCGGATTCATCACCTGTATTTCAAAATTTTTTTACGACCTTTTATATTCACCCAAATGTAGTGTAAAGACGTGTTTTAGATGTAAAATAATGTGAACTTAACGTTAAAAATATAAAAAGTATGATTAGTTCAATACAAATGACTTTAATCGATATTTAGCGAAATTATCACCATTTTTTACCAAATTTTTTCCCAAATTTTTTTTCTATTTTTTGTATTCACCCAAATGTATTGTAAAGACGTGTTTTAGATGTAAAATAATGTGAACTTAACGATAAAAATATAAAAAGTATGATTAGTTCAATACAAATGACTTTAATCGATATTTAGCGAAATTATCACCATTTTTTACCAAATTTTTTCCCAAATTTTTTTTCTATTTTTTGTATTCACCCAAATGTATTGTAAAGACGTGTTTTAGATGTAAAATAATGTGAAATTAACGATAAAAATATAAAAAGTATGATTAGTTCAATATAAATGACTTTAAACGTTATTTAGTGGAATTATCACCATTTTTTACCAAATTTTTTTTCTATTTTTTGTATTCACCCAAATGTATTGTAAACACGTGTTTTAGATGTAAAATAATGTGAACTTAACGATAAAAATATAAAAAGTATGATTAGTTCAATACAAATGACTTTAATCGATATTTAGCGAAATTATCACCATTTTTTACCAAATTTTTTCCCAAATTTTTTTTCTATTTTTTGTATTCACCCAAATGTATTGTAAAGACGTGTTTTAGATGTAAAATAATGTGAACTTAACGATAAAAATATAAAAAGTATGATTAGTTCAATATAAATGACTTTAAACGTTATTTAGTGGAATTATCACCATTTTTTACCAAATTTTTTTTCTATTTTTTGTATTCACCCAAATGTATTGTAAAGACGTGTTTTAGATGTAAAATAATGTGAACTTAACGATAAAAATATAAAAAGTATGATTAGTTCAATACAAATGACTTTAATCGATATTTAGCGAAATTATCACCATTTTTTACCAAATTTTTTCCCAAATTTTTTTTCTATTTTTTGTATTCACCCAAATGTATTGTAAAGACGTGTTTTAGATGTAAAATAATGTGAACTTAACGATAAAAATATAAAAAGTATGATTAGTTCAATATAAATGACTTTAAACGTTATTTAGTGGAATTATCACCATTTTTTACCAAATTTTTTTTCTATTTTTTGTATTCACCCAAATGTATTGTAAAGACGTGTTTTAGATGTAAAATAATGTGAACTTAACGATAAAAATATAAAAAGTATGATTAGTTCAATACAAATGACTTTAATCGATATTAAGCGAAATTATCACCATTTTTTACCAAATTTCTTCCCAAATTTTTTTTCTATTTTTTGTATTCACCCAAATGTATTGTAAAGACGTGTTTTAGATGTAAAATAATGTGGACTTAATGATAAAAATATAAAAAGTATGATTAGTTAAATAGAAATGACTTCAGACGATATTTAGCGGATTCATCACCTGTATTTCAAAATTTTTTTACGACCTTTTATATTCACCCAAATGTATTGTAAAGACGTGTTTTAGATGTAAAATAATGTGGACTTAACGATAAAAATATAAAAAGTATGATTAGTCCAATACAAATGACTTTAAACGATATTTAGCGGAATTATCACCATTTTTTACCAAATTTTTTTTCTATTTTTTGTATTCACCCAAATGTATTGTAAACACGTGTTTTAGATGTAAAATAATGTGAACTTAACGTTAAAAATATAAAAAGTATGATTAGTTCAATACAAATGACTTTAATCGATATTTAGCGAAATTATCACCATTTTTTACCAAATTTTTTCCCAAATTTTTTTTCTATTTTTTGTATTCACCCAAATGTATTGTAAAGACGTGTTTTAGATGTAAAATAATGTGAACTTAACGATAAAAATACAAAAAGTATGATTAGTTCAATACAAATGACTTTAATCGATATTTAGCGAAATTATCACCATTATTTACCAAATTATTTCCCAAATTTTTTTTCTATTTTTTGTATTCACCCAAATGTATTGTAAAGACGTGTTTTAGATGTAAAATAATGTGAAATTAACGATAAAAATATAAAAAGTATGATTAGTTCAATATAAATGACTTTAAACGTTATTTAGTGGAATTATCACCATTTTTTACCAAATTTTTTTTCTATTTTTTGTATTCACCCAAATGTATTGTAAACACGTGTTTTAGATGTAAAATAATGTGAACTTAACGATAAAAATATAAAAAGTATGATTAGTTCAATACAAATGACTTTAATCGATATTTAGCGAAATTATCACCATTTTTTACCAAATTTTTTCCCAAATTTTTTTTCTATTTTTTGGATTCACCCAAATGTATTGTAAAGACGTGTTTTAGATGTAAAATAATGTGAACTTAACGATAAAAATATAAAAAGTATGATTAGTTCAATATAAATGACTTTAAACGTTATTTAGTGGAATTATCACCATTTTTTACCAAATTTTTTTTCTATTTTTTGTATTCACCCAAATGTATTGTAAACACGTGTTTTAGATGTAAAATAATGTGAACTTAACGATAAAAATATAAAAAGTATGATTAGTTCAATACAAATGACTTTAATCGATATTTAGCGAAATTATCACCATTTTTTACCAAATTTTTTCCCAAATTTTTTTTCTATTTTTTGTATTCACCCAAATGTATTGTAAAGACGTGTTTTAGATGTAAAACAATGTGAACTTAACGATAAAAATATAAAAAGTATGATTAGTTCAATACAAATGACTTTAATCGATATTTAGCGAAATTATCACCATTTTTTACCAAATTTCTTCCCAAATTTTTTTTCTATTTTTTGTATTCACCCAAATGTATTGTAAAGACGTGTTTTAGATGTAAAATAATGTGGACTTAATGATAAAAATATAAAAAGTATGATTAGTTCAATACAAATGACTTAAAACGATATTTAGCGGAATTATAACCATTTTTTACCAAATTTTTTCCCAAATTTTTTTTCTATTTTTTGTATTCACCCAAATGTATTGTAAACACGTGTTTTAGATGTAAAATAATGTGAACTTAACGTTAAAAATATAAAAAGTATGATTAGTTAAATAGAAATGACTTCAGACGATATTTAGCGGATTCATCACCTGTATTTCAAAATTTTTTTACGACCTTTTATATTCACCCAAATGTATTGTAAAGACGTGTTTTAGATGTAAAATAATGTGGACTTAACGATAAAAATATAAAAAGTATGATTAGTTCAATACAAATGACTTTAAACGATATTTAGCGGAATTATCGCCATTTTTTACCAAATTTTTTTTCTATTTTTTGTATTCACCCAAATGTATTGTAAACACGTGTTTTAGATGTAAAATAATGTGAACTTAACGTTAAAAATATAAAAAGTATGATTAGTTCAATACAAATGACTTTAATCGATATTTAGCGAAATTATCACCATTTTTTACCAAATTTTTTCCCAAATTTTTTTTCTATTTTTTGTATTCACCCAAATGTATTGTAAAGACGTGTTTTAGATGTAAAATAATGTGAACTTAACGATAAAAATATAAAAAGTATGATTAGTTCAATATAAATGACTTTAAACGTTATTTAGTGGAATTATCACCATTTTTTACCAAATTTTTTTTCTATTTTTTGTATTCACCCAAATGTATTGTAAACACGTGTTTTAGATGTAAAATAATGTGAACTTAACGTTAAAAATATAAAAAGTATGATTAGTTAAATAGAAATGACTTCAGACGATATTTAGCGGATTCATCACCTGTATTTCAAAATTTTTTTACGACCTTTTATATTCACCCAAATGTATTGTAAAGACGTGTTTTAGATGTAAAATAATGTGGACTTAACGATAAAAATATAAAACGTATGATTAGTTCAATATAAATGACTTTAAACGATATTTAGCGAAATTATCACCATTTTTTACCAAATTTTTTCCCAAATTTTTTTTCTATTTTTTGTATTCACCCAAATGTATTGTAAACACGTGTTTTAGATGTAAAATAATGTGAACTTAACGATAAAAATATAAAACGTATGATTAGTTCAATATAAATGACTTTAAACGTTATTTAGTGGAATTATCACCATTTTTTACCAAATTTTTTTTCTATTTTTTGTATTCACCCAAATGTATTGTAAAGACGTGTTTTAGATGTAAAATAATGTGAACTTAACGATAAAAATATAAAAAGTATGATTAGTTCAATACAAATGACTTTAATCGATATTTAGCGAAATTATCACCATTTTTTACCAAATTTCTTCCCAAATTTTTTTTCTATTTTTTGTATTCACCCAAATGTATTGTAAAGACGTGTTTTAGATGTAAAATAATGTGGACTTAATGATAAAAATATAAAAAGTATGATTAGTTCAATACAAATGACTTAAAACGATATTTAGAGGAATTATAACCATTTTTTACCAAATTTTTTCCTAAATTTTTTTTCTATTTTTTGTATTCACCCAAATGTATTGTAAACACGTGTTTTAGATGTAAAATAATGTGAACTTAACGTTAAAAATATAAAAAGTATGATTAGTTAAATAGAAATGACTTCAGACGATATTTAGCGGATTCATCACCTGTATTTCAAAATTTTTTTACGACCTTTTATATTCACCCAAATGTATTGTAAAGACGTGTTTTAGATGTAAAATAATGTGGACTTAACGATAAAAATATAAAAAGTATGATTAGTTCAATACAAATGACTTTAAACGATATTTAGCGGAATTATCGCCATTTTTTACCAAATTTTTTTTCTATTTTTTGTATTCACCCAAATGTATTGTAAACACGTGTTTTAGATGTAAAATAATGTGAACTTAACGTTAAAAATATAAAAAGTATGATTAGTTCAATACAAATGACTTTAATCGATATTTAGCGAAATTATCACCATTTTTTACCAAATTTTTTCCCAAATTTTTTTTCTATTTTTTGTATTCACCCAAATGTATTGTAAAGACGTGTTTTAGATGTAAAATAATGTGAACTTAACGATAAAAATATAAAAAGTATGATTAGTTCAATATAAATGACTTTAAACGTTATTTAGTGGAATTATCACCATTTTTTACCAAATTTTTTTTCTATTTTTTGTATTCACCCAAATGTATTGTAAACACGTGTTTTAGATGTAAAATAATGTGAACTTAACGTTAAAAATATAAAAAGTATGATTAGTTAAATAGAAATGACTTCAGACGATATTTAGCGGATTCATCACCTGTATTTCAAAATTTTTTTACGACCTTTTATATTCACCCAAATGTATTGTAAAGACGTGTTTTAGATGTAAAATAATGTGGACTTAACGATAAAAATATAAAACGTATGATTAGTTCAATATAAATGACTTTAAACGATATTTAGCGAAATTATCACCATTTTTTACCAAATTTTTTCCCAAATTTTTTTTCTATTTTTTGTATTCACCCAAATGTATTGTAAACACGTGTTTTAGATGTAAAATAATGTGAACTTAACGATAAAAATATAAAACGTATGATTAGTTCAATATAAATGACTTTAAACGTTATTTAGTGGAATTATCACCATTTTTTACCAAATTTTTTTTCTATTTTTTGTATTCACCCAAATGTATTGTAAAGACGTGTTTTAGATGTAAAATAATGTGAACTTAACGATAAAAATATAAAAAGTATGATTAGTTCAATACAAATGACTTTAATCGATATTTAGCGAAATTATCACCATTTTTTACCAAATTTCTTCCCAAATTTTTTTTCTATTTTTTTATTCACCCAAATGTATTGTAAAGACGTGTTTTAGATGTAAAATAATGTGGACTTAATGATAAAAATATAAAAAGTATGATTAGTTCAATACAAATGACTTAAAACGATATTTAGCGGAATTATAACCATTTTTTACCAAATTTTTTCCCAAATTTTTTTTCTATTTTTTGTATTCACCCAAATGTATTGTAAACACGTGTTTTAGATGTAAAATAATGTGAACTTAACGTTAAAAATATAAAAAGTATGATTAGTTAAATAGAAATGACTTCAGACGATATTTAGCGGATTCATCACCTGTATTTCAAAATTTTTTTACGACCTTTTATATTCACCCAAATGTATTGTAAAGACGTGTTTTAGATGTAAAATAATGTGGACTTAACGATAAAAATATAAAAAGTATGATTAGTTCAATACAAATGACTTTAAACGATATTTAGCGGAATTATCACCATTTTTTACCAAATTTTTTTTCTATTTTTTGTATTCACCCAAATGTATTGTAAACACGTGTTTTAGATGTAAAATAATGTGAACTTAACGTTAAAAATATAAAAAGTATGATTAGTTCAATACAAATGACTTTAATCGATATTTAGCGAAATTATCACCATTTTTTACCAAATTTTTTCCCAAATTTTTTTTCTATTTTTTGTATTCACCCAAATGTATTGTAAAGACGTGTTTTAGATGTAAAATAATGTGAACTTAACGATAAAAATATAAAAAGTATGATTAGTTCAATACAAATGACTTTAATCGATATTTAGCGAAATTATCACCATTTTTTACCAAATTTTTTCCCAAATTTTTTTTCTATTTTTTGTATTCACCCAAATGTATTGTAAAGACGTGTTTTAGATGTAAAATAATGTGAAATTAACGATAAAAATATAAAAAGTATGATTAGTTCAATATAAATGACTTTAAACGTTATTTAGTGGAATTATCACCATTTTTTACCCAATTTTTTCCCAAATTTTTTTTCTATTTTTTGTATTCACCCAAATGTATTGTAAAGACGTGTTTTAGATGTAAAATAATGTGAACTTAACGATAAAAATATAAAAAGTATGATTAGTTCAATACAAATGACTTTAATCGATATTTAGCGAAATTATCACCATTTTTTACCCAATTTTTTCCCAAATTTTTTTTCTATTTTTTGTATTCACCCAAATGTATTGTAAAGACGTGTTTTAGATGTAAAATAATGTGAACTTAACGATAAAAATATAAAAAGTATGATTAGTTCAATACAAATGACTTTAATCGATATTTAGCGAAATTATCACCATTTTTTACCAAATTTTTTCCCAAATTTTTTTTCTATTTTTTGTATTCACCCAAATGTATTGTAAACACGTGTTTTAGATGTAAAATAATGTGAACTTAACGATAAAAATATAAAACGTATGATTAGTTCAATATAAATGACTTTAAACGTTATTTAGTGGAATTATCACCATTTTTTACCAAATTTTTTTTCTATTTTTTGTATTCACCCAAATGTATTGTAAACACGTGTTTTAGATGTAAAATAATGTGAACTTAACGTTAAAAATATAAAAAGTATGATTAGTTAAATAGAAATGACTTCAGACGATATTTAGCGGATTCATCACCTGTATTTCAAAATTTTTTTACGACCTTTTATATTCACCCAAATGTATTGTAAAGACGTGTTTTAGATGTAAAATAATGTGGACTTAACGATAAAAATATAAAAAGTATGATTATTTCAATACAAATGACTTTAAACGATATTTAGCGGAATTATCACCATTTTTTACCAAATTTTTTTTCTATTTTTTGTATTCACCCAAATGTATTGTAAACACGTGTTTTAGATGTAAAATAATGTGAACTTAACGTTAAAAATATAAAAAGTATGATTAGTTCAATACAAATGACTTTAATCGATATTTAGCGAAATTATCACCATTTTTTACCAAATTTTTTCCCAAATTTTTTTTCTATTTTTTGTATTCACCCAAATGTATTGTAAAGACGTGTTTTAGATGTAAAATAATGTGAACTTAACGATAAAAATATAAAAAGTATGATTAGTTCAATACAAATGACTTTAATCGATATTTAGCGAAATTATCACCATTTTTTACCAAATTTTTTCCCAAATTTTTTTTCTATTTTTTGTATTCACCCAAATGTATTGTAAAGACGTGTTTTAGATGTAAAATAATGTGAAATTAACGATAAAAATATAAAAAGTATGATTAGTTCAATATAAATGACTTTAAACGTTATTTAGTGGAATTATCACCATTTTTTACCAAATTTTTTTTTAATTTTTTTTTAATCACCCAAATGTATTGTAAACACGTGTTGTAGATGTAAAATAATGTGAACTTAACGATAAAAATATAAAAAGTATGATTAGTTCAATACAAATGACTTTAATCGATATTTAGCGAAATTATCACCATTTTTTACCAAATTTTTTCCCAAATTTTTTTTCTATTTTTTGTATTCACCCAAATGTATTGTAAAGACGTGTTTTAGATGTAAAATAATGTGAAATTAACGATAAAAATATAAAAAGTATGATTAGTTCAATACAAATGACTTTAAACGATATTTAGCGGAATTATCACCATTTTTTACCCAATTTTTTCCCAAATTTTTTTTCTATTTTTTGTATTCACCCAAATGTATTGTAAAGACGTGTTTTAGATGTAAAATAATGTGAACTTAACGATAAAAATATAAAAAGTATGATTAGTTCAATACAAATGACTTTAATCGATATTTAGCGAAATTATCACCATTTTTTACCAAATTTTTTTTCTATTTTTTGTATTCACCCAAATGTATTGTAAACACGTGTTTTAGATGTAAAATAATGTGAACTTAACGTTAAAAATATAAAAAGTATGATTAGTTAAATAGAAATGACTTCAGACGATATTTAGCGGATTCATCACCTGTATTTCAAAATTTTTTTACGACCTTTTATATTCACCCAAATGTATTGTAAACACGTGTTTTAGATGTAAAATAATGTGAACTTAACGATAAAAATATAAAACGTATGATTAGTTCAATATAAATGACTTTAAACGTTATTTAGTGGAATTATCACCATTTTTTACCAAATTTTTTTTCTATTTTCTGTATTCACCCAAATGTATTGTAAAGACGTGTTTTAGATGTAAAATAATGTGAACTTAACGATAAAAATATAAAAAGTATGATTAGTTCAATACAAATGACTTTAATCGATATTTAGCGAAATTATCACCATTTTTTACCAAATTTCTTCCCAAATTTTTTTTCTATTTTTTGTATTCACCCAAATGTATTGTAAAGACGTGTTTTAGATGTAAAATAATGTGGACTTAATGATAAAAATATAAAAAGTATGATTAGTTCAATACAAATGACTTAAAACGATATTTAGCGGAATTAAAACCATTTTTTACCAAATTTTTTCCCAAATTTTTTTTCTATTTTTTGTATTCACCCAAATGTATTGTAAACACGTGTTTTAGATGTAAAATAATGTGAACTTAACGTTAAAAATATAAAAAGTATGATTAGTTAAATAGAAATGACTTCAGACGATATTTAGCGGATTCATCACCTGTATTACAAAATTTTTTTACGACCTTTTATATTCACCCAAATGTATTGTAAAGACGTGTTTTAGATGTAAAATAATGTGGACTTAACGATAAAAATATAAAAAGTATGATTAGTTCAATACAAATGACTTTAAACGATATTTAGCGGAATTATCACCATTTTTTACCAAATTTTTTTTCTATTTTTTGTATTCACCCAAATGTATTGAAAACACGTGTTTTAGATGTAAAATAATGTGAACTTAACGTTAAAAATATAAAAAGTATGATTAGTTCAATACAAATGACTTTAATCGATATTTAGCGAAATTATCACCATTTTTTACCAAATTTTTTCCCAAATTTTTTTTCTATTTTTTGTATTCACCCAAATGTATTGTAAAGACGTGTTTTAGATGTAAAATAATGTGAACTTAACGATAAAAATATAAAAAGTATGATTAGTTCAATACAAATGACTTTAATCGATATTTAGCGAAATTATCACCATTTTTTACCAAATTTTTTCCCAAATTTTTTTTCTATTTTTTGTATTCACCCAAATGTATTGTAAAGACGTGTTTTAGATGTAAAATAATGTGAAATTAACGATAAAAATATAAAAAGTATGATTAGTTCAATATAAATGACTTTAAACGTTATTTAGTGGAATTATCACCATTTTTTACCAAATTTTTTTTCTATTTTTTGTATTCACCCAAATGTATTGTAAACACGTGTTTTAGATGTAAAATAATGTGAACTTAACGATAAAAATATAAAAAGTATGATTAGTTCAATATAAATGACTTTAAACGTTATTTAGTGGAATTATCACCATTTTTTACCAAATTTTTTTTCTATTTTTTGTATTCACCCAAATGTATTGTAAAGACGTGTTTTAGATGTAAAATAATGTGAACTTAACGATAAAAATATAAAAAGTATGATTAGTTCAATACAAATGACTTTAATCGATATTTAGCGAAATTATCACCATTTTTTACCAAATTTTTTTTCTATTTTCTGTATTCACCCAAATGTATTGTAAAGACGTGTTTTAGATGTAAAATAATGTGAACTTAACGTTAAAAATATAAAAAGTATGATTAGTTAAATAGAAATGACTTCAGACGATATTTAGCGGATTCATCACCTGTATTACAAAATTTTTTTACGACCTTTTATATTCACCCAAATGTATTGTAAAGACGTGTTTTAGATGTAAAATAATGTGGACTTAACGATAAAAATATAAAAAGTATGATTAGTTCAATACAAATGACTTTAAACGATATTTAGCGGAATTATCACCATTTTTTACCAAATTTTTTTTCTATTTTTTGTATTCACCCAAATGTATTGTAAACACGTGTTTTAGATGTAAAATATTGTGAACTTAACGTTAAAAATATAAAAAGTATGATTAGTTCAATACAAATGACTTTAATCGATATTTAGCGAAATTATCACCATTTTTTACCAAATTTTTTCCCAAATTTTTTTTCTATTTTTTGTATTCACCCAAATGTATTGTAAAGACGTGTTTTAGATGTAAAATAATGTGAACTTAACGATAAAAATATAAAAAGTATGATTAGTTCAATACAAATGACTTTAATCGATATTTAGCGAAATTATCACCATTTTTTACCAAATTTTTTCCCAAATTTTTTTTCTATTTTTTGTATTCACCCAAATGTATTGTAAAGACGTGTTTTAGATGTAAAATAATGTGAAATTAACGATAAAAATATAAAAAGTATGATTAGTTCAATATAAATGACTTTAAACGTTATTTAGTGGAATTATCACCATTTTTTACCAAATTTTTTTTCTATTTTTTGTATTCACCCAAATGTATTGTAAACACGTGTTTTAGATGTAAAATAATGTGAACTTAACGATAAAAATATAAAAAGTATGATTAGTTCAATATAAATGACTTTAAACGTTATTTAGTGGAATTATCACCATTTTTTACCAAATTTTTTTTCTATTTTTTGTATTCACCCAAATGTATTGTAAAGACGTGTTTTAGATGTAAAATAATGTGAACTTAACGATAAAAATATAAAAAGTATGATTAGTTCAATACAAATGACTTTAATCGATATTTAGCGAAATTATCACCATTTTTTACCAAATTTTTTCCCAAATTTTTTTTCTATTTTTTGTATTCACCCAAATGTATTGTAATGACGTGTTTTAGATGTAAAATAATGTGAAATTAACGATAAAAATATAAAAAGTATGATTAGTTCAATATAAATGACTTTAAACGTTATTTAGTGGAATTATCACCATTTTTTACCAAATTTTTTTTCTATTTTTTGTATTCACCCAAATGTATTGTAAACACGTGTTTTAGATGTAAAATAATGTGAACTTAACGATAAAAATATAAAAAGTATGATTAGTTCAATACAAATGACTTTAATCGATATTTAGCGGAATTATCACCATTTTTTACCCTATTTTTTCCCAAATTTTTTTTCTATTTTTTGTATTCACCCAAATGTATTGTAAAGACGTGTTTTAGATGTAAAATAATGTGAACTTAACGATAAAAATATAAAAAGTATGATTAGTTCAATACAAATGACTTTAATCGATATTTAGCGAAATTATCACCATTTTTTACCAAATTTTTTCCCAAATTTTTTTTCTATTTTTTGTATTCACCCAAATGTATTGTAAAGACGTGTTTTAGATGTAAAATAATGTGAACTTAACGATAAAAATATAAAACGTATGATTAGTTCAATATAAATGACTTAAAACGATATTTAGCGGAATTATAACCATTTTTTACCAAATTTTTTCCCAAATTTTTTTTCTATTTTTTGTATTCACCCAAATGTATTGTAAACACGTGTTTTAGATGTAAAATAATGTGAACTTAACGTTAAAAATATAAAAAGTATGATTAGTTAAATAGAAATGACTTCAGACGATATTTAGCGGATTCATCACCTGTATTTCAAAATTTTTTTACGACCTTTTATATTCACCCAAATGTATTGTAAAGACGTGTTTTAGATGTAAAATAATGTGGACTTAACGATAAAAATATAAAAAGTATGATTAGTTCAATATTAATGACTTTAAACGTTATTTAGTGGAATTATCACCATTTTTTACCAAATTTTTTTTCTATTTTTTGTATTCACCCAAATGTATTGTAAACACGTGTTTTAGATGTAAAATAATGTGAAATTAACGATAAAAATATAAAAAGTATGATTAGTTCAATATTAATGACTTTAAACGTTATTTAGTGGAATTATCACCATTTTTTACCAAATTTTTTTTCTATTTTTTGTATTCACCCAAATGTATTGTAAACACGTGTTTTAGATGTAAAATAATGTGAACTTAACGATAAAAATATAAAAAGTATGATTAGTTCAATATAAATGACTTTAAACGTTATTTAGTGGAATTATCACCATTTTTTACCAAATTTTTTTTCTATTTTTTGTATTCACCCAAATGTATTGTAAACACGTGTTTTAGATGTAAAATAATGTGAACTTAACGATAAAAATATAAAAAGTATGATTAGTTCAATACAAATGACTTTAATCGATATTTAGCGAAATTATCACCATTTTTTACCAAATTTTTTCCCAAATTTTTTTTCTATTTTTTGTATTCACCCAAATGTATTGTAAAGACGTGTTTTAGATGTAAAATAATGTGAACTTAACGATAAAAATATAAAAAGTATGATTAGTTCAATATAAATGACTTTAAACGTTATTTAGTGGAATTATCACCATTTTTTACCAAATTTTTTTTCTATTTTTTGTATTCACCCAAATGTATTGTAAACACGTGTTTTAGATGTAAAATAATGTGAACTTAACGTTAAAAATATAAAAAGTATGATTAGTTAAATAGAAATGACTTCAGACGATATTTAGCGGATTCATCACCTGTATTTCAAAATTTTTTTACGACCTTTTATATTCACCCAAATGTATTGTAAAGACGTGTTTTAGATGTAAAATAATGTGGACTTAACGATAAAAATATAAAAAGTATGATTAGTTCAATACAAATGACTTTAAACGATATTTAGCGGAATTATCACCATTTTTTACCAAATTTTTTTTCTATTTTTTGTATTCACCCATATGTATTGTAAACACGTGTTTTAGATGTAAAATAATGTGAACTTAACGTTAAAAATATAAAAAGTATGATTAGTTCAATACAAATGACTTTAATCGATATTTAGCGAAATTATCACCATTTTTTACCAAATTTTTTCCCAAATTTTTTTTCTATTTTTTGTATTCACCCAAATGTATTGTAAAGACGTGTTTTAGATGTAAAATAATGTGAAATTAACGATAAAAATATAAAAAGTATGATTAGTTCAATATTAATGACTTTAAACGTTATTTAGTGGAATTATCACCATTTTTTACCAAATTTTTTTTCTATTTTTTGTATTCACCCAAATGTATTGTAAACACGTGTTTTAGATGTAAAATAATGTGAACTTAACGATAAAAATATAAAAAGTATGATTAGTTCAATATAAATGACTTTAAACGTTATTTAGTGGAATTATCACCATTTTTTACCAAATTTTTTTTCTATTTTTTGTATTCACCCAAATGTATTGTAAACACGTGTTTTAGATGTAAAATAATGTGAACTTAACGATAAAAATATAAAAAGTATGATTAGTTCAATACAAATGACTTTAATCGATATTTAGCGAAATTATCACCATTTTTTACCAAATTTTTTCCCAAATTATTTTTCTATTTTTTGTATTCACCCAAATGTATTGTAAAGACGTGTTTTAGATGTAAAATAATGTGAACTTAACGATAAAAATATAAAAAGTATGATTAGTTCAATATAAATGACTTTAAACGTTATTTATTGGAATTATCACCATTTTTTACCAAATTTTTTTTCTATTTTTTGTATTCACCCAAATGTATTGTAAAGACGTGTTTTAGATGTAAAATAATGTGAACTTAACGATAAAAATATAAAAAGTATGATTAGTTCAATACAAATGACTTTGAACGATATTTAGCGGAATTATCACCATTTTTTACCCAATTTTTTCCCAAATTTTTTTTCTATTTTTTGTATTCACCCAAATGTATTGTAAAGACGTGTTTTAGATGTAAAATAATGTGAACTTAACGATAAAAATATAAAAAGTATGATTAGTTCAATACAAATGACTTTAATCGATATTTAGCGAAATTATCACCATTTTTTACCAAATTTTTTCCCAAATTTTTTTTCTATTTTTTGTATTCACCCAAATGTATTGTAAAGACGTGTTTTAGATGTAAAATAATGTGAACTTAACGATAAAAATATAAAAAGTATGATTAGTTCAATATAAATGACTTTAAACGTTATTTAGTGGAATTATCACCATTTTTTACCAAATTTTTTTTCTATTTTTTGTATTCACCCAAATGTATTGTAAAGACGTGTTTTAGATGTAAAATAATGTGAACTTAACGATAAAAATATAAAAAGTATGATTAGTTCAATACAAATGACATTAAACGATATTTAGCGGAATTATCACCATTTTTTACCCAATTTTTTCCCAAATTTTTTTTCTATTTTTTGTATTCACCCAAATGTATTGTAAACACGTGTTATAGATGTAAAATAATGTGAACTTAACGATAAAAATCTAAAAAGTATGATTAGTTCAATACAAATGACTTTAATCGATATTTAGCGAAATTATCACCATTTTTTACCAAATTTCTTCCCAAATTTTTTTTCTATTTTTTGTATTCACCCAAATGTATTGTAAAGACGTGTTTTAGATGTAAAATAATGTGGACTTAATGATAAAAATATAAAAAGTATGATTAGTTCAATACAAATGACTTAAAACGATATTTAGCGGAATTATAACCATTTTTTACCAAATTTTTTTTCTATTTTTTGTATTCACCCAAATGTATTGTAAACACGTGTTTTAGATGTAAAATAATGTGAACTTAACGTTAAAAATATAAAAAGTATGATTAGTTAAATAGAAATGACTTCAGACGATATTTAGCGGATTCATCACCTGTATTTCAAAATTTTTTTACGACCTTTTATATTCACCCAAATGTATTGTAAAGACGTGTTTTAGATGTAAAATAATGTGGACTTAACGATAAAAATATAAAAAGTATGATTAGTTCAATACAAATGACTTTAAACGATATTTAGCGGAATTATCACCATTTTTTACCAAATTTTTTTTCTATTTTTTGTATTCACCCAAATGTATTGTAAACACGTGTTTTAGATGTAAAATAATGTGAACTTAACGTTAAAAATATAAAAAGTATGATTAGTTCAATACAAATGACTTTAATCGATATTTAGCGAAATTATCACCATTTTTTACCAAATTTTTTCCCAAATTTTTTTTCTATTTTTTGTATTCACCCAAATGTATTGTAAAGACGTGTTTTAGATGTAAAATAATGTGAACTTAACGATAAAAATATAAAAAGTATGATTAGTTCAATACAAATGACTTTAATCGATATTTAGCGAAATTATCACCATTTTTTACCAAATTTTTTCCCAAATTTTTTTTCTATTTTTTGTATTCACCCAAATGTATTGTAAAGACGTGTTTTAGATGTAAAATAATGTGAAATTAACGATAAAAATATAAAAAGTATGATTAGTTCAATATAAATGACTTTAAACGTTATTTAGTGGAATTATCACCATTTTTTACCAAATTTTTTTTCTATTTTTTGTATTCACCCAAATGTATTGTAAAGACGTGTTTTAGATGTAAAATAATGTGAACTTAACGATAAAAATATAAAAAGTATGATTAGTTCAATATAAATGACTTTAAACGTTATTTAGTGGAATTATCACCATTTTTTACCAAATTTTTTTTCTATTTTTTGTATTCACCCAAATGTATTGTAAAGACGTGTTTTAGATGTAAAATAATGTGAACTTAACGATAAAAATATAAAAAGTATGATTAGTTCAATATAAATGACTTTAAACGTTATTTAGTGGAATTATCACCATTTTTTACCAAATTTTTTTTCTATTTTTTGTATTCACCCAAATGTATTGTAAAGACGTGTTTTAGATGTAAAATAATGTGAACTTAACGATAAAAATATAAAAAGTATGATTAGTTCAATACAAATGACTTTGAACGATATTTAGCGGAATTATCACCATTTTTTACCCAATTTTTTCCCAAATTTTTTTTCTATTTTTTGTATTCACCCAAATGTATTGTAAAGACGTGTTTTAGATGTAAAATAATGTGAACTTAACGATAAAAATATAAAAAGTATGATTAGTTCAATACAAATGACTTTAATCGATATTTAGCGAAATTATCACCATTTTTTACCAAATTTTTTCCCAAATTTTTTTTCTATTTTTTGTATTCACCCAAATGTATTGTAAAGACGTGTTTTAGATGTAAAATAATGTGAACTTAACGATAAAAATATAAAAAGTATGATTAGTTCAATATAAATGACTTTAAACGTTATTTAGTGGAATTATCACCATTTTTTACCAAATTTTTTTTCTATTTTTTGTATTCACCCAAATGTATTGTAAAGACGTGTTTTAGATGTAAAATAATGTGAACTTAACGATAAAAATATAAAAAGTATGATTAGTTCAATACAAATGACATTAAACGATATTTAGCGGAATTATCACCATTTTTTACCCAATTTTTTCCCAAATTTTTTTTCTATTTTTTGTATTCACCCAAATGTATTGTAAACACGTGTTATAGATGTAAAATAATGTGAACTTAACGATAAAAATCTAAAAAGTATGATTAGTTCAATACAAATGACTTTAATCGATATTTAGCGAAATTATCACCATTTTTTACCAAATTTCTTCCCAAATTTTTTTTCTATTTTTTGTATTCACCCAAATGTATTGTAAAGACGTGTTTTAGATGTAAAATAATGTGGACTTAATGATAAAAATATAAAAAGTATGATTAGTTCAATACAAATGACTTAAAACGATATTTAGCGGAATTATAACCATTTTTTACCAAATTTTTTTTCTATTTTTTGTATTCACCCAAATGTATTGTAAACACGTGTTTTAGATGTAAAATAATGTGAACTTAACGTTAAAAATATAAAAAGTATGATTAGTTAAATAGAAATGACTTCAGACGATATTTAGCGGATTCATCACCTGTATTTCAAAATTTTTTTACGACCTTTTATATTCACCCAAATGTATTGTAAAGACGTGTTTTAGATGTAAAATAATGTGGACTTAACGATAAAAATATAAAAAGTATGATTAGTTCAATACAAATGACTTTAAACGATATTTAGCGGAATTATCACCATTTTTTACCAAATTTTTTTTCTATTTTTTGTATTCACCCAAATGTATTGTAAACACGTGTTTTAGATGTAAAATAATGTGAACTTAACGTTAAAAATATAAAAAGTATGATTAGTTCAATACAAATGACTTTAATCGATATTTAGCGAAATTATCACCATTTTTTACCAAATTTTTTCCCAAATTTTTTTTCTATTTTTTGTATTCACCCAAATGTATTGTAAAGACGTGTTTTAGATGTAAAATAATGTGAACTTAACGATAAAAATATAAAAAGTATGATTAGTTCAATACAAATGACTTTAATCGATATTTAGCGAAATTATCACCATTTTTTACCAAATTTTTTCCCAAATTTTTTTTCTATTTTTTGTATTCACCCAAATGTATTGTAAAGACGTGTTTTAGATGTAAAATAATGTGAAATTAACGATAAAAATATAAAAAGTATGATTAGTTCAATATAAATGACTTTAAACGTTATTTAGTGGAATTATCACCATTTTTTACCAAATTTTTTTTCTATTTTTTGTATTCACCCAAATGTATTGTAAAGACGTGTTTTAGATGTAAAATAATGTGAACTTAACGATAAAAATATAAAAAGTATGATTAGTTCAATATAAATGACTTTAAACGTTATTTAGTGGAATTATCACCATTTTTTACCAAATTTTTTTTCTATTTTTTGTATTCACCCAAATGTATTGTAAAGACGTGTTTTAGATGTAAAATAATGTGAACTTAACGATAAAAATATAAAAAGTATGATTAGTTCAATACAAATGACTTTAAACGATATTTAGCGGAATTATCACCATTTTTTACCCAATTTTTTCCCAAATTTTTTTTCTATTTTTTGTATTCACCCAAATGTATTGTAAAGACGTGTTTTAGATGTAAAATAATGTGAACTTAACGATAAAAATATAAAAAGTATGATTAGTTCAATACAAATGACTTTAATCGATATTTAGCGAAATTATCACCATTTTTTACCAAATTTTTTCCCAAATTTTTTTTCTATTTTTTGTATTCACCCAAATGTATTGTAAAGACGTGTTTTAGATGTAAAATAATGTGAAATTAACGATAAAAATATAAAAAGTATGATTAGTTCAATATAAATGACTTTAAACGTTATTTAGTGGAATTATCACCATTTTTTACCAAATTTTTTTTCTATTTTTTGTATTCACCCAAATGTATTGTAAACACGTGTTTTAGATGTAAAATAATGTGAACTTAACGATAAAAATATAAAACGTATGATTAGTTCAATATAAATGACTTTAAACGTTATTTAGTGGAATTATCACCATTTTTTACCAAATTTTTTCCCAAATTTTTTTTCTATTTTTTGTATTCACCCAAATGTATTGTAAAGACGTGTTTTAGATGTAAAATAATGTGAACTTAACGATAAAAATATAAAAAGTATGATTAGTTCAATACAAATGACTTTAATCGATATTTAGCGAAATTATCACCATTTTTTACCAAATTTCTTCCCAAATTTTTTTTCTATTTTTTGTATTCACCCAAATGTATTGTAAACACGTGTTTTAGATGTAAAATAATGTGAACTTAACGTTAAAAATATAAAAAGTATGATTAGTTCAATACAAATGACTTAAAACGATATTTAGCGGAATTATAACCATTTTTTACCAAATTTTTTCCCAAATTTTTTTTCTATTTTTTGTATTCACCCAAATGTATTGTAAACACGTGTTTTAGATGTAAAATAATGTGAACTTAACGTTAAAAATATAAAAAGTATGATTAGTTAAATAGAAATGACTTCAGACGATATTTAGCGGATTCATCACCTGTATTTCAAAATTTTTTTACGACCTTTTATATTCACCCAAATGTATTGTAAAGACGTGTTTTAGATGTAAAATAATGTGAACTTAACGATAAAAATATAAAAAGTATGATTAGTTCAATACAAATGACTTTAATCGATATTTAGCGAAATTATCACCATTTTTTACCAAATTTTTTTTCTATTTTTTGTATTCACCCAAATGTATTGTAAACACGTGTTTTAGATGTAAAATAATGTGAACTTAACGATAAAAATATAAAAAGTATGATTAGTTCAATACAAATGACTTTAATCGATATTTAGCGAAATTATCACCATTTTTTACCAAATTTTTTCCCAAATTTTTTTTCTATTTTTTGTATTCACCCAAATGTATTGTAAAGACGTGTTTTAGATGTAAAATAATGTGAAATTAACGATAAAAATATAAAAAGTATGATTAGTTCAATATAAATGACTTTAAACGTTATTTAGTGGAATTATCACCATTTTTTACCAAATTTTTTTTCTATTTTTTGTATTCACCCAAATGTATTGTAAACACGTGTTTTAGATGTAAAATAATGTGAACTTAACGATAAAAATATAAAAAGTATGATTAGTTCAATACAAATGACTTTAAACGATATTTAGCGGAATTATCACCATTTTTTACCCAATTTTTTCCCAAATTTTTTTTCTATTTTTTGTATTCACCCAAATGTATTGTAAAGACGTGTTTTAGATGTAAAATAATGTGAACTTAACGATAAAAATCTAAAAAGTATGATTAGTTCAATACAAATGACTTTAATCGATATTTAGCGAAATTATCACCATTTTTTACCAAATTTCTTCCCAAATTTTTTTTCTATTTTTTGTATTCACCCAAATGTATTGTAAAGACGTGTTTTAGATGTAAAATAATGTGGACTTAATGATAAAAATATAAAAAGTATGATTAGTTCAATACAAATGACTTAAAACGATATTTAGCGGAATTATAACCATTTTTTACCAAATTTTTTCCCAAATTTTTTTTCTATTTTTTTTATTCACCCAAATGTATTGTAAACACGTGTTTTAGATGTAAAATAATGTGAACTTAACGTTAAAAATATAAAAAGTATGATTAGTTAAATAGAAATGACTTCAGACGATATTTAGCGGATTCATCACCTGTATTTCAAAATTTTTTTACGACCTTTTATATTCACCCAAATGTATTGTAAAGACGTGTTTTAGATGTAAAATAATGTGGACTTAACGATAAAAATATAAAAAGTATGATTAGTTCAATACAAATGACTTTAATCGATATTTAGCGAAATTATCACCATTTTTTACCAAATTTTTTCCCAAATTTTTTTTCTATTTATTGTATTCACCCAAATGTATTGTAAAGACGTGTTTTGGATGTAAAATAATGTGAACTTAACGATAAAAATATAAAAAGTATGATTAGTTCAATACAAATGACTTTAATCGATATTTAGCGAAATTATCACCATTTTTTACCAAATTTTTTTTCTATTTTTTGTATTCACCCAAATGTATTGTAAAGACGTGTTTTAGATGTAAAATAATGTGAACTTAACGATAAAAATATAAAAAGTATGATTAGTTCAATACAAATGACTTTAAACGATATTTAGCGGATTCATCACCTGTATTTCAAAATTTTTTTACGACCTTTTATATTCACCCAAATGTATTGTAAAGACGTGTTTTAGATGTAAAATAATGTGAACTTAACGATAAAAATATAAAAAGTATGTTTAGTTCAATACAAATGACTTTAAACGATATTTAGCGGAATTATCACCATTTTTTACCAAATTTTTTTTCTATTTTTTGTATTCACCCAAATGTATTGTAAAGACGTGTTTTAGATGTAAAATAATGTGAACTTAACGTTAAAAATATAAAAAGTATGATTAGTTCAATACAAATGACTTTAATCGATATTTAGCGAAATTATCACCATTTTTTACCAAATTTTTTCCCAAATTTTTTTTCTATTTATTGTATTCACCCAAATGTATTGTAAAGACGTGTTTTGGATGTAAAATAATGTGAACTTAACGATAAAAATATAAAAAGTATGATTAGTTCAATACAAATGACTTTAATCGATATTTAGCGAAATTATCACCATTTTTTACCAAATTTTTTTTCTATTTTTTGTATTCACCCAAATGTATTGTAAAGACGTGTTTTAGATGTAAAATAATGTGAACTTAACGATAAAAATATAAAAAGTATGATTAGTTTAATACAAATGACTTTAATCGATATTTAGCGAAATTATCACCATTTTTTACCAAATTTCTTCCCAAATTTTTTTTCTATTTTTTGTATTCACCCAAATGTATTGTAAACACGTGTTTTAGATGTAAAATAATGTGAACTTAACGTTAAAAATATAAAAAGTATGATTAGTTCAATACAAATGACTTAAAACGATATTTAGCGGAATTATAACCATTTTTTACCAAATTTATTCCCAAATTTTTTTTCTATTTTTTGTATTCACCCAAATGTATTGTAAACACGTGTTTTAGATGTAAAATAATGTGAACTTAACGTTAAAAATATAAAAAGTATGATTAGTTAAATAGAAATGACTTCAGACGATATTTAGCGGATTCATCACCTGTATTTCAAAATTTTTTTACGACCTTTTATATTCACCCAAATGTATTGTAAAGACGTGTTTTAGATGTAAAATAATGTGGACTTAACGATAAAAATATAAAAAGTATGATTAGTTCAATACAAATGACTTTAAACGATATTTAGCGGAATTATCACCATTTTTTACCAAATTTTTTTTCTATTTTTTGTATTCACCCAAATGTATTGTAAACACGTGTTTTAGATGTAAAATAATGTGAACTTAACGTTAAAAATATAAAAAGTATGATTAGTTCAATACAAATGACTTTAATCGATATTTAGCGAAATTATCACCATTTTTTACCAAATTTTTTCCCAAATTTTTTTTCTATTTATTGTATTCACCCAAATGTATTGTAAAGACGTGTTTTGGATGTAAAATAATGTGAACTTAACGATAAAAATATAAAAAGTATGATTAGTTCAATACAAATGACTTTAATCGATATTTAGCGAAATTATCACCATTTTTTACCAAATTTTTTCCCAAATTTTTTTCTATTTTTTGTATTCACCCAAATGTATTGTAAAGACGTGTTTTAGATGTAAAATAATGTGAACTTAACGATAAAAATATAAAAAGTATGATTAGTTCAATACAAATGACTTTAATCGATATTTAGCGAAATTATCACCATTTTTTACCAAATTTTTTCCCAAATTTTTTTTCTATTTTTTGTATTCACCCAAATGTATTGTAAACACGTGTTTTAGATGTAAAATAATGTGAACTTAACGTTAAAAATATAAAAAGTATGATTAGTTCAATACAAATGACTTTAATCGATATTTAGCGAAATTATCACCATTTTTTACCAAATTTTTTCCCAAATTTTTTTTCTATTTATTGTATTCACCCAAATGTATTGTAAAGACGTGTTTTGGATGTAAAATAATGTGAACTTAACGATAAAAATATAAAAAGTATGATTAGTTCAATATAAATGACTTTAAACGTTATTTAGTGGAATTATCACCATTTTTTACCAAATTTTTTTTCTATTTTTTGTATTCACCCAAATGTATTGTAAAGACGTGTTTTAGATGTAAAATAATGTGAACTTAACGATAAAAATATAAAAAGTATGATTAGTTTAATACAAATGACTTTAATCGATATTTAGCGAAATTATCACCATTTTTTACCAAATTTCTTCCCAAATTTTTTTTCTATTTTTTGTATTCACCCAAATGTATTGTAAACACGTGTTTTAGATGTAAAATAATGTGAACTTAACGTTAAAAATATAAAAAGTATGATTAGTTAAATAGAAATGACTTCAGACGATATTTAGCGGATTCATCACCTGTATTTCAAAATTTTTTTACGACCTTTTATATTCACCCAAATGTATTGTAAAGACGTGTTTTAGATGTAAAATAATGTGGACTTAACGATAAAAATATAAAAAGTATGATTAGTTCAATACAAATGACTTTAAACGATATTTAGCGGAATTATCACCATTTTTTACCAAATTTTTTTTCTATTTTTTGTATTCACCCAAATGTATTGTAAACACGTGTTTTAGATGTAAAATAATGTGAACTTAACGTTAAAAATATAAAAAGTATGATTAGTTCAATACAAATGACTTTAATCGATATTTAGCGAAATTATCACCATTTTTTACCAAATTTTTTCCCAAATTTTTTTTCTATTTATTGTATTCACCCAAATGTATTGTAAAGACGTGTTTTGGATGTAAAATAATGTGAACTTAACGATAAAAATATAAAAAGTATGATTAGTTCAATACAAATGACTTTAATCGATATTTAGCGAAATTATCACCATTTTTTACCAAATTTTTTCCCAAATTTTTTTCTATTTTTTGTATTCACCCAAATGTATTGTAAAGACGTGTTTTAGATGTAAAATAATGTGAACTTAACGATAAAAATATAAAAAGTATGATTAGTTCAATACAAATGACTTTAATCGATATTTAGCGAAATTATCACCATTTTTTACCAAATTTTTTCCCAAATTTTTTTTCTATTTTTTGTATTCACCCAAATGTATTGTAAACACGTGTTTTAGATGTAAAATAATGTGAACTTAACGTTAAAAATATAAAAAGTATGATTAGTTCAATACAAATGACTTTAATCGATATTTAGCGAAATTATCACCATTTTTTACCAAATTTTTTCCCAAATTTTTTTTCTATTTATTGTATTCACCCAAATGTATTGTAAAGACGTGTTTTGGATGTAAAATAATGTGAACTTAACGATAAAAATATAAAAAGTATGATTAGTTCAATATAAATGACTTTAAACGTTATTTAGTGGAATTATCACCATTTTTTACCAAATTTTTTTTCTATTTTTTGTATTCACCCAAATGTATTGTAAAGACGTGTTTTAGATGTAAAATAATGTGAACTTAACGATAAAAATATAAAAAGTATGATTAGTTTAATACAAATGACTTTAATCGATATTTAGCGAAATTATCACCATTTTTTACCAAATTTCTTCCCAAATTTTTTTTCTATTTTTTGTATTCACCCAAATGTATTGTAAACACGTGTTTTAGATGTAAAATAATGTGAACTTAACGTTAAAAATATAAAAAGTATGATTAGTTCAATACAAATGACTTAAAACGATATTTAGCGGAATTATAACCATTTTTTACCAAATTTATTCCCAAATTTTTTTTCTATTTTTTGTATTCACCCAAATGTATTGTAAACACGTGTTTTAGATGTAAAATAATGTGAACTTAACGTTAAAAATATAAAAAGTATGATTAGTTAAATAGAAATGACTTCAGACGATATTTAGCGGATTCATCACCTGTATTTCAAAATTTTTTTACGACCTTTTATATTCACCCAAATGTATTGTAAAGACGTGTTTTAGATGTAAAATAATGTGGACTTAACGATAAAAATATAAAAAGTATGATTAGTTCAATACAAATGACTTTAAACGATATTTAGCGGAATTATCACCATTTTTTACCAAATTTTTTTTCTATTTTTTGTATTCACCCAAATGTATTGTAAACACGTGTTTTAGATGTAAAATAATGTGAACTTAACGTTAAAAATATAAAAAGTATGATTAGTTCAATACAAATGACTTTAATCGATATTTAGCGAAATTATCACCATTTTTTACCAAATTTTTTCCCAAATTTTTTTTCTATTTATTGTATTCACCCAAATGTATTGTAAAGACGTGTTTTGGATGTAAAATAATGTGAACTTAACGATAAAAATATAAAAAGTATGATTAGTTCAATACAAATGACTTTAATCGATATTTAGCGAAATTATCACCATTTTTTACCAAATTTTTTCCCAAATTTTTTTCTATTTTTTGTATTCACCCAAATGTATTGTAAAGACGTGTTTTAGATGTAAAATAATGTGAACTTAACGATAAAAATATAAAAAGTATGATTAGTTCAATATAAATGACTTTAATCGATATTTAGCGAAATTATCACCATTTTTTACCAAATTTCTTCCCAAATTTTTTTTCTATTTTTTGTATTCACCCAAATGTATTGTAAAGACGTGTTTTAGATGTAAAATAATGTGGACTTAATGATAAAAATATAAAAAGTATGATTAGTTCAATACAAATGACTTAAAACGATATTTAGCGGAATTATAACCATTTTTTACCAAATTTTTTCCCAAATTTTTTTTCTATTTTTTGTATTCACCCAAATGTATTGTAAACACGTGTTTTAGATGTAAAATAATGTGAACTTAACGTTAAAAATATAAAAAGTATGATTAGTTAAATAGAAATGACTTCAGACGATATTTAGCGGATTCATCACCTGTATTTCAAAATTTTTTTACGACCTTTTATATTCACCCAAATGTATTGTAAAGACGTGTTTTAGATGTAAAATAATGTGGACTTAACGATAAAAATATAAAAAGTATGATTAGTTCAATACAAATGACTTTAATCGATATTTAGCGAAATTATCACCATTTTTTACCAAATTTTTTCCCAAATTTTTTTTCTATTTATTGTATTCACCCAAATGTATTGTAAACACGTGTTTTAGATGTAAAATAATGTGAACTTAACGTTAAAAATATAAAAAGTATGATTAGTTCAATACAAATGACTTTAATCGATATTTAGCGAAATTATCACCATTTTTTACCAAATTTTTTTTCTATTTTTTGTATTCACCCAAATGTATTGTAAAGACGTGTTTTAGATGTAAAATAATGTGGACTTAATGATAAAAATATAAAAAGTATGATTAGTTCAATACAAATGACTTAAAACGATATTTAGCGGAATTATAACCATTTTTTACCAAATTTTTTCCCAAATTTTTTTTCTATTTTTTGTATTCACCCAAATGTATTGTAAACACGTGTTTTAGATGTAAAATAATGTGAACTTAACGTTAAAAATATAAAAAGTGTGATTAGTTCAATACAAATGACTTTAAACGATATTTAGCGGAATTATCACCATTTTTTCCCAAATTTTTTTTCTATTTTTTGTATTCACCCAAATGTATTGTAAAGACGTGTTTTAGATGTAAAATAATGTGAACTTAACGTTAAAAATATAAAAAGTATGATTAGTTAAATAGAAATGACTTCAGACGATATTTAGCGGATTCATCACCTGTATTTCAAAATTTTTTTACGACCTTTTATATTCACCCAAATGTATTGTAAAGACGTGTTTTAGATGTAAAATAATGTGAACTTAACGATAAAAATATAAAAAGTATGATTAGTTCAATACAAATGACTTTAATCGATATTTAGCGAAATTATCACCATTTTTTACCAAATTTTTTCCCAAATTTTTTTTCTATTTTTTGTATTCACCCAAATGTATTGTAAAGACGTGTTTTAGATGTAAAATAATGTGAACTTAACGATAAAAATATAAAAAGTATGATTAGTTCAATACAAATGACTTTAATCGATATTTAGCGAAATTATCACCATTTTTTACCAAATTTTTTCCCAAATTTTTTTTCTATTTTTTGTATTCACCCAAATGTATTGTAAAGACGTGTTTTAGATGTAAAATAATGTGGACTTAATGATAAAAATATAAAAAGTATGATTAGTTCAATACAAATGACTTAAAACGATATTTAGCGGAATTATAACCATTTTTTACCAAATTTTTTCCCAAATTTTTTTTCTATTTTTTGTATTCACCCAAATGTATTGTAAACACGTGTTTTAGATGTAAAATAATGTGAACTTAACGTTAAAAATATAAAAAGTATGATTAGTTCAATACAAATGACTTTAAACGATATTTAGCGGAATTATCACCATTTTTTCCCAAACTTTTTTTCTATTTTTTGTATTCACCCAAATGTATTGTAAAGACGTGTTTTAGATGTAAAATAATGTGAACTTAACGTTAAAAATATAAAAAGTATGATTAGTTCAATACAAATGACTTTAATCGATATTTAGCGAAATTATCACCATTTTTTACCAAATTTTTTCCCAAATTTTTTTTCTATTTTTTGTATTCACCCAAATGTATTGTAAAGACGTGTTTTAGATGTAAAATAATGTGAACTTAACGATAAAAATATAAAAAGTATGATTAGTTCAATACAAATGACTTTAATCGATATTTAGCGAAATTATCACCATTTTTTACCAAATTTTTTCCCAAATTTTTTTTCTATTTTTTGTATTCACCCAAATGTATTGTAAAGACGTGTTTTAGATGTAAAATAATGTGAACTTAACGATAAAAATATAAAAAGTATGATTAGTTCAATACAAATGACTTTAATCGATATTTAGCGAAATTATCACCATTTTTTACCAAATTTTTTCCCAAATTTTTTTTCTATTTTTTGTATTCACCCAAATGTATTGTAAAGACGTGTTTTAGATGTAAAATAATGTGGACTTAATGATAAAAATATAAAAAGTATGATTAGTTCAATACAAATGACTTAAAACGATATTTAGCGGAATTATAACCATTTTTTACCAAATTTTTTCCCATATTTTTTTTCTATTTTTTGTATTCACCCAAATGTATTGTAAACACGTGTTTTAGATGTAAAATAATGTGAACTTAACGTTAAAAATATAAAAAGTATGATTAGTTCAATACAAATGACTTTAAACGATATTTAGCGGAATTATCACCATTTTTTCCCAAACTTTTTTTCTATTTTTTGTATTCACCCAAATGTATTGTAAAGACGTGTTTTAGATGTAAAATAATGTGAACTTAACGTTAAAAATATAAAAAGTATGATTAGTTCAATACAAATGACTTTAATCGATATTTAGCGAAATTATCACCATTTTTTACCAAATTTTTTCCCAAATTTTTTTTCTATTTTTTGTATTCACCCAAATGTATTGTAAAGACGTGTTTTAGATGTAAAATAATGTGAACTTAACGTTAAAAATATAAAAAGTATGATTAGTTCAATACAAATGACTTTAATCGATATTTAGCGAAATTATCACCATTTTTTACCAAATTTTTTCCCAAATTTTTTTTCTATTTTTTGTATTCACCCAAATGTATTGTAAAGACGTGTTTTAGATGTAAAATAATGTGAACTTAACGATAAAAATATAAAAAGTATGATTAGTTCAATACAAATGACTTTAATCGATATTTAGCGAAATTATCACCATTTTTTACCAAATTTTTTCCCAAATTTTTTTTCTATTTTTTGTATTCACCCAAATGTATTGTAAAGACGTGTTTTAGATGTAAAATAATGTGAAATTAACGATAAAAATATAAAAAGTATGATTAGTTCAATATAAATGACTTTAAACGTTATTTAGTGGAATTATCACCATTTTTTACCAAATTTTTTTTCTATTTTTTGTATTCACCCAAATGTATTGTAAACACGTGTTTTAGATGTAAAATAATGTGAACTTAACGTTAAAAATATAAAAAGTATGATTAGTTCAATACAAATGACTTTAATCGATATTTAGCGAAATTATCACCATTTTTTACCAAATTTTTTCCCAAATTTTTTTTCTATTTTTTGTATTCACCCAAATGTATTGTAAAGACGTGTTTTAGATGTAAAATAATGTGAACTTAACGATAAAAATATAAAAAGTATGATTAGTTCAATACAAATGACTTTAATCGATATTTAGCGAAATTATCACCATTTTTTACCAAATTTTTTCCCAAATTTTTTTTCTATTTTTTGTATTCACCCAAATGTATTGTAAAGACGTGTTTTAGATGTAAAATAATGTGAAATTAACGATAAAAATATAAAAAGTATGATTAGTTCAATATAAATGACTTTAAACGTTATTTAGTGGAATTATCACCATTTTTTACCAAATTTTTTTTCTATTTTTTGTATTCACCCAAATGTATTGTAAACACGTGTTTTAGATGTAAAATAATGTGAACTTAACGTTAAAAATATAAAAAGTATGATTAGTTCAATACAAATGACTTTAAACGATATTTAGCGGAATTATCACCATTTTTTCCCAAATTTTTTTTCTATTTTTTGTATTCACCCAAATGTATTGTAAAGACGTGTTTTAGATGTAAAATAATGTGAACTTAACGTTAAAAATATAAAAAGTATGATTAGTTAAATAGAAATGACTTCAGACGATATTTAGCGGATTCATCACCTGTATTTCAAAATTTTTTTACGACCTTTTATATTCACCCAAATGTATTGTAAAGACGTGTTTTAGATGTAAAATAATGTGAACTTAACGATAAAAATATAAAAAGTATGATTAGTTCAATACAAATGACTTTAATCGATATTTAGCGAAATTATCACCATTTTTTACCAAATTTTTTCCCAAATTTTTTTTCTATTTTTTGTATTCACCCAAATGTATTGTAAAGACGTGTTTTAGATGTAAAATAATGTGAACTTAACGATAAAAATATAAAAAGTATGATTAGTTCAATACAAATGACTTTAATCGATATTTAGCGAAATTATCACCATTTTTTACCAAATTTTTTCCCAAATTTTTTTTCTATTTTTTGTATTCACCCAAATGTATTGTAAAGACGTGTTTTAGATGTAAAATAATGTGGACTTAATGATAAAAATATAAAAAGTATGATTAGTTCAATACAAATGACTTAAAACGATATTTAGCGGAATTATAACCATTTTTTACCAAATTTTTTCCCAAATTTTTTTTCTATTTTTTGTATTCACCCAAATGTATTGTAAACACGTGTTTTAGATGTAAAATAATGTGAACTTAACGTTAAAAATATAAAAAGTATGATTAGTTCAATACAAATGACTTTAAACGATATTTAGCGGAATTATCACCATTTTTTCCCAAACTTTTTTTCTATTTTTTGTATTCACCCAAATGTATTGTAAAGACGTGTTTTAGATGTAAAATAATGTGAACTTAACGTTAAAAATATAAAAAGTATGATTAGTTCAATACAAATGACTTTAATCGATATTTAGCGAAATTATCACCATTTTTTACCAAATTTTTTCCCAAATTTTTTTTCTATTTTTTGTATTCACCCAAATGTATTGTAAAGACGTGTTTTAGATGTAAAATAATGTGAACTTAACGTTAAAAATATAAAAAGTATGATTAGTTCAATACAAATGACTTTAATCGATATTTAGCGAAATTATCACCATTTTTTACCAAATTTTTTCCCAAATTTTTTTTCTATTTTTTGTATTCACCCAAATGTATTGTAAAGACGTGTTTTAGATGTAAAATAATGTGAACTTAACGATAAAAATATAAAAAGTATGATTAGTTCAATACAAATGACTTTAATCGATATTTAGCGAAATTATCACCATTTTTTACCAAATTTTTTCCCAAATTTTTTTTCTATTTTTTGTATTCACCCAAATGTATTGTAAAGACGTGTTTTAGATGTAAAATAATGTGAAATTAACGATAAAAATATAAAAAGTATGATTAGTTCAATATAAATGACTTTAAACGTTATTTAGTGGAATTATCACCATTTTTTACCAAATTTTTTTTCTATTTTTTGTATTCACCCAAATGTATTGTAAACACGTGTTTTAGATGTAAAATAATGTGAACTTAACGTTAAAAATATAAAAAGTATGATTAGTTCAATACAAATGACTTTAATCGATATTTAGCGAAATTATCACCATTTTTTACCAAATTTTTTCCCAAATTTTTTTTCTATTTTTTGTATTCACCCAAATGTATTGTAAAGACGTGTTTTAGATGTAAAATAATGTGAACTTAACGATAAAAATATAAAAAGTATGATTAGTTCAATACAAATGACTTTAATCGATATTTAGCGAAATTATCACCATTTTTTACCAAATTTTTTCCCAAATTTTTTTTCTATTTTTTGTATTCACCCAAATGTATTGTAAAGACGTGTTTTAGATGTAAAATAATGTGAAATTAACGATAAAAATATAAAAAGTATGATTAGTTCAATATAAATGACTTTAAACGTTATTTAGTGGAATTATCACCATTTTTTACCAAATTTTTTTTCTATTTTTTGTATTCACCCAAATGTATTGTAAACACGTGTTTTAGATGTAAAATAATGTGAACTTAACGTTAAAAATATAAAAAGTATGATTAGTTCAATACAAATGACTTTAAACGATATTTAGCGGAATTATCACCATTTTTTCCCAAATTTTTTTTCTATTTTTTGTATTCACCCAAATGTATTGTAAAGACGTGTTTTAGATGTAAAATAATGTGAACTTAACGTTAAAAATATAAAAAGTATGATTAGTTAAATAGAAATGACTTCAGACGATATTTAGCGGATTCATCACCTGTATTTCAAAATTTTTTTACGACCTTTTATATTCACCCAAATGTATTGTAAAGACGTGTTTTAGATGTAAAATAATGTGAACTTAACGATAAAAATATAAAAAGTATGATTAGTTCAATACAAATGACTTTAATCGATATTTAGCGAAATTATCACCATTTTTTACCAAATTTTTTCCCAAATTTTTTTTCTATTTTTTGTATTCACCCAAATGTATTGTAAAGACGTGTTTTAGATGTAAAATAATGTGAACTTAACGATAAAAATATAAAAAGTATGATTAGTTCAATACAAATGACTTTAATCGATATTTAGCGAAATTATCACCATTTTTTACCAAATTTTTTCCCAAATTTTTTTTCTATTTTTTGTATTCACCCAAATGTATTGTAAAGACGTGTTTTAGATGTAAAATAATGTGGACTTAATGATAAAAATATAAAAAGTATGATTAGTTCAATACAAATGACTTAAAACGATATTTAGCGGAATTATAACCATTTTTTACCAAATTTTTTCCCAAATTTTTTTTCTATTTTTTGTATTCACCCAAATGTATTGTAAACACGTGTTTTAGATGTAAAATAATGTGAACTTAACGTTAAAAATATAAAAAGTATGATTAGTTCAATACAAATGACTTTAAACGATATTTAGCGGAATTATCACCATTTTTTCCCAAACTTTTTTTCTATTTTTTGTATTCACCCAAATGTATTGTAAAGACGTGTTTTAGATGTAAAATAATGTGAACTTAACGTTAAAAATATAAAAAGTATGATTAGTTCAATACAAATGACTTTAATCGATATTTAGCGAAATTATCACCATTTTTTACCAAATTTCTTCCCAAATTTTTTTTCTATTTTTTGTATTCACCCAAATGTATTGTAAAGACGTGTTTTAGATGTAAAATAATGTGGACTTAATGATAAAAATATAAAAAGTATGATTAGTTCAATACAAATGACTTAAAACGATATTTAGCGGAATTATAACCATTTTTTACCAAATTTTTTCCCAAATTTTTTTTCTATTTTTTGTATTCACCCAAATGTATTGTAAACACGTGTTTTAGATGTAAAATAATGTGAACTTAACGTTAAAAATATAAAAAGTATGATTAGTTAAATAGAAATGACTTCAGACGATATTTAGCGGATTCATCACCTGTAATTCAAAATTTTTTTACGACCTTTTATATTCACCCAAATGTATTGTAAAGACGTGTTTTAGATGTAAAATAATGTGGACTTAACGATAAAAATATAAAAAGTATGATTAGTTCAATACAAATGACTTTAATCGATATTTAGCGAAATTATCACCATTTTTTACCAAATTTTTTCCCAAATTTTTTTTCTTTTTATTGTATTCACCCAAATGTATTGTAAACACGTGTTTTAGATGTAAAATAATGTGAACTTAACGTTAAAAATATAAAAAGTATGATTAGTTCAATACAAATGACTTTAATCGATATTTAGCGAAATTATCACCATTTTTTACCAAATTTTTTTTCTATTTTTTGTATTCACCCAAATGTATTGTAAAGACGTGTTTTGGATGTAAAATAATGTGAACTTAACGATAAAAATATAAAAAGTATGATTAGTTCAATACAAATGACTTTAATCGATATTTAGCGAAATTATCACCATTTTTTACCAAATTTTTTCCCAAATTTTTTTCTATTTTTTGTATTCACCCAAATGTATTGTAAAGACGTGTTTTAGATGTAAAATAATGTGAACTTAACGATAAAAATATAAAAAGTATGATTAGTTCAATATAAATGACTTTAATCGATATTTAGCGAAATTATCACCATTTTTTACCAAATTTCTTCCCAAATTTTTTTTCTATTTTTTGTATTCACCCAAATGTATTGTAAAGACGTGTTTTAGATGTAAAATAATGTGGACTTAATGATAAAAATATAAAAAGTATGATTAGTTCAATACAAATGACTTAAAACGATATTTAGCGGAATTATAACCATTTTTTACCAAATTTTTTCCCAAATTTTTTTTCTATTTTTTGTATTCACCCAAATGTATTGTAAAGACGTGTTTTAGATGTAAAATAATGTGAACTTAACGATAAAAATATAAAAAGTATGATTAGTTCAATACAAATGACTTTAATCGATATTTAGCGAAATTATCACCATTTTTTACCAAATTTTTTCCCAAATTTTTTTTCTATTTTTTGTATTCACCCAAATGTATTGTAAAGACGTGTTTTAGATGTAAAATAATGTGAAATTAACGATAAAAATATAAAAAGTATGATTAGTTCAATATAAATGACTTTAAACGTTATTTAGTGGAATTATCACCATTTTTTACCAAATTTTTTTTCTATTTTTTGTATTCACCCAAATGTATTGTAAACACGTGTTTTAGATGTAAAATAATGTGAACTTAACGTTAAAAATATAAAAAGTATGATTAGTTCAATACAAATGACTTTAATCGATATTTAGCGAAATTATCACCATTTTTTACCAAATTTTTTCCCAAATTTTTTTTCTATTTTTTGTATTCACCCAAATGTATTGTAAAGACGTGTTTTAGATGTAAAATAATGTGAACTTAACGATAAAAATATAAAAAGTATGATTAGTTCAATACAAATGACTTTAATCGATATTTAGCGAAATTATCACCATTTTTTACCAAATTTTTTCCCAAATTTTTTTTCTATTTTTTGTATTCACCCAAATGTATTGTAAAGACGTGTTTTAGATGTAAAATAATGTGAAATTAACGATAAAAATATAAAAAGTATGATTAGTTCAATATAAATGACTTTAAACGTTATTTAGTGGAATTATCACCATTTTTTACCAAATTTTTTTTCTATTTTTTGTATTCACCCAAATGTATTGTAAACACGTGTTTTAGATGTAAAATAATGTGAACTTAACGTTAAAAATATAAAAAGTATGATTAGTTAAATAGAAATGACTTCAGACGATATTTAGCGGATTCATCACCTGTATTTCAAAATTTTTTTACGACCTTTTATATTCACCCAAATGTATTGTAAAGACGTGTTTTAGATGTAAAATAATGTGGACTTAATGATAAAAATATAAAAAGTATGATTAGTTCAATACAAATGACTTTAATCGATATTTAGCGAAATTATCACCATTTTTTACCAAATTTTTTCCCAAATTTTTTTTCTATTTATTGTATTCACCCAAATGTATTGTAAACACGTGTTTTAGATGTAAAATAATGTGAACTTAACGTTAAAAATATAAAAAGTATGATTAGTTCAATACAAATGACTTTAATCGATATTTAGCGAAATTATCACCATTTTTTACCAAATTTTTTTTCTATTTTTTGTATTCACCCAAATGTATTGTAAAGACGTGTTTTAGATGTAAAATAATGTGGACTTAATGATAAAAATATAAAAAGTATGATTAGTTCAATACAAATGACTTAAAACGATATTTAGCGGAATTATAACTATTTTTTACCAAATTTTTTCCCAAATTTTTTTTCTATTTTTTGTATTCACCCAAATGTATTGTAAACACGTGTTTTAGATGTAAAATAATGTGAACTTAACGTTAAAAATATAAAAAGTATGATTAGTTAAATACAAATGACTTTAATCGATATTTAGCGAAATTATCACCATTTTTTACCAAATTTTTTCCCAAATTTTTTTTCTATTTTTTGTATTCACCCAAATGTATTGTAAAGACGTGTTTTAGATGTAAAATAATGTGAAATTAACGATAAAAATATAAAAAGTATGATTAGTTCAATACAAATGACTTTAAACGATATTTAGCGGAATTATCACCATTTTTTCCCAAATTTTTTTTCTATTTTTTGTATTCACCCAAATGTATTGTAAAGACGTGTTTTAGATGTAAAATAATGTGAACTTAACGATAAAAATATAAAAAGTATGATTAGTTCAATACAAATGACTTTAATCGATATTTAGCGAAATTATCACCATTTTTTACCAAATTTTTTCCCAAATTTTTTTTCTATTTTTTGTATTCACCCAAATGTATTGTAAAGACGTGTTTTAGATGTAAAATAATGTGAAATTAACGATAAAAATATAAAAAGTATGATTAGTTCAATATAAATGACTTTAAACGTTATTTAGTGGAATTATCACCATTTTTTACCAAATTTTTTTTCTATTTTTTGTATTCACCCAAATGTATTGTAAACACGTGTTTTAGATGTAAAATAATGTGAACTTAACGATAAAAATATAAAAAGTATGATTAGTTCAATACAAATGACTTTAAACGATATTTAGCGGAATTATCACCATTTTTTACCCAATTTTATCCCAAATTTTTTTTCTATTTTTTGTATTCACCCAAATGTATTGTAAAGACGTGTTTTAGATGTAAAATAATGTGAACTTAACGATAAAAATCTAAAAAGTATGATTAGTTCAATACAAATGACTTTAATCGATATTTAGCGAAATTATCACCATTTTTTACCAAATTTCTTCCCAAATTTTTTTTCTATTTTTTGTATTCACCCAAATGTATTGTAAAGACGTGTTTTAGATGTAAAATAATGTGGACTTAATGATAAAAATATAAAAAGTATGATTAGTTCAATACAAATGACTTAAAACGATATTTAGCGGAATTATAACCATTTTTTACCAAATTTTTTCCCAAATTTTTTTTCTATTTTTTGTATTCACCCAAATGTATTGTAAACACGTGTTTTAGATGTAAAATAATGTGAACTTAACGTTAAAAATATAAAAAGTATGATTAGTTCAATACAAATGACTTTAATCGATATTTAGCGAAATTATCACCATTTTTTACCAAATTTTTTCCCAAATTTTTTTTCTATTTTTTGTACTCACCCAAATGTATTGTAAAGACGTGTTTTAGATGTAAAATAATGTGAACTTAACGATAAAAATATAAAAAGTATGATTAGTTCAATACAAATGACTTTAATCGATATTTAGCGAAATTATCACCATTTTTTACCAAATTTTTTCCCAAATTTTTTTTCTATTTTTTGTATTCACCCAAATGTATTGTAAAGACGTGTTTTAGATGTAAAATAATGTGAAATTAACGATAAAAATATAAAAAGTATGATTAGTTCAATATAAATGACTTTAAACGTTATTTAGTGGAATTATCACCATTTTTTACCAAATTTTTTTTCTATTTTTTGTATTCACCCAAATGTATTGTAAACACGTGTTTTAGATGTAAAATAATGTGAACTTAACGTTAAAAATATAAAAAGTATGATTAGTTAAATAGAAATGACTTCAGACGATATTTAGCGGATTCATCACCTGTATTTCAAAATTTTTTTACGACCTTTTATATTCACCCAAATGTATTGTAAAGACGTGTTTTAGATGTAAAATAATGTGGACTTAATGATAAAAATATAAAAAGTATGATTAGTTCAATACAAATGACTTTAATCGATATTTAGCGAAATTATCACCATTTTTTACCAAATTTTTTCCCAAATTTTTTTTCTATTTATTGTATTCACCCAAATGTATTGTAAACACGTGTTTTAGATGTAAAATAATGTGAACTTAACGTTAAAAATATAAAAAGTATGATTAGTTCAATACAAATGACTTTAATCGATATTTAGCGAAATTATCACCATTTTTTACCAAATTTTTTTTCTATTTTTTGTATTCACCCAAATGTATTGTAAAGACGTGTTTTAGATGTAAAATAATGTGGACTTAATGATAAAAATATAAAAAGTATGATTAGTTCAATACAAATGACTTAAAACGATATTTAGCGGAATTATAACTATTTTTTACCAAATTTTTTCCCAAATTTTTTTTCTATTTTTTGTATTCACCCAAATGTATTGTAAACACGTGTTTTAGATGTAAAATAATGTGAACTTAACGTTAAAAATATAAAAAGTATGATTAGTTAAATACAAATGACTTTAATCGATATTTAGCGAAATTATCACCATTTTTTACCAAATTTTTTGCCAAATTTTTTTTCTATTTTTTGTATTCACCCAAATGTATTGTAAAGACGTGTTTTAGATGTAAAATAATGTGAAATTAACGATAAAAATATAAAAAGTATGATTAGTTCAATACAAATGACTTTAAACGATATTTAGCGGAATTATCACCATTTTTTCCCAAATTTTTTTTCTATTTTTTGTATTCACCCAAATGTATTGTAAAGACGTGTTTTAGATGTAAAATAATGTGAACTTAACGATAAAAATATAAAAAGTATGATTAGTTCAATACAAATGACTTTAATCGATATTTAGCGAAATTATCACCATTTTTTACCAAATTTTTTCCCAAATTTTTTTTCTATTTTTTGTATTCACCCAAATGTATTGTAAAGACGTGTTTTAGATGTAAAATAATGTGAAATTAACGATAAAAATATAAAAAGTATGATTAGTTCAATATAAATGACTTTAAACGTTATTTAGTGGAATTATCACCATTTTTTACCAAATTTTTTTTCTATTTTTTGTATTCACCCAAATGTATTGTAAACACGTGTTTTAGATGTAAAATAATGTGAACTTAACGATAAAAATATAAAAAGTATGATTAGTTCAATACAAATGACTTTAAACGATATTTAGCGGAATTATCACCATTTTTTACCCAATTTTTTCCCAAATTTTTTTTCTATTTTTTGTATTCACCCAAATGTATTGTAAAGACGTGTTTTAGATGTAAAATAATGTGAACTTAACGATAAAAATCTAAAAAGTATGATTAGTTCAATACAAATGACTTTAATCGATATTTAGCGAAATTATCACCATTTTTTACCAAATTTCTTCCCAAATTTTTTTTCTATTTTTTGTATTCACCCAAATGTATTGTAAAGACGTGTTTTAGATGTAAAATAATGTGGACTTAATGATAAAAATATAAAAAGTATGATTAGTTCAATACAAATGACTTAAAACGATATTTAGCGGAATTATAACCATTTTTTACCAAATTTTTTCCCAAATTTTTTTTCTATTTTTTGTATTCACCCAAATGTATTGTAAACACGTGTTTTAGATGTAAAATAATGTGAACTTAACGTTAAAAATATAAAAAGTATGATTAGTTAAATAGAAATGACTTCAGACGATATTTAGCGGATTCATCACCTGTATTTCAAAATTTTTTTACGACCTTTTATATTCACCCAAATGTATTGTAAAGACGTGTTTTAGATGTAAAATAATGTGGACTTAACGATAAAAATATAAAAAGTATGATTAGTTCAATACAAATGACTTTAATCGATATTTAGCGAAATTATCACCATTTTTTACCAAATTTTTTCCCAAATTTTTTTTCTATTTATTGTATTCACCCAAATGTATTGTAAAGACGTGTTTTGGATGTAAAATAATGTGAACTTAACGATAAAAATATAAAAAGTATGATTAGTTCAATACAAATGACTTTAATCGATATTTAGCGAAATTATCACCATTTTTTACCAAATTTTTTCCCAAATTTTTTTCTATTTTTTGTATTCACCCAAATGTATTGTAAAGACGTGTTTTAGATGTAAAATAATGTGAACTTAACGATAAAAATATAAAAAGTATGATTAGTTCAATATAAATGACTTTAAACGTTATTTAGTGGAATTATCACCATTTTTTACCAAATTTTTTTTCTATTTTTTGTATTCACCCAAATGTATTGTAAACACGTGTTTTAGATGTAAAATAATGTGAACTTAACGATAAAAATATAAAAAGTATGATTAGTTCAATACAAATGACTTTAATCGATATTTAGCGAAATTATCACCATTTTTTACCAAATTTCTTCCCAAATTTTTTTTCTATTTTTTGTATTCACCCAAATGTATTGTAAAGACGTGTTTTAGATGTAAAATAATGTGGACTTAATGATAAAAATATAAAAAGTATGATTAGTTCAATACAAATGACTTAAAACGATATTTAGCGGAATTATAACCATTTTTTACCAAATTTTTTCCCAAATTTTTTTTCTATTTTTTGTATTCACCCAAATGTATTGTAAACACGTGTTTTAGATGTAAAATAATGTGAACTTAACGTTAAAAATATAAAAAGTATGATTAGTTAAATAGAAATGACTTCAGACGATATTTAGCGGATTCATCACCTGTAATTCAAAATTTTTTTACGACCTTTTATATTCACCCAAATGTATTGTAAAGACGTGTTTTAGATGTAAAATAATGTGGACTTAACGATAAAAATATAAAAAGTATGATTAGTTCAATACAAATGACTTTAATCGATATTTAGCGAAATTATCACCATTTTTTACCAAATTTTTTCCCAAATTTTTTTTCTTTTTATTGTATTCACCCAAATGTATTGTAAACACGTGTTTTAGATGTAAAATAATGTGAACTTAACGTTAAAAATATAAAAAGTATGATTAGTTCAATACAAATGACTTTAATCGATATTTAGCGAAATTATCACCATTTTTTACCAAATTTTTTTTCTATTTTTTGTATTCACCCAAATGTATTGTAAAGACGTGTTTTAGATGTAAAATAATGTGGACTTAATGATAAAAATATAAAAAGTATGATTAGTTCAATACAAATGACTTAAAACGATATTTAGCGGAATTATAACCATTTTTTACCAAATTTTTTCCCAAATTTTTTTTCTATTTTTTGTATTCACCCAAATGTATTGTAAACACGTGTTTTAGATGTAAAATAATGTGAACTTAACGTTAAAAATATAAAAAGTATGATTAGTTAAATACAAATGACTTTAATCGATATTTAGCGAAATTATCACCATTTTTTACCAAATTTCTTCCCAAATTTTTTTTCTATTTTTTGTATTCACCCAAATGTATTGTAAAGACGTGTTTTAGATGTAAAATAATGTGAAATTAACGATAAAAATATAAAAAGTATGATTAGTTCAATACAAATGACTTTAAACGATATTTAGCGGAATTATCACCATTTTTTCCCAAATTTTTTTTCTATTTTTTGTATTCACCCAAATGTATTGTAAACACGTGTTTTAGATGTAAAATAATGTGAACTTAACGATAAAAATATAAAAAGTATGATTAGTTCAATACAAATGACTTTAAACGATATTTAGTGGAATTATCACCATTTTTTACCAAATTTTTTTTCTATTTTTTGTATTCACCCAAATGTATTGTAAACACGTGTTTTAGATGTAAAATAATGTGAACTTAACGATAAAAATATAAAAAGTATGATTAGTTCAATACAAATGACTTTAAACGATATTTAGCGGAATTATCACCATTTTTTACCAAATTTTTTCCCAAATTTTTTTTCTATTTTTTGTATTCACCCAAATGTATTGTAAACACGTGTTTTAGATGTAAAATAATGTGAACTTAACGTTAAAAATATAAAAAGTATGATTAGTTAAATAGAAATGACTTCAGACGATATTTAGCGGATTCATCACCTGTATTTCAAAATTTTTTTACGACCTTTTATATTCACCCAAATGTATTGTAAAGACGTGTTTTAGATGTAAAATAATGTGGACTTAACGATAAAAATATAAAAAGTATGATTAGTTCAATACAAATGACTTTAAACGATATTTAGCGGAATTATCACCATTTTTTCCCAAATTTTTTTTCTATTTATTGTATTCACCCAAATGTATTGTAAAGACGTGTTTTGGATGTAAAATAATGTGAACTTAACGATAAAAATATAAAAAGTATGATTAGTTCAATACAAATGACTTTAATCGATATTTAGCGAAATTATCACCATTTTTTACCAAATTTTTTCCCAAATTTTTTTCTATTTTTTGTATTCACCCAAATGTATTGTAAAGACGTGTTTTAGATGTAAAATAATGTGAATTTAACGATAAAAATATAAAAAGTATGATTAGTTCAATATAAATGACTTTAAACGTTATTTAGTGGAATTATCACCATTTTTTACCAAATTTTTTTTCTATTTTTTGTATTCACCCAAATGTATTGTAAACACGTGTTTTAGATGTAAAATAATGTGAACTTAACGATAAAAATATAAAAAGTATGATTAGTTCAATATAAATGACTTTAAACGTTATTTAGTGGAATTATCACCATTTTTTACCAAATTTTTTTTCTATTTTTTGTATTCACCCAAATGTATTGTAAACACGTGTTTTAGATGTAAAATAATGTGAACTTAACGATAAAAATATAAAAAGTATGATTAGTTCAATACAAATGACTTTAATCGATATTTAGCGAAATTATCACCATTTTTTACCAAATTTCTTCCCAAATTTTTTTTCTATTTTTTGTATTCACCCAAATGTATTGTAAAGACGTGTTTTAGATGTAAAATAATGTGAACTTAACGATAAAAATATAAAAAGTATGATTAGTTCAATACAAATGACTTTAATCGATATTTAGCGAAATTATCACCATTTTTTACCAAATTTTTTCCCAAATTTTTTTTCTATTTTTTGTATTCACCCAAATGTATTGTAAAGACGTGTTTTAGATGTAAAATAATGTGAAATTAACGATAAAAATATTAAAAATTATGATTAGTTCAATATAAATGACTTTAAACGTTATTTAGTGGAATTATCACCATTTTTTACCAAATTTTTTTTCTATTTTTTGTATTCACCCAAATGTATTGTAAAGACGTGTTTTAGATGTAAAATAATGTGAACATAACGTTAAAAATATAAAAAGTATGATTAGTTAAATAGAAATGACTTCAGACGATATTTAGCGGATTCATCACCTGTATTTCAAAATTTTTTTACGACCTTTTATATTCACCCAAATGTATTGTAAAGACGTGTTTTAGATGTAAAATAATGTGGACTTAACGATAAAAATATAAAAAGTATGATTAGTTCAATACAAATGACTTTAATCGATATTTAGCGAAATTATCACCATTTTTTACCAAATTTTTTCCCAAATTTTTTTTCTTTTTATTGTATTCACCCAAATGTATTGTAAACACGTGTTTTAGATGTAAAATAATGTGAACTTAACGTTAAAAATATAAAAAGTATGATTAGTTCAATACAAATGACTTTAATCGATATTTAGCGAAATTATCACCATTTTTTACCAAATTTTTTTTCTATTTTTTGTATTCACCCAAATGTATTGTAAAGACGTGTTTTAGATGTAAAATAATGTGGACTTAATGATAAAAATATAAAAAGTATGATTAGTTCAATACAAATGACTTAAAACGATATTTAGCGGAATTATAACCATTTTTTACCAAATTTTTTCCCAAATTTTTTTTCTATTTTTTGTATTCACCCAAATGTATTGTAAACACGTGTTTTAGATGTAAAATAATGTGAACTTAACGTTAAAAATATAAAAAGTATGATTAGTTAAATACAAATGACTTTAATCGATATTTAGCGAAATTATCACCATTTTTTACCAAATTTCTTCCCAAATTTTTTTTCTATTTTTTGTATTCACCCAAATGTATTGTAAAGACGTGTTTTAGATGTAAAATAATGTGAACTTAACGATAAAAATATAAAAAGTATGATTAGTTCAATACAAATGACTTTAATCGATATTTAGCGAAATTATCACCATTTTTTACCAAATTTTTTCCCAAATTTTTTTTCTATTTTTTGTATTCACCCAAATGTATTGTAAAGACGTGTTTTAGATGTAAAATAATGTGAAATTAACGATAAAAATATTAAAAATTATGATTAGTTCAATATAAATGACTTTAAACGTTATTTAGTGGAATTATCACCATTTTTTACCAAATTTTTTTTCTATTTTTTGTATTCACCCAAATGTATTGTAAAGACGTGTTTTAGATGTAAAATAATGTGAACATAACGTTAAAAATATAAAAAGTATGATTAGTTAAATAGAAATGACTTCAGACGATATTTAGCGGATTCATCACCTGTATTTCAAAATTTTTTTACGACCTTTTATATTCACCCAAATGTATTGTAAAGACGTGTTTTAGATGTAAAATAATGTGGACTTAACGATAAAAATATAAAAAGTATGATTAGTTCAATACAAATGACTTTAATCGATATTTAGCGAAATTATCACCATTTTTTACCAAATTTTTTCCCAAATTTTTTTTCTTTTTATTGTATTCACCCAAATGTATTGTAAACACGTGTTTTAGATGTAAAATAATGTGAACTTAACGTTAAAAATATAAAAAGTATGATTAGTTCAATACAAATGACTTTAATCGATATTTAGCGAAATTATCACCATTTTTTACCAAATTTTTTTTCTATTTTTTGTATTCACCCAAATGTATTGTAAAGACGTGTTTTAGATGTAAAATAATGTGGACTTAATGATAAAAATATAAAAAGTATGATTAGTTCAATACAAATGACTTAAAACGATATTTAGCGGAATTATAACCATTTTTTACCAAATTTTTTCCCAAATTTTTTTTCTATTTTTTGTATTCACCCAAATGTATTGTAAACACGTGTTTTAGATGTAAAATAATGTGAACTTAACGTTAAAAATATAAAAAGTATGATTAGTTAAATACAAATGACTTTAATCGATATTTAGCGAAATTATCACCATTTTTTACCAAATTTCTTCCCAAATTTTTTTTCTATTTTTTGTATTCACCCAAATGTATTGTAAAGACGTGTTTTAGATGTAAAATAATGTGAACTTAACGATAAAAATATAAAAAGTATGATTAGTTCAATACAAATGACTTTAATCGATATTTAGCGAAATTATCACCATTTTTTACCAAATTTTTTCCCAAATTTTTTTTCTATTTTTTGTATTCACCCAACTGTATTGTAAAGACGTGTTTTAGATGTAAAATAATGTGAAATTAACGATAAAAATATAAAAAGTATGATTAGTTCAATATAAATGACTTTAAACGTTATTTAGTGGAATTATCACCATTTTTTACCAAATTTTTTTTCTATTTTTTGTATTCACCCAAATGTATTGTAAACACGTGTTTTAGATGTAAAATAATGTGAACTTAACGATAAAAATATAAAAAGTATGATTAGTTCAATACAAATGACTTTAAACGATATTTAGCGGAATTATCACCATTTTTTACCCAATTTTTTCCCAAATTTTTTTTCTATTTTTTGTATTCACCCAAATGTATTGTAAAGACGTGTTTTAGATGTAAAATAATGTGAACTTAACGATAAAAATCTAAAAAGTATGATTAGTTCAATACAAATGACTTTAATCGATATTTAGCGAAATTATCACCATTTTTTACCAAATTTCTTCCCAAATTTTTTTTCTATTTTTTGTATTCACCCAAATGTATTGTAAAGACGTGTTTTAGATGTAAAATAATGTGGACTTAATGATAAAAATATAAAAAGTATGATTAGTTCAATACAAATGACTTAAAACGATATGTAGCGGAATTATAACCATTTTTTACCAAATTTTTTCCCAAATTTTTTTTCTATTTTTTGTATTCACCCAAATGTATTGTAAACACGTGTTTTAGATGTAAAATAATGTGAACTTAACGTTAAAAATATAAAAAGTATGATTAGTTAAATAGAAATGACTTCAGACGATATTTAGCGGATTCATCACCTGTATTTCAAAATTTTTTTACGACCTTTTATATTCACCCAAATGTATTGTAAAGACGTGTTTTAGATGTAAAATAATGTGGACTTAACGATAAAAATATAAAAAGTATGATTAGTTCAATACAAATGACTTTAATCGATATTTAGCGAAATTATCACCATTTTTTACCAAATTTTTTCCCAAATTTTTTTTCTATTTATTGTATTCACCCAAATGTATTGTAAAGACGTGTTTTGGATGTAAAATAATGTGAACTTAACGATAAAAATATAAAAAGTATGATTAGTTCAATACAAATGACTTTAATCGATATTTAGCGAAATTATCACCATTTTTTACCAAATTTTTTCCCAAATTTTTTTCTATTTTTTGTATTCACCCAAATGTATTGTAAAGACGTGTTTTAGATGTAAAATAATGTGAACTTAACGATAAAAATATAAAAAGTATGATTAGTTCAATACAAATGACTTTAATCGATATTTAGCGAAATTATCACCATTTTTTACCAAATTTCTTCCCAAATTTTTTTTCTATTTTTTGTATTCACCCAAATGTATTGTAAAGACGTGTTTTAGATGTAAAATAATGTGGACTTAATGATAAAAATATAAAAAGTATGATTAGTTCAATACAAATGACTTAAAACGATATTTAGCGGAATTATAACCATTTTTTACCAAATTTTTTCCCAAATTTTTTTTCTATTTTTTGTATTCACCCAAATGTATTGTAAACACGTGTTTTAGATGTAAAATAATGTGAACTTAACGTTAAAAATATAAAAAGTATGATTAGTTAAATACAAATGACTTTAATCGATATTTAGCGAAATTATCACCATTTTTTACCAAATTTCTTCCCAAATTTTTTTTCTATTTTTTGTATTCACCCAAATGTATTGTAAAGACGTGTTTTAGATGTAAAATAATGTGAACTTAACGATAAAAATATAAAAAGTATGATTAGTTCAATACAAATGACTTTAATCGATATTTAGCGAAATTATCACCATTTTTTACCAAATTTTTTCCCAAATTTTTTTTCTATTTTTTGTATTCACCCAAATGTATTGTAAAGACGTGTTTTAGATGTAAAATAATGTGAAATTAACGATAAAAATATAAAAAGTATGATTAGTTCAATATAAATGACTTTAAACGTTATTTAGTGGAATTATCACCATTTTTTACCAAATTTTTTTTCTATTTTTTGTATTCACCCAAATGTATTGTAAACACGTGTTTTAGATGTAAAATAATGTGAACTTAACGATAAAAATATAAAAAGTATGATTAGTTCAATACAAATGACTTTAAACGATATTTAGCGGAATTATCACCATTTTTTACCCAATTTTTTCCCAAATTTTTTTTCTATTTTTTGTATTCACCCAAATGTATTGTAAAGACGTGTTTTAGATGTAAAATAATGTGAACTTAACGATAAAAATCTAAAAAGTATGATTAGTTCAATACAAATGACTTTAATCGATATTTAGCGAAATTATCACCATTTTTTACCAAATTTCTTCCCAAATTTTTTTTCTATTTTTTGTATTCACCCAAATGTATTGTAAAGACGTGTTTTAGATGTAAAATAATGTGGACTTAATGATAAAAATATAAAAAGTATGATTAGTTCAATACAAATGACTTAAAACGATATGTAGCGGAATTATAACCATTTTTTACCAAATTTTTTCCCAAATTTTTTTTCTATTTTTTGTATTCACCCAAATGTATTGTAAACACGTGTTTTAGATGTAAAATAATGTGAACTTAACGTTAAAAATATAAAAAGTATGATTAGTTAAATAGAAATGACTTCAGACGATATTTAGCGGATTCATCACCTGTATTTCAAAATTTTTTTACGACCTTTTATATTCACCCAAATGTATTGTAAAGACGTGTTTTAGATGTAAAATAATGTGGACTTAACGATAAAAATATAAAAAGTATGATTAGTTCAATACAAATGACTTTAATCGATATTTAGCGAAATTATCACCATTTTTTACCAAATTTTTTCCCAAATTTTTTTTCTATTTATTGTATTCACCCAAATGTATTGTAAAGACGTGTTTTGGATGTAAAATAATGTGAACTTAACGATAAAAATATAAAAAGTATGATTAGTTCAATACAAATGACTTTAATCGATATTTAGCGAAATTATCACCATTTTTTACCAAATTTTTTCCCAAATTTTTTTCTATTTTTTGTATTCACCCAAATGTATTGTAAAGACGTGTTTTAGATGTAAAATAATGTGAACTTAACGATAAAAATATAAAAAGTATGATTAGTTCAATATAAATGACTTTAAACGTTATTTAGTGGAATTATCACCATTTTTTACCAAATTTTTTTTCTATTTTTTGTATTCACCCAAATGTATTGTAAACACGTGTTTTAGATGTAAAATAATGTGAACTTAACGATAAAAATATAAAAAGTATGATTAGTTCAATACAAATGACTTTAATCGATATTTAGCGAAATTATCACCATTTTTTACCAAATTTCTTCCCAAATTTTTTTTCTATTTTTTGTATTCACCCAAATGTATTGTAAAGACGTGTTTTAGATGTAAAATAATGTGGACTTTATGATAAAAATATAAAAAGTATGATTAGTTCAATACAAATGACTTAAAACGATATGTAGCGGAATTATAACCATTTTTTACCAAATTTTTTCCCAAATTTTTTTTCTATTTTTTGTATTCACCCAAATGTATTGTAAACACGTGTTTTAGATGTAAAATAATGTGAACTTAACGTTAAAAATATAAAAAGTATGATTAGTTAAATAGAAATGACTTCAGACGATATTTAGCGGATTCATCACCTGTATTTCAAAATTTTTTTACGACCTTTTATATTCACCCAAATGTATTGTAAAGACGTGTTTTAGATGTAAAATAATGTGGACTTAACGATAAAAATATAAAAAGTATGATTAGTTCAATACAAATGACTTTAATCGATATTTAGCGAAATTATCACCATTTTTTACCAAATTTTTTCCCAAATTTTTTTTCTATTTATTGTATTCACCCAAATGTATTGTAAAGACGTGTTTTGGATGTAAAATAATGTGAACTTAACGATAAAAATATAAAAAGTATGATTAGTTCAATACAAATGACTTTAATCGATATTTAGCGAAATTATCACCATTTTTTACCAAATTTTTTCCCAAATTTTTTTCTATTTTTTGTATTCACCCAAATGTATTGTAAAGACGTGTTTTAGATGTAAAATAATGTGAACTTAACGATAAAAATATAAAAAGTATGATTAGTTCAATATAAATGACTTTAAACGTTATTTAGTGGAATTATCACCATTTTTTACCAAATTTTTTTTCTATTTTTTGTATTCACCCAAATGTATTGTAAACACGTGTTTTAGATGTAAAATAATGTGAACTTAACGATAAAAATATAAAAAGTATGATTAGTTCAATACAAATGACTTTAATCGATATTTAGCGAAATTATCACCATTTTTTACCAAATTTCTTCCCAAATTTTTTTTCTATTTTTTGTATTCACCCAAATGTATTGTAAAGACGTGTTTTAGATGTAAAATAATGTGGACTTAATGATAAAAATATAAAAAGTATGATTAGTTCAATACAAATGACTTAAAACGATATTTAGCGGAATTATAACCATTTTTTACCAAATTTTTTCCCAAATTTTTTTTCTATTTTTTGTATTCACCCAAATGTATTGTAAACACGTGTTTTAGATGTAAAATAATGTGAACTTAACGTTAAAAATATAAAAAGTATGATTAGTTAAATAGAAATGACTTCAGACGATATTTAGCGGATTCATCACCTGTATTTCAAAATTTTTTTACGACCTTTTATATTCACCCAAATGTATTGTAAAGACGTGTTTTAGATGTAAAATAATGTGGACTTAACGATAAAAATATAAAAAGTATGATTAGTTCAATACAAATGACTTTAAACGATATTTAGCGGAATTATCACCATTTTTTACCAAATTTTTTTTCTATTTTTTGTATTCACCCAAATGTTTTGTAAAGACGTGTTTTAGATGTAAAATAATGTGGACTTAATGATAAAAATATAAAAAGTATGATTAGTTCAATACAAATGACTTAAAACGATATTTAGCGGAATTATAACCATTTTTTACCAAATTTTTTCCCAAATTTTTTTTCTATTTTTTGTATTCACCCAAATGTATTGTAAACACGTGTTTTAGATGTAAAATAATGTGAAATTAACGATAAAAATATAAAAAGTATGATTAGTTCAATACAAATGACTTTAAACGATATTTAGCGGAATTATCACCATTTTTTCCCAAATTTTTTTTCTATTTTTTGTATTCACCCAAATGTATTGTAAAGACGTGTTTTAGATGTAAAATAATGTGAACTTAACGATAAAAATATAAAAAGTATGATTAGTTCAATACAAATGACTTTAATCGATATTTAGCGAAATTATCACCATTTTTTACCAAATTTTTTCCCAAATTTTTTTTCTATTTTTTGTATTCACCCAAATGTATTGTAAAGACGTGTTTTAGATGTAAAATAATGTGAAATTAACGATAAAAATATAAAAAGTATGATTAGTTCAATATAAATGACTTTAAACGTTATTTAGTGGAATTATCACCATTTTTTACCAAATTTTTTTTCTATTTTTTGTATTCACCCAAATGTATTGTAAACACGTGTTTTAGATGTAAAATAATGTGAACTTAACGATAAAAATATAAAAAGTATGATTAGTTCAATACAAATGACTTTAAACGATATTTAGCGGAATTATCACCATTTTTTACCCAATTTTTTCCCAAATTTTTTTTCTATTTTTTGTATTCACCCAAATGTATTGTAAAGACGTGTTTTAGATGTAAAATAATGTGGACTTAATGATAAAAATATAAAAAGTATGATTAGTTCAATACAAATGACTTAAAACGATATGTAGCGGAATTATAACCATTTTTTACCAAATTTTTTCCCAAATTTTTTTTCTATTTTTTGTATTCACCCAAATGTATTGTAAACACGTGTTTTAGATGTAAAATAATGTGAACTTAACGTTAAAAATATAAAAAGTATGATTAGTTAAATAGAAATGACTTCAGACGATATTTAGCGGATTCATCACCTGTATTTCAAAATTTTTTTACGACCTTTTATATTCACCCAAATGTATTGTAAAGACGTGTTTTAGATGTAAAATAATGTGGACTTAACGATAAAAATATAAAAAGTATGATTAGTTCAATACAAATGACTTTAATCGATATTTAGCGAAATTATCACCATTTTTTACCAAATTTTTTCCCAAATTTTTTTTCTATTTATTGTATTCACCCAAATGTATTGTAAAGACGTGTTTTGGATGTAAAATTATGTGAACTTAACGATAAAAATATAAAAAGTATGATTAGTTCAATACAAATGACTTTAATCGATATTTAGCGAAATTATCACCATTTTTTACCAAATTTTTTCCCAAATTTTTTTCTATTTTTTGTATTCACCCAAATGTATTGTAAAGACGTGTTTTAGATGTAAAATAATGTGAACTTAACGATAAAAATATAAAAAGTATGATTAGTTCAATATAAATGACTTTAAACGTTATTTAGTGGAATTATCACCATTTTTTACCAAATTTTTTTTCTATTTTTTGTATTCACCCAAATGTATTGTAAACACGTGTTTTAGATGTAAAATAATGTGAACTTAACGATAAAAATATAAAAAGTATGATTAGTTCAATACAAATGACTTTAATCGATATTTAGCGAAATTATCACCATTTTTTACCAAATTTCTTCCCAAATTTTTTTTCTATTTTTTGTATTCACCCAAATGTATTATAAAGACGTGTTTTAGATGTAAAATAATGTGGACTTAATGATAAAAATATAAAAAGTATGATTAGTTCAATACAAATGACTTAAAACGATATTTAGCGGAATTATAACCATTTTTTACCAAATTTTTTCCCAAATTTTTTTTCTATTTTTTGTATTCACCCAAATGTATTGTAAACACGTGTTTTAGATGTAAAATAATGTGAACTTAACGTTAAAAATATAAAAAGTATGATTAGTTAAATAGAAATGACTTCAGACGATATTTAGCGGATTCATCACCTGTATTTCAAAATTTTTTTACGACCTTTTATATTCACCCAAATGTATTGTAAAGACGTGTTTTAGATGTAAAATAATGTGGACTTAACGATAAAAATATAAAAAGTATGATTAGTTCAATACAAATGACTTTAAACGATATTTAGCGGAATTATCACCATTTTTTACCAAATTTTTTTTCTATTTTTTGTATTCACCCAAATGTTTTGTAAAGACGTGTTTTAGATGTAAAATAATGTGGACTTAATGATAAAAATATAAAAAGTATGATTAGTTCAATACAAATGACTTAAAACGATATTTAGCGGAATTATAACCATTTTTTACCAAATTTTTTCCCAAATTTTTTTTCTATTTTTTGTATTCACCCAAATGTATTGTAAAGACGTGTTTTAGATGTAAAATAATGTGGACTTAACGATAAAAATATAAAAAGTATGATTAGTTCAATACAAATGACTTTAAACGATATTTAGCGGAATTATCACCATTTTTTACCAAATTTTTTTTCTATTTTTTGTATTCACCCAAATGTATTGTAAACACGTGTTTTAGATGTAAAATAATGTGAACTTAACGTTAAAAATATAAAAAGTATGATTAGTTCAATACAAATGACTTTAATCGATATTTAGCGAAATTATCACCATTTTTTACCAAATTTTTTCCCAAATTTTTTTTCTATTTTTTGTATTCACCCAAATGTATTGTAAAGACGTGTTTTAGATGTAAAATAATGTGAACTTAACGATAAAAATATAAAAAGTATGATTAGTTCAATACAAATGACTTTAATCGATATTTAGCGAAATTATCACCATTTTTTACCAAATTTTTTCCCAAATTTTTTTTCTATTTTTTGTATTCACCCAAATGTATTGTAAAGACGTGTTTTAGATGTAAAATAATGTGAACTTAACGTTAAAAATATAAAAAGTATGATTAGTTAAATAGAAATGACTTCAGACGATATTTAGCGGATTCATCACCTGTATTTCAAAATTTTTTTACGACCTTTTATATTCACCCAAATGTATTGTAAAGACGTGTTTTAGATGTAAAATAATGTGGACTTAACGATAAAAATATAAAAAGTATGATTAGTTCAATACAAATGACTTTAAACGATATTTAGCGGAATTATCACCATTTTTTACCAAATTTTTTTTCTATTTTTTGTATTCACCCAAATGTTTTGTAAAGACGTGTTTTAGATGTAAAATAATGTGGACTTAATGATAAAAATATAAAAAGTATGATTAGTTCAATACAAATGACTTAAAACGATATTTAGCGGAATTATAACCATTTTTTACCAAATTTTTTCCCAAATTTTTTTTCTATTTTTTGTATTCACCCAAATGTATTGTAAACACGTGTTTTAGATGTAAAATAATGTGAACTTAACGTTAAAAATATAAAAAGTATGATTAGTTAAATAGAAATGACTTCAGACGATATTTAGCGGATTCATCACCTGTATTTCAAAATTTTTTTACGACCTTTTATATTCACCCAAATGTATTGTAAAGACGTGTTTTAGATGTAAAATAATGTGGACTTAACGATAAAAATATAAAAAGTATGATTAGTTCAATACAAATGACTTTAAACGATATTTAGCGGAATTATCACCATTTTTTCCCAAATTTTTTTTCTATTTATTGTATTCACCCAAATGTATTGTAAAGACGTGTTTTGGATGTAAAATAATGTGAACTTAACGATAAAAATATAAAAAGTATGATTAGTTCAATACAAATGACTTTAATCGATATTTAGCGAAATTATCACCATTTTTTACCAAATTTTTTCCCAAATTTTTTTCTATTTTTTGTATTCACCCAAATGTATTGTAAAGACGTGTTTTAGATGTAAAATAATGTGAATTTAACGATAAAAATATAAAAAGTATGATTAGTTCAATATAAATGACTTTAAACGTTATTTAGTGGAATTATCACCATTTTTTACCAAATTTTTTTTCTATTTTTTGTATTCACCCAAATGTATTGTAAACACGTGTTTTAGATGTAAAATAATGTGAACTTAACGATAAAAATATAAAAAGTATGATTAGTTCAATATAAATGACTTTAAACGTTATTTAGTGGAATTATCACCATTTTTTACCAAATTTTTTTTCTATTTTTTGTATTCACCCAAATGTATTGTAAACACGTGTTTTAGATGTAAAATAATGTGAACTTAACGATAAAAATATAAAAAGTATGATTAGTTCAATACAAATGACTTTAATCGATATTTAGCGAAATTATCACCATTTTTTACCAAATTTCTTCCCAAATTTTTTTTCTATTTTTTGTATTCACCCAAATGTATTGTAAAGACGTGTTTTAGATGTAAAATAATGTGGACTTAATGATAAAAATATAAAAAGTATGATTAGTTCAATACAAATGACTTAAAACGATATTTAGCGGAATTATAACCATTTTTTACCAAATTTTTTCCCAAATTTTTTTTCTATTTTTTGTATTCACCCAAATGTATTGTAAACACGTGTTTTAGATGTAAAATAATGTGAACTTAACGTTAAAAATATAAAAAGTATGATTAGTTAAATAGAAATGACTTCAGACGATATTTAGCGGATTCATCACCTGTATTTCAAAATTTTTTTACGACCTTTTATATTCACCCAAATGTATTGTAAAGACGTGTTTTAGATGTAAAATAATGTGGACTTAACGATAAAAATATAAAAAGTATGATTAGTTCAATACAAATGACTTTAAACGATATTTAGCGGAATTATCACCATTTTTTACCAAATTTTTTTTCTATTTTTTGTATTCACCCAAATGTATTGTAAACACGTGTTTTAGATGTAAAATAATGTGAAATTAACGATAAAAATATAAAAAGTATGATTAGTTCAATATAAATGACTTTAAACGTTATTTAGTGGAATTATCACCATTTTTTACCAAATTTTTTTTCTATTTTTTGTATTCACCCAAATGTATTGTAAACACGTGTTTTAGATGTAAAATAATGTGAACTTAACGATAAAAATATAAAAAGTATGATTAGTTCAATACAAATGACTTTAAACGATATTTAGCGGAATTATCAACATTTTTTACCCAATTTTTTCCCAAATTTTTTTTCTATTTTTTGTATTCACCCAAATGTATTGTAAAGACGTGTTTTAGATGTAAAATAATGTGAACTTAACGATAAAAATCTAAAAAGTATGATTAGTTCAATACAAATGACTTTAATCGATATTTAGCGAAATTATCACCATTTTTTACCAAATTTCTTCCCAAATTTTTTTTCTATTTTTTGTATTCACCCAAATGTATTGTAAAGACGTGTTTTAGATGTAAAATAATGTGGACTTAATGATAAAAATATAAAAAGTATGATTAGTTCAATACAAATGACTTAAAACGATATTTAGCGGAATTATAACCATTTTTTACCAAATTTTTTCCCAAATTTTTTTTCTATTTTTTGTATTCACCCAAATGTATTGTAAACACGTGTTTTAGATGTAAAATAATGTGAACTTAACGTTAAAAATATAAAAAGTATGATTAGTTAAATAGAAATGACTTCAGACGATATTTAGCGGATTCATCACCTGTATTTCAAAATTTTTTTACGACCTTTTATATTCACCCAAATGTATTGTAAAGACGTGTTTTAGATGTAAAATAATGTGGACTTAACGATAAAAATATAAAAAGTATGATTAGTTCAATACAAATGACTTTAAACGATATTTAGCGGAATTATCACCATTTTTTACCAAATTTTTTTTCTATTTTTTGTATTCACCCAAATGTATTGTAAACACGTGTTTTAGATGTAAAATAATGTGAACTTAACGTTAAAAATATAAAAAGTATGATTAGTTCAATACAAATGACTTTAATCGATATTTAGCGAAATTATCACCATTTTTTACCAAATTTTTTCCCAAATTTTTTTTCTATTTATTGTATTCACCCAAATGTATTGTAAAGACGTGTTTTGGATGTAAAATAATGTGAACTTAACGATAAAAATATAAAAAGTATGATTAGTTCAATACAAATGACTTTAATCGATATTTAGCGAAATTATCACCATTTTTTACCAAATTTTTTCCCAAATTTTTTTCTATTTTTTGTATTCACCCAAATGTATTGTAAAGACGTGTTTTAGATGTAAAATAATGTGAACTTAACGATAAAAATATAAAAAGTATGATTAGTTCAATATAAATGACTTTAAACGTTATTTAGTGGAATTATCACCATTTTTTACCAAATTTTTTTTCTATTTTTTGTATTCACCCAAATGTATTGTAAACACGTGTTTTAGATGTAAAATAATGTGAACTTAACGATAAAAATATAAAAAGTATGATTAGTTCAATATAAATGACTTTAAACGTTATTTAGTGGAATTATCACCATTTTTTACCAAATTTTTTTTCTATTTTTTGTATTCACCCAAATGTATTGTAAAGACGTGTTTTAGATGTAAAATAATGTGAACTTAACGATAAAAATATAAAAAGTATGATTAGTTCAATACAAATGACTTTAATCGATATTTAGCGAAATTATCACCATTTTTTACCAAATTTCTTCCCAAATTTTTTTTCTATTTTTTGTATTCACCCAAATGTATTGTAAAGACGTGTTTTAGATGTAAAATAATGTGGACTTAATGATAAAAATATAAAAAGTATGATTAGTTCAATACAAATGACTTAAAACGATATTTAGCGGAATTATAACCATTTTTTACCAAATTTTTTCCCAAATTTTTTTTCTATTTTTTGTATTCACCCAAATGTATTGTAAACACGTGTTTTAGATGTAAAATAATGTGAACTTAACGTTAAAAATATAAAAAGTATGATTAGTTAAATAGAAATGACTTCAGACGATATTTAGCGGATTCAACACCTGTATTTCAAAATTTTTTTACGACCTTTTATATTCACCCAAATGTATTGTAAAGACGTGTTTTAGATGTAAAATAATGTGGACTTAACGATAAAAATATAAAAAGTATGATTAGTTCAATACAAATGACTTTAAACGATATTTAGCGGAATTATCACCATTTTTTACCAAATTTTTTTTCTATTTTTTGTATTCACCCAAATGTATTGTAAACACGTGTTTTAGATGTAAAATAATGTGAACTTAACGTTAAAAATATAAAAAGTATGATTAGTTCAATACAAATGACTTTAATCGATATTTAGCGAAATTATCACCATTTTTTACCAAATTTTTTCCCAAATTTTTTTTCTATTTATTGTATTCACCCAAATGTATTGTAAAGACGTGTTTTGGATGTAAAATAATGTGAACTTAACGATAAAAATATAAATAGTATGATTAGTTCAATACAAATGACTTTAATCGATATTTAGCGAAATTATCACCATTTTTTACCAAATTTTTTCCCAAATTTTTTTTCTATTTTTTGTATTCACCCAAATGTATTGTAAAGACGTGTTTTAGATGTAAAATAATGTGAACTTAACGATAAAAATATAAAAAGTATGATTAGTTCAATATAAATGACTTTAAACGTTATTTAGTGGAATTATCACCATTTTTTACCAAATTTTTTTTCTATTTTTTGTATTCACCCAAATGTATTGTAAACACGTGTTTTAGATGTAAAATAATGTGAACTTAACGATAAAAATATAAAAAGTATGATTAGTTCAATACAAATGACTTTAAACGATATTTAGCGGAATTATCACCATTTTTTACCCAATTTTTTCCCAAATTTTTTTTCTATTTTTTGTATTCACCCAAATGTATTGTAAAGACGTGTTTTAGATGTAAAATAATGTGAACTTAACGATAAAAATATAAAAAGTATGATTAGTTCAATACAAATGACTTTAATCGATATTTAGCGAAATTATCACCATTTTTTATCAAATTTTTTCCCAAATTTTTTTTCTATTTTTTGTATTCACCCAAATGTATTGTAAAGACGTGTTTTAGATGTAAAATAATGTGAACTTAACGATAAAAATATAAAAAGTATGATTAGTTCAATATAAATGACTTTAAACGTTATTTAGCGGAATTATCACCATTTTTTACCCAATTTTTTCCCAAATTTTTTTTCTATTTTTTGTATTCACCCAAATGTATTGTAAAGACGTGTTTTAGATGTAAAATTATGTGAACTTAACGATAAAAATATAAAAAGTATGATTAGTTCAATACAAATGACTTTAATCGATATTTAGCGAAATTATCACCATTTTTTACCAAATTTTTTCCCAAATTTTTTTCTATTTTTTGTATTCACCCAAATGTATTGTAAAGACGTGTTTTAGATGTAAAATAATGTGAATTTAACGATAAAAATATAAAAAGTATGATTAGTTCAATATAAATGACTTTAAACGTTATTTAGTGGAATTATCACCATTTTTTACCAAATTTTTTTTCTATTTTTTGTATTCACCCAAATGTATTGTAAACACGTGTTTTAGATGTAAAATAATGTGAACTTAACGATAAAAATATAAAAAGTATGATTAGTTCAATATAAATGACTTTAAACGTTATTTAGTGGAATTATCACCATTTTTTACCAAATTTTTTTTCTATTTTTTGTATTCACCCAAATGTATTGTAAACACGTGTTTTAGATGTAAAATAATGTGAACTTAACGATAAAAATATAAAAAGTATGATTAGTTCAATACAAATGACTTTAATCGATATTTAGCGAAATTATCACCATTTTTTATCAAATTTTTTCCCAAATTTTTTTTCTATTTTTTGTATTCACCCAAATGTATTGTAAAGACGTGTTTTAGATGTAAAATAATGTGAACTTAACGATAAAAATATAAAAAGTATGATTAGTTCAATATAAATGACTTTAAACGATATTTAGCGGAATTATCACCATTTTTTACCCAATTTTTTCCCAAATTTTTTTTCTATTTTTTGTATTCACCCAAATGTATTGTAAAGACGTGTTTTAGATGTAAAATTATGTGAACTTAACGATAAAAATATAAAAAGTATGATTAGTTCAATACAAATGACTTTAATCGATATTTAGCGAAATTATCACCATTTTTTACCAAATTTCTTCCCAAATTTTTTTTCTATTTTTTGTATTCACCCAAATGTATTGTAAAGACGTGTTTTAGATGTAAAATAATGTGAACTTAACGATAAAAATATAAAAAGTATGATTAGTTCAATACAAATGACTTTAATCGATATTTAGCGAAATTATCACCATTTTTTACCAAATTTTTTCCCAAATTTTTTTCTATTTTTTGTATTCACCCAAATGTATTGTAAAGACGTGTTTTAGATGTAAAATAAAATGAACTTAACGTTAAAAATATAAAAAGAATGATTAGTTTAATATAAATGACTTAGGACGATATTTAGCGGATTCATCACCTGTATTTCAAAATTTTTTTACGACCTTTTATATTCACCCAAATGTATTGTAAAGACGTGTTTTAGATGTAAAATAATGTGGACTTAACGATAAAAATATAAAAAGTATGATTAGTTCAATACAAATGACTTTAAACGATATTTAGCGGAATTATCACCATTTTTTACCCAATTTTTTCCCAAATTTTTTTTCTATTTTTTGTATTCACCCAAATGTATTGTAAAGACGTGTTTTAGATGTAAAATAATGTGAACTTAACGATAAAAATATAAAAAGTATGATTAGTTCAATACAAATGACTTTAAACGATATTTAGCGAAATTATCACCATTTTTTACCAAATTTTTTCCCAAATTTTTTTTCTATTTTTTGTATTCACCCAAATGTATTGTAAACACGTGTTTTAGATGTAAAATAATGTGAACTTAACGTTAAAAATATAAAAAGTATGATTAGTTTAATAGAAATGACTTAAGACGATATTTAGCGGATTCATCACCTGTATTTCAAAATTTTTTTACGACCTTTTATATTCACCCAAATGTATTGTAAAGACGTGTTTTAGATGTAAAATTATGTGAACTTAACGATAAAAATATAAAAAGTATGATTAGTTTAATAGAAATGACTTAGGACGATATTTAGCGGATTCATCACCTATATTTCAAAATTTTTTTACGACCTTTTATATTCACCCAAATGTATTGTAAAGACGTGTTTTAGATGTAAAATAATGTGAACTTAATGTTAAAAATATAAAAAGTATGATTAGTTCAATACAAATGACTTTAATCGATATTTAGCGAAATTATCACCATTTTTTACCAAATTTTTTCCCAAATTTTTTTTCTATTTATTGTATTCACCCAAATGTATTGTAAAGACGTGTTTTGGATGTAAAATAATGTGAACTTAACGATAAAAATATAAAAAGTATGATTAGTTCAATACAAATGACTTTAATCGATATTTAGCGAAATTATCACCATTTTTTACCAAATTTTTTCCCAAATTTTTTTTCTATTTTTTGTATTCACCCAAATGTATTGTAAAGACGTGTTTTAGATGTAAAATAATGTGAACTTAACGATAAAAATATAAAAAGTATGATTAGTTCAATATAAATGACTTTAAACGTTATTTAGTGGAATTATCACCATTTTTTACCAAATTCTTTTTCTATTTTTTGTATTCACCCAAATGTATTGTAAACACGTGTTTTAGATGTAAAATAATGTGAACTTAACGATAAAAATATAAAAAGTATGATTAGTTCAATACAAATGACTTTAATCGATATTTAGCGAAATTATCACCATTTTTTACCAAATTTCTTCCCAAATTTTTTTTCTATTTTTTGTATTCACCCAAATGTATTGTAAAGACGTGTTTTAGATGTAAAATAATGTGGACTTAATGATAAAAATATAAAAAGTATGATTAGTTCAATACAAATGACTTAAAACGATATTTAGCGGAATTATAACCATTTTTTACCAAATTTTTTCTCAAATTTTTTTTCTATTTTTTGTATTCACCCAAATGTATTGTAAACACGTGTTTTAGATGTAAAATAATGTGAACTTAACGTTAAAAATATAAAAAGTATGATTAGTTAAATAGAAATGACTTCAGACGATATTTAGCGGATTCATCACCTGTATTTCAAAATTTTTTTACGACCTTTTATATTCACCCAAATGTATTGTAAAGACGTGTTTTAGATGTAAAATAATGTGGACTTAACGATAAAAATATAAAAAGTATGATTAGTTCAATACAAATGACTTTAAACGATATTTAGCGGAATTATCACCATTTTTTACCAAATTTTTTTTCTATTTTTTGTATTCACCCAAATGTATTGTAAACACGTGTTTTAAATGTAAAATAATGTGAACTTAACGTTAAAAATATAAAAAGTATGATTAGTTCAATACAAATGACTTTAATCGATATTTAGCGAAATTATCACCATTTTTTACCAAATTTTTTCCCAAATTTTTTTTCTATTTTTTGTATTCACCCAAATGTATTGTAAAGACGTGTTTTAGATGTAAAATAATGTGAACTTAACGATAAAAATATAAAAAGTATGATTAGTTCAATATAAATGACTTTAAACGTTATTTAGTGGAATTATCACCATTTTTTACCAAATTTTTTTTCTATTTTTTGTATTCACCCAAATGTATTGTAAACACGTGTTTTAGATGTAAAATAATGTGAACTTAACGATAAAAATATAAAAAGTATGATTAGTTCAATACAAATGACTTTAATCGATATTTAGCGAAATTATCACCATTTTTTATCAAATTTTTTCCCAAATTTTTTTTCTATTTTTTGTATTCACCCAAATGTATTGTAAAGACGTGTTTTAGATGTAAAATAATGTGAACTTAACGATAAAAATATAAAAAGTATGATTAGTTCAATATAAATGACTTTAAACGATATTTAGCGGAATTATCACCATTTTTTACCCAATTTTTTCCCAAATTTTTTTTCTATTTTTTGTATTCACCCAAATGTATTGTAAAGACGTGTTTTAGATGTAAAATTATGTGAACTTAACGATAAAAATATAAAAAGTATGATTAGTTCAATACAAATGACTTTAATCGATATTTAGCGAAATTATCACCATTTTTTACCAAATTTCTTCCCAAATTTTTTTTCTATTTTTTGTATTCACCCAAATGTATTGTAAAGACGTGTTTTAGATGTAAAATAATGTGAACTTAACGATAAAAATATAAAAAGTATGATTAGTTCAATACAAATGACTTTAATCGATATTTAGCGAAATTATCACCATTTTTTACCAAATTTTTTCCCAAATTTTTTTCTATTTTTTGTATTCACCCAAATGTATTGTAAAGACGTGTTTTAGATGTAAAATAAAATGAACTTAACGTTAAAAATATAAAAAGAATGATTAGTTTAATATAAATGACTTAGGACGATATTTAGCGGATTCATCACCTGTATTTCAAAATTTTTTTACGACCTTTTATATTCACCCAAATGTATTGTAAAGACGTGTTTTAGATGTAAAATAATGTGGACTTAACGATAAAAATATAAAAAGTATGATTAGTTCAATACAAATGACTTTAAACGATATTTAGCGGAATTATCACCATTTTTTACCCAATTTTTTCCCAAATTTTTTTTCTATTTTTTGTATTCACCCAAATGTATTGTAAAGACGTGTTTTAGATGTAAAATAATGTGAACTTAACGATAAAAATATAAAAAGTATGATTAGTTCAATACAAATGACTTTAAACGATATTTAGCGAAATTATCACCATTTTTTACCAAATTTTTTCCCAAATTTTTTTTCTATTTTTTGTATTCACCCAAATGTATTGTAAACACGTGTTTTAGATGTAAAATAATGTGAACTTAACGTTAAAAATATAAAAAGTATGATTAGTTTAATAGAAATGACTTAAGACGATATTTAGCGGATTCATCACCTGTATTTCAAAATTTTTTTACGACCTTTTATATTCACCCAAATGTATTGTAAAGACGTGTTTTAGATGTAAAATTATGTGAACTTAACGATAAAAATATAAAAAGTATGATTAGTTTAATAGAAATGACTTAGGACGATATTTAGCGGATTCATCACCTATATTTCAAAATTTTTTTACGACCTTTTATATTCACCCAAATGTATTGTAAAGACGTGTTTTAGATGTAAAATAATGTGAACTTAATGTTAAAAATATAAAAAGTATGATTAGTTCAATACAAATGACTTTAATCGATATTTAGCGAAATTATCACCATTTTTTACCAAATTTTTTCCCAAATTTTTTTTCTATTTATTGTATTCACCCAAATGTATTGTAAAGACGTGTTTTGGATGTAAAATAATGTGAACTTAACGATAAAAATATAAAAAGTATGATTAGTTCAATACAAATGACTTTAATCGATATTTAGCGAAATTATCACCATTTTTTACCAAATTTTTTCCCAAATTTTTTTTCTATTTTTTGTATTCACCCAAATGTATTGTAAAGACGTGTTTTAGATGTAAAATAATGTGAACTTAACGATAAAAATATAAAAAGTATGATTAGTTCAATATAAATGACTTTAAACGTTATTTAGTGGAATTATCACCATTTTTTACCAAATTCTTTTTCTATTTTTTGTATTCACCCAAATGTATTGTAAACACGTGTTTTAGATGTAAAATAATGTGAACTTAACGATAAAAATATAAAAAGTATGATTAGTTCAATACAAATGACTTTAATCGATATTTAGCGAAATTATCACCATTTTTTACCAAATTTCTTCCCAAATTTTTTTTCTATTTTTTGTATTCACCCAAATGTATTGTAAAGACGTGTTTTAGATGTAAAATAATGTGGACTTAATGATAAAAATATAAAAAGTATGATTAGTTCAATACAAATGACTTAAAACGATATTTAGCGGAATTATAACCATTTTTTACCAAATTTTTTCTCAAATTTTTTTTCTATTTTTTGTATTCACCCAAATGTATTGTAAACACGTGTTTTAGATGTAAAATAATGTGAACTTAACGTTAAAAATATAAAAAGTATGATTAGTTAAATAGAAATGACTTCAGACGATATTTAGCGGATTCATCACCTGTATTTCAAAATTTTTTTACGACCTTTTATATTCACCCAAATGTATTGTAAAGACGTGTTTTAGATGTAAAATAATGTGGACTTAACGATAAAAATATAAAAAGTATGATTAGTTCAATACAAATGACTTTAAACGATATTTAGCGGAATTATCACCATTTTTTACCAAATTTTTTTTCTATTTTTTGTATTCACCCAAATGTATTGTAAACACGTGTTTTAAATGTAAAATAATGTGAACTTAACGTTAAAAATATAAAAAGTATGATTAGTTCAATACAAATGACTTTAATCGATATTTAGCGAAATTATCACCATTTTTTACCAAATTTTTTCCCAAATTTTTTTTCTATTTTTTGTATTCACCCAAATGTATTGTAAAGACGTGTTTTAGATGTAAAATAATGTGAACTTAACGATAAAAATATAAAAAGTATGATTAGTTCAATACAAATGACTTTAATCGATATTTAGCGAAATTATCACCATTTTTTACCAAATTTTTTCCCAAATTGTTTTTCTATTTTTTGTATTCACCCAAATGTATTGTAAAGACGTGTTTTAGATGTAAAATAATGTGAACTTAACGATAAAAATATAAAAAGTAAGATTAGTTCAATACAAATGACTTTAATCGATATTTAGCGAAATTATCACCATTTTTTACCAAATTTTTTCCCAAATTTTTTTTCTATTTTTTGTATTCACCCAAATGTATTGTAAAGACGTGTTTTAGATGTAAAATAACGTGAACTTAACGTTAAAAATATAAAAAGTATGATTAGTTCAATATAAATGACTTTAAACGTTATTTAGTGGAATTATCACCATTTTTTACCAAATTTTTTTTCTATTTTTTGTATTCACCCAAATGTATTGTAAACACGTGTTTTAGATGTAAAATAATGTGAACTTAACGATAAAAATATAAAAAGTATGATTAGTTCAATACAAATGACTTTAAACGATATTTAGCGGAATTATCACCATTTTTTACCCAATTTTTTCCCAAATTTTTTTTCTATTTTTTGTATTCACCCAAATGTATTGTAAAGACGTGTTTTAGATGTAAAATAATGTGAACTTAACGATAAAAATATAAAAAGTATGATTAGTTCAATACAAATGACTTTAATCGATATTTAGCGAAATTATCACCATTTTTTACCAAATTTCTTCCCAAATTTTTTTTCTATTTTTTGTATTCACCCAAATGTATTGTAAAGACGTGTTTTAGATGTAAAATAATGTGGACTTAATGATAAAAATATAAAAAGTATGATTAGTTCAATACAAATGACTTAAAACGATATTTAGCGGAATTATAACCATTTTTTACCAAATTTTTTCTCAAATTTTTTTTCTATTTTTTGTATTCACCCAAATGTATTGTAAACACGTGTTTTAGATGTAAAATAATGTGAACTTAACGTTAAAAATATAAAAAGTATGATTAGTTAAATAGAAATGACTTCAGACGATATTTAGCGGATTCATCACCTGTATTTCAAAATTTTTTTACGACCTTTTATATTCACCCAAATGTATTGTAAAGACGTGTTTTAGATGTAAAATAATGTGGACTTAACGATAAAAATATAAAAAGTATGATTAGTTCAATACAAATGACTTTAAACGATATTTAGCGGAATTATCACCATTTTTTACCAAATTTTTTTTCTATTTTTTGTATTCACCCAAATGTATTGTAAAGACGTGTTTTAGATGTAAAATAATGTGAACTTAACGATAAAAATATAAAAAGTATGATTAGTTCAATACAAATGACTTTAATCGATATTTAGCGAAATTATCACCATTTTTTACCAAATTTTTTCCCAAATTTTTTTTCTATTTTTTGTATTCACCCAAATGTATTGTAAAGACGTGTTTTAGATGTAAAATAATGTGAACTTAACGATAAAAATATAAAAAGTATGATTAGTTCAATACAAATGACTTTAATCGATATTTAGCGAAATTATCACCATTTTTTACCAAATTTTTTCCCAAATTTTTTTTCTATTTTTTGTATTCACCCAAATGTATTGTAAAGACGTGTTTTAGATGTAAAATAACGTGAACTTAACGTTAAAAATATAAAAAGAATGATTAGTTTAATATAAATGACTTAGGACGATATTTAGCGGATTCATCACCTGTATTTCAAAATTTTTTTACGACCTTTTATATTCACCCAAATGTATTGTAAAGACGTGTTTTAGATGTAAAATAATGTGGACTTAACGATAAAAATATAAAAACTATGATTAGTTCAATACAAATGACTTTAAACGATATTTAGCGGAATTATCACCATTTTTTACCAAATTTTTTCCCAAATTTTTTTTCTATTTTTTGTATTCACCCAAATGTATTGTAAAGACGTGTTTTAGATGTAAAATAATGTGAACTTAACGATAAAAATATAAAAAGTATGATTAGTTCAATATAAATGACTTTAAACGTTATTTAGTGGAATTATCACCATTTTTTACCAAATTTTTTTTCTATTTTTTGTATTCACCCAAATGTATTGTAAAGACGTGATTTAGATGTAAAATAATGTGGACTTAATGATAAAAATATAAAAAGTATGATTAGTTCAATACAAATGACTTAAAACGATATTTAGCGGAATTATAACTATTTTTTACCAAATTTTTTCCCAAATTTTTTTTCTATTTTTTGTATTCACCCAAATGTATTGTAAACACGTGTTTTAGATGTATAATAATGTGAACTTAACGTTAAAAATATAAAAAGTATGATTAGTTCAATACAAATGACTTTAAACGTTATTTAGTGGAATTATCACCATTTTTTACCAAATTTTTTTTCTATTTTTTGTATTCACCCAAATGTATTGTAAACACGTGTTTTAGATGTAAAATAATGTGAACTTAACGATAAAAATATAAAAAGTATGATTAGTTCAATACAAATGACTTTAAACGATATTTAGCGGAATTATCACCATTTTTTACCAAATTTTTTCCCAAATTTTTTTTCTATTTTTTGTATTCACCCAAATGTATTGTAAAGACGTGTTTTAGATGTAAAATAATGTGAACTTAACGATAAAAATATAAAAAGTATGATTAGTTCAATATAAATGACTTTAAACGTTATTTAGTGGAATTATCACCATTTTTTACCAAATTTTTTTTCTATTTTTTGTATTCACCCAAATGTATTGTAAACACGTGTTTTAGATGTAAAATAATGTGAACTTAACGATAAAAATATAAAAAGTATGATTAGTTCAATACAAATGACTTTAATCGATATTTAGCGAAATTATCACCATTTTTTACCAAATTTTTTCCCAAATTTTTTTTCTATTTTTTGTATTCACCCAAATGTATTGTAAAGACGTGTTTTAGATGTAAAATAACGTGAACTTAACGTTAAAAATATAAAAAGAATGATTAGTTTAATATAAATGACTTAGGACGATATTTAGCGGATTCATCACCTGTATTTCAAAATTTTTTTACGACCTTTTATATTCACCCAAATGTATTGTAAAGACGTGTTTTAGATGTAAAATAATGTGGACTTAACGATAAAAATATAAAAACTATGATTAGTTCAATACAAATGACTTTAAACGATATTTAGCGGAATTATCACCATTTTTTACCAAATTTTTTCCCAAATTTTTTTTCTATTTTTTGTATTCACCCAAATGTATTGTAAAGACGTGTTTTAGATGTAAAATAATGTGAACTTAACGATAAAAATATAAAAAGTATGATTAGTTCAATATAAATGACTTTAAACGTTATTTAGTGGAATTATCACCATTTTTTACCAAATTTTTTTTCTATTTTTTGTATTCACCCAAATGTATTGTAAAGACGTGATTTAGATGTAAAATAATGTGGACTTAATGATAAAAATATAAAAAGTATGATTAGTTCAATACAAATGACTTAAAACGATATTTAGCGGAATTATAACTATTTTTTACCAAATTTTTTCCCAAATTTTTTTTCTATTTTTTGTATTCACCCAAATGTATTGTAAACACGTGTTTTAGATGTATAATAATGTGAACTTAACGTTAAAAATATAAAAAGTATGATTAGTTCAATACAAATGACTTTAAACGTTATTTAGTGGAATTATCACCATTTTTTACCAAATTTTTTTTCTATTTTTTGTATTCACCCAAATGTATTGTAAACACGTGTTTTAGATGTAAAATAATGTGAACTTAACGATAAAAATATAAAAAGTATGATTAGTTCAATACAAATGACTTTAAACGATATTTAGCGGAATTATCACCATTTTTTACCAAATTTTTTCCCAAATTTTTTTTCTATTTTTTGTATTCACCCAAATGTATTGTAAAGACGTGTTTTAGATGTAAAATAATGTGAACTTAACGATAAAAATATAAAAAGTATGATTAGTTCAATATAAATGTTTTTAAACGTTATTTAGTGGAATTATCACCATTTTTTACCAAATTTTTTTTCTATTTTTTGTATTCACCCAAATGTATTGTAAACACGTGTTTTAGATGTAAAATAATGTGAACTTAACGATAAAAATATAAAAAGTATGATTAGTTCAATACAAATGACTTTAAACGATATTTAGCGGAATTATCACCATTTTTTACCCAAATTTTTCCCAAATTTTTTTTCTATTTTTTGTATTCACCCAAATGTATTGTAAAGACGTGTTTTAGATGTAAAATAATGTAAACTTAACGATAAAAATATAAAAAGTATGATTAGTTCAATACAAATGACTTTAATCGATATTTAGCGAAATTATCACCATTTTTTACCAAATTTTTTCCCAAATTTTTTTTCTATTTTTTGTATTCACCCAAATGTATTGTAAAGACGTGTTTTAGATGTAAAATAATGTGAACTTAACGATAAAAATATAAAAAGTATGATTAGTTCAATATAAATGACTTTAAACGTTATTTAGTGGAATTATCACCATTTTTTACCAAATTTTTTTTCTATTTTTTGTATTCACCCAAATGTATTGTAAACACGTGTTTTAGATGTAAAATAATGTGAACATAACGATAAAAATATAAAAAGTATGATTAGTTCAATACAAATGACTTTAAACGATATTTAGCGGAATTATCACCATTTTTTACCCAATTTTTTCCCAAATTTTTTTTCTATTTTTTGTATTCACCCAAATGTATTGTAAACACGTGTTTTAGATGTAAAATAATGTGAACTTAACGATAAAAATATAAAAAGTATGATTAGTTCAATACAAATGACTTTAAACGATATTTAGCGGAATTATCACCATTTTTTACCCAATTTTTTCCCAAATTTTTTTTCTATTTTTTGTATTCACCCAAATGTATTGTAAAGACGTGTTTTAGATGTAAAATAATGTGAACTTAACGATAAAAATATAAAAAGTATGATTAGTTCAATACAAATGACTTTAATCGATATTTAGCGAAATTATCACCATTTTTTACCAAATTTCTTCCCAAATTTTTTTTCTATTTTTTGTATTCACCCAAATGTATTGTAAAGACGTGTTTTAGATGTAAAATAATGTGGACTTAATGATAAAAATATAAAAAGTATGATTAGTTCAATACAAATGACTTAAAACGATATTTAGCGGAATTATAACCATTTTTTACCAAATTTTTTCCCAAATTTTTTTTCTATTTTTTGTATTCACCCAAATGTATTGTAAACACGTGTTTTAGATGTAAAATAATGTGAACTTAACGTTAAAAATATAAAAAGTATGATTAGTTAAATAGAAATGACTTCAGACGATATTTAGCGGATTCATCACCTGTATTTCAAAATTTTTTTACGACCTTTTATATTCACCCAAATGTATTGTAAAGACGTGTTTTAGATGTAAAATAATGTGGACTTAACGATAAAAATATAAAAAGTATGATTAGTTCAATACAAATGACTTTAAACGATATTTAGCGGAATTATCACCATTTTTTACCCAATTTTTTCCCAAATTTTTTTTCTATTTTTTGTATTCACCCAAATGTATTGTAAACACGTGTTTTAGATGTAAAATAATGTGAACTTAACGATAAAAATATAAAAAGTATGATTAGTTCAATACAAATGACTTTAAACGATATTTAGCGGAATTATCACCATTTTTTACCCAATTTTTTCCCAAATTTTTTTTCTATTTTTTGTATTCACCCAAATGTATTGTAAAGACGTGTTTTAGATGTAAAATAATGTGAACTTAACGATAAAAATATAAAAAGTATGATTAGTTCAATACAAATGACTTTAATCGATATTTAGCGAAATTATCACCATTTTTTACCAAATTTCTTCCCAAATTTTTTTTCTATTTTTTGTATTCACCCAAATGTATTGTAAAGACGTGATTTAGATGTAAAATAATGTGGACTTAATGATAAAAATATAAAAAGTATGATTAGTTCAATACAAATGACTTAAAACGATATTTAGCGGAATTATAACTATTTTTTACCAAATTTTTTCCCAAATTTTTTTTCTATTTTTTGTATTCACCCAAATGTATTGTAAACACGTGTTTTAGATGTATAATAATGTGAACTTAACGTTAAAAATATAAAAAGTATGATTAGTTCAATACAAATGACTTTAAACGTTATTTAGTGGAATTATCACCATTTTTTACCAAATTTTTTTTCTATTTTTTGTATTCACCCAAATGTATTGTAAACACGTGTTTTAGATGTAAAATAATGTGAACTTAACGATAAAAATATAAAAAGTATGATTAGTTCAATACAAATGACTTTAAACGATATTTAGCGGAATTATCACCATTTTTTACCAAATTTTTTCCCAAATTTTTTTTCTATTTTTTGTATTCACCCAAATGTATTGTAAAGACGTGTTTTAGATGTAAAATAATGTGAACTTAACGATAAAAATATAAAAAGTATGATTAGTTCAATATAAATGACTTTAAACGTTATTTAGTGGAATTATCACCATTTTTTACCAAATTTTTTTTCTATTTTTTGTATTCACCCAAATGTATTGTAAACACGTGTTTTAGATGTAAAATAATGTGAACTTAACGATAAAAATATAAAAAGTATGATTAGTTCAATACAAATGACTTTAAACGATATTTAGCGGAATTATCACCATTTTTTACCCAAATTTTTCCCAAATTTTTTTTCTATTTTTTGTATTCACCCAAATGTATTGTAAAGACGTGTTTTAGATGTAAAATAATGTGAACTTAACGATAAAAATATAAAAAGTATGATTAGTTCAATACAAATGACTTTAAACGATATTTAGCGGAATTATCACCATTTTTTACCCAATTTTTTCCCAAATTTTTTTTCTATTTTTTGTATTCACCCAAATGTATTGTAAAGACGTGTTTTAGATGTAAAATAATGTGAACTTAACGATAAAAATATAAAAAGTATGATTAGTTCAATACAAATGACTTTAATCGATATTTAGCGAAATTATCACCATTTTTTACCAAATTTCTTCCCAAATTTTTTTTCTATTTTTTGTATTCACCCAAATGTATTGTAAAGACGTGTTTTAGATGTAAAATAATGTGGACTTAATGATAAAAATATAAAAAGTATGATTAGTTCAATACAAATGACTTAAAACGATATTTAGCGGAATTATAACCATTTTTTACCAAATTTTTTCCCAAATTTTTTTTCTATTTTTTGTATTCACCCAAATGTATTGTAAACACGTGTTTTAGATGTAAAATAATGTGAACTTAACGTTAAAAATATAAAAAGTATGATTAGTTAAATAGAAATGACTTCAGACGATATTTAGCGGATTCATCACCTGTATTTCAAAATTTTTTTACGACCTTTTATATTCACCCAAATGTATTGTAAAGACGTGTTTTAGATGTAAAATAATGTGGACTTAACGATAAAAATATAAAAAGTATGATTAGTTCAATACAAATGACTTTAAACGATATTTAGCGGAATTATCACCATTTTTTACCAAATTTTTTTTCTATTTTTTGTATTCACCCAAATGTATTGTAAACACGTGTTTTAGATGTAAAATAATGTGAACTTAACGTTAAAAATATAAAAAGTATGATTAGTTCAATACAAATGACTTTAATCGATATTTAGCGAAATTATCACCATTTTTTACCAAATTTTTTCCCAGATTTTTTTTCTATTTTTTGTATTCACCCAAATGTATTGTAAAGACGTGTTTTAGATGTAAAATAATGTGAACTTAACGATAAAAATATAAAAAGTATGATTAGTTCAATACAAATGACTTTAATCGATATTTAGCGAAATTATCACCATTTTTTACCAAATTTTTTCCCAAATTTTTTTTCTATTTTTTGTATTCACCCAAATGTATTGTAAAGACGTGTTTTAGATGTAAAATAATGTGAACTTAACGTTAAAAATATAAAAAGTATGATTAGTTCAATACAAATGACTTTAAACGTTATTTAGTGGAATTATCACCATTTTTTACCAAATTATTTTTCTATTTTTTGTATTCACCCAAATGTATTGTAAACACGTGTTTTAGATGTAAAATAATGTGAACTTAACGATAAAAATATAAAAAGTATGATTAGTTCAATACAAATGACTTTAATCGATATTTAGCGAAATTATCACCATTTTTTACCAAATTTTTTCCCAAATTTTTTTTCTATTTTTTGTATTCACCCAAATGTATTGTAAAGACGTGTTTTAGATGTAAAATAATGTGAACTTAACGATAAAAATATAAAAAGTATGATTAGTTCAATATAAATGACTTTAAACGTTATTTAGTGGAATTATCACCATTTTTTACCAAATTTTTTTTCTATTTTTTGTATTCACCCAAATGTATTGTAAACACGTGTTTTAGATGTAAAATAATGTGAACTTAACGATAAAAATATAAAAAGTATGATTAGTTCAATACAAATGACTTTAAACGATATTTAGCGGAATTATCACCATTTTTTACCCAATTTTTTCCCAAATTTTTTTTCTATTTTTTGTATTCACCCAAATGTATTGTAAAGACGTGTTTTAGATGTAAAATAATGGGAACTTAACGATAAAAATATAAAAAGTATGATTAGTTCAATACAAATGACTTTAATCGATATTTAGCGAAATTATCACCATTTTTTACCAAATTTCTTCCCAAATTTTTTTTCTATTTTTTGTATTCACCCAAATGTATTGTAAAGACGTATTTTAGATGTAAAATAATGTGGACTTAATGATAAAAATATAAAAAGTATGATTAGTTCAATACAAATGACTTAAAACGATATTTAGCGGAATTATAACCATTTTTTACCAAATTTTTTCCCAAATTTTTTTTCTATTTTTTGTATTCACCCAAATGTATTGTAAACACGTGTTTTAGATGTAAAATAATGTGAACTTAACGTTAAAAATATAAAAAGTATTGTTTGCGCCGACGATCCTGACTAGCGGTTGTCGTCTGACACACGGTCCTCGGGATAAAGGCGGGGCAGGGCAAATATTAAATAACAACAATTTGAGTTTTAAAATATACAAATACTAGCATGTATTGTTCCACATGAGCAGTAGATAATTAAATATGAGACAATATTACAATATTAATACGGGGGGGGGAAACGGTGATCACCGACTGAGCTGCCTCCCTGGCTGGTGTCTTGAGCTGATGGACTGTAGATGCTGAGCTGCTGAACTGGAGATGCTGAGCTGCTGAACTGGACCACGGGTGCGAGCGGATGCCCCGTTGTGTCGTGGAACAACGAGCGGTTAGCTGCACACGTGGACGCTAAGTATGAAAGTAGATAAAACTACACGGAGCTGTTGTTATGAGCTTAACGATTCACAACTGAATCACAGACTGGACGACGACAGTCAATAGGCCGAACCACCACGATGTCTAAAGAACTTTAGAACACGTTTTCCGGAGCACACTTCCAAACGGGAAAAGATGGCTGACGGACGAGCGAGTAGAGCAAAAAAAAGAACCACAGAGCTGTTGTATACTCGATGAGCAAGAAAAAGAGTGACGCGGACGACCGAGCTCGCCTGCGCCGAGCGCCGGTAACGGTCACCGGTAGTGTTGCCAACATTGCGGCTGCTGGCGCGCAACGCCCACGAACATGGTTACTGATTACCTATTCGATTACCGTGGTGGTCAACACAGCGCGACCACCGGCGGCGGCAGCTTCATATCAAACGGATCGAACATACTCCCCCTTGCAAGTTCAGCGAACTTGCAACAGACTTCGATCAACCATGATATAGGTGGCCGAGCAAGTGACCACTTGAACAGAGCAATTGAGCTGTTGAACGGAGCAGTTGAACGGAGCAGTTGAACGGAGCAGTTGAGCAGTCGAACGGATGAACGGAGCAGTTGAGCTGTTGAACGGAGCAGTTGAACGGAGCAGTTGAGCAGTCGAACGGATGAACGGAGCAGTTGAGCAGTTGAACGGAGCAGTGATCGGGTTTTTTACAAAGGGGCAACATCATTAACAGTCTTTTTTTTTTTGCAAAGAAATAAATTAATTTAATAACGTTAACAATGGTTAGAGCAATAGCTGGGCTAGCATTACAACATTTGACAATAGGAGCAAAAGTTAATTAATATCACAAACAAAGTCTTTAGTTACATTTTTTTTTTTTATATACAAATATTATAACAGCTTAATACCTGAAAATATAACAAAAGGTAAACAATAAAGATTACCATACCTCACCTGATACCCGAGGCAGAACAGCCGACGCAACAACCAGCAGCAGGCGTGATGATGGCTGGTAAGACAATTAATTATTAACATAATGAGCATAGCAATAACATACAAACATAAAGTGCAAATGGATACAGAAAGCAGGGACACGGGGGAGTCTCAATATCTACGGATCTGTGGGGAGAGGTACTAGTTTCACCACCGGTCTAGTAAACACCCCTTGTTTGGTCATAACTTTAGCTACCCGTACCACCTTATCGGTTCCTGGATACACCTCAATGATTCTTCCTAATGGCCACGATAGCGGGGGCGCGTCATTAACCTTGACGATAACCATAGTACCAACTTCGAGATTGGTATCAGTCTTCGTCCACCTACCACGAGCTTGGAGGGTGTTCAAATACTCTCGAGACCAACGTCGCCAGAAGAACTGGAAGGACTGCTGGAGGAGCTTCCAGCGAGTCTGCAGTCCCACTTGTGCACTGACACTGACAGGTTCTGGGATAGACAACAGAGGACGACCAATCAAAAAATGACCGGGCGTTAAACATTCTAAATCATTTGGGTCAGATGATGCTGGTACTAGGGGGCGCGAATTCAAGGCAGCCTCTACCCTACACAACACCGTTGTGAACTCTTCCAAGGTCCAAATTTGGGAATCCATTGCACGAACAAGCAATGACTTCGCCGACTTAACGGCAGCTTCCCAAATTCCTCCAAAATGGGGAGCACCAGGAGGGTTGAAATGCCAGTCGCACGCAATATGACCTGACAACTGATCTCTACTATCCGGATTGTTGACCAAAAGACGCAGCTGCCTCGCCGCACCAACAAAATTGGTGCCACAATCAGAATAAATGGACGACGGTAGACCACGGCGAGCAACGAATCTATCTAGCGTCAACAAGAAGGCCTCAGTCGAGAGAGCAGACACTGATTCTAGGTGCACCGCTTTGGTGGTCATACAGACAAAAACCGCAATGTAAACCTTTACGATGCGCGCCTTTCGCAGACTGAGTTCCTTCATCTGTAAGGGACCTGCGTAATCTATGCCGACTATTGAAAACGGATGAGCTTCTCGGACCCGGAATCCTGGCAAAGCAGCCATGATGGGTTGTGGATGATTAGCCGACATTTTCGCACATAACACGCATTTGCGAATCACCCGATGAACTGTCAGGCGAATGCCGATGACCCAAAATCGCTGCTGAACGAGAGCGATGAGCAACCGCGGTCGAGCGTGACATGCATAAAGATGCCAATGACGTGTAATCAGAACCGCTAAATGAGACTCTTTCGGAACTAACATAGGATGCTTTCTTCTCTCCGACCAATTGGAGTTCTGCATCCGTCCGCCAACGCGGATTATACCGTCTGAATCTAAGAACGGGCACAGACGGGCTAGCGCTTTGGACTGGACCGGGCTCCCCCGACGCAGGCCAGCTACTAGATGACTCAAATAGCATTCCTGAGCGCTTCTAACGATCACGAGCATAGCCTCATCCAATTCAGATTGTTTCAAAAACCCTAACTCAACCTTTCTCTTTTGACACAACCGAATGAACCGACGTACCTGAGCTACTACGCGGATCATCTGATGAAAGGAGGAGAACCGAATAAACCATTCGACCGGAGGATCTTCACGAGTCAATAAACACACTGGTTTTACTTCCGGCAGCTCTCCCAATTGTAATTGTGGGATTTCCTGAGACCAATCTTCTACTGGAGATCGCAAGAAGGTCGGACCCCGCCAATAGAGCTTGCATCGCCTAAGCTCGTCAGGGAGGAGACCTCGAGACGCGCAGTCAGCCGGATTATCCTCAGATCGCACATGTTGCCAGCGGCAACTAGGTACTGCGGACTGGATCTGAAATATCCGGTTCGACACGAACGTCTTGAACGACGTATGCGGGATGTTCAACCACGATAAAACTATGGACGAATCCGACCACGCGAAGACATCAGAAATTCCCAACCGGAACTCCAAAATGCGCTTGAGCCTGGCCAACCATGATGCAAGGAGCAATGCACCACTTAACTCCAGTCGTGGTATCGTCATGGTCTTCATTGGGGCTAGCTTGGTTTTAGCACCCAGGAGGTATGTGGCCGTAGCTCCGGACGGATCAGTCACGCGGAGATACGCTACCGCCGCATATCCCTTCTCGGAGGCATCACAGAAACCACAGAGAACGTAACTACAACCAGTATAGCAACCGATGTAGCGTGGGATTTGGATGTCCACCAGCCAACCCAGTGAATGGTAGAAGCGGGTCCAATCATCCACGATATCCGTCGGGATCCGACTGTCCCAGTCAACCTGCGCGAGCCACAGGCGTTGCATAATCGTCTTTGCATAGAATATCGTTGGCGACAGCATACCTAGCGGATCAAAAATCCTGGCGATCATGGACAGGACACCTCGCTTTGTGAGAACCAATTTAAAGTTGTTGACGGTGAAGGAAAAATAGTCCAAATCATGGTTCCACAACATGCCTAACACATGCGTGGCATTATTTTGTTCGAACGATAACGGGCTTCCAGAACGATCTTCCGGATGCAGATGGTCCAACAACTCAGGAGTGTTGCTAGCCCATTTGCGTAGTTGTAAGCCGGATCTGGCGAGAGTCTTGATCAGGTTGGACTGCAAAGCTTTGGCAGCTTCCAATGACTCCGCGCCAACACATATATCATCCATGTACGTTTGATTGTACAACGCTCCCTTCACGTCTGGCTGATCTGCGCATTCCGTGTCGGCGATGTAGCGGAGAACCCTCAGAGCTAAATAGGGAGCACTATTTATCCCATATGTGACGGTGTTCAGGGTATACTCTTGGACAGCGACTTGAGGTGATTCGCGCCACAGGATGTACTGATATCCTCGATATTGCGGCAGTACCTCAATCTGTCGATACATCTTACAAATGTCCGTTGTGAATGCCACTTTATGCACCCTGAACCCAACCAGAACATCAACAATGTCCTGTTGTAGCTTTGGTCCTACCAACAAACACTGGTTGAGGGATATTCCCGAGTGACACTTCGCCGAAGCATCGAACACTACTCGAAGCTTGACATCATCCCCTTCAACCTTCTGGACCGCATGGTGCGGAATATAATACTGTCCGACACCCTCTGCCCGGGTCATATGGCCGAGTTCCTCATACTCGGACATGAACTTGCGGTAGGCTGCATATAAGATGTTATCTGCCGCCAACTTCCGCTCTAGCTGCAGAAACCGATTGAGGGCTACCTGCCGAGAACCCGGAAAGGACTTCACTGGTTGACCTGAGCGAAAAGGAAGTGGAACAGAAAATCGGCCCTGCGAATCCCTGTTGACTTCCGAGTGGAACAACTCTTCACACAGACCATCTTCCGTGAATTGCTGCGGAGCTGCGTCCGGTTCCTCTACTAACCAGAATCTTTCCATAAGAGCTTCCATTGAAGACACCAAGGACACCAACATCGACTGAGCTCCAATATCTGGATGTTCTTGTACCGGACCAATCAGGACCCAACCGAAGACCGAGCTGTACACTGATGGGAATCCTGGGCCTAACGAACTGCTTTTATCATTCCAGACTTGTGGAAAGATGTCGGCGCCGATGAGCATATCGACGGGAGCAGGTTTGTCAAAACTCGGATCTGCCAGAGTCAAGTGGCTACACTTAGCCCGGACCTGAGCGGGTAATTGCCGAGCTGGCATGTCGGTAGTGATCGAAGACAGCACCCAAGGTTTGACGCTTATTGACGGCGTAGGGCGATTTCGTGGCTGGATCGTCAGCTGAACAACGCCATGTACATCCGGTACCCTTTGACCAGACAGTCCTGTGACGGGTACTGTCCAACGTGATGGTTTGAGTCCCAAACGCTCACAGCATTTTGATGTTATCGCGCTTATCTGCGAAGCCGAATCGATTAGCGCACGTATAGTGCGGCAACTCCCCACTGTGTCTTGTACTTGGATGCCCCCGCTGGACCTCGAGCTAAAGAAACTGGCCAGAATTGAAAGGGACAGAGCCGCGGTAAGGCGAGGCGCGATGACGGCCCTCGAGGCAGCGAATAGGGAGGAAAGATATACCGCTGAAACCATCCTCCTTTGGCAGCAACAGTGGGTCGCCTCTAGTAAGGGAAGGTGGACTGAGAGGTGGTTCCCGGACGTCCGGACGCGGCTGGACCGTGGGTGGTGTATCCCAGACCACTTCACGTCTCAGCTAATGTCGGGGCACGGGGACTTCAATCATTCACTCCACCGTTTCAACCTTACTGGCGATGCAGCTTGCCGTTGCGGGTTCCCGGCAGGAACCGCCGAGCATCTGCTGTTTGAATGCCCACTTGCTGACCGAGAAAGAGAACAACTCATAGCTGCGGCGCAAGCGACCGGTGCGGACTGGCCGTGCAGCTTAGAGCACATGACCGGATCTGAGGTCATGTTCCGGGCGCTTCAAAGATTCGCACATGAATCGCTTGAGAAGCGCACTGATGAAGGGCTGGCTCGTTAGGCGTGCTTCGGCGTTAATGTAAGATTCCGACACGGAATCCTGGGGAAGCCAGGATCGAGGGTAAAGAGGGATAACCCCTTCCTAATCCGCACGAGGAAAACCAGACCCGAGTAGGAATAGGGGCACAACTGAAAGGAAATGCCCGCAGATCTGCGACATACCGATGGGGAAATTGGGCGAGTGGAGACGGAAGGATCGGGAGAAAGTAACCACGCGTAGGTACCTCACGCCAGCCTATCCGTGGAACTCCGATCACATGCCGGCTATCACTCGTCCGACTCCGATCGAGAGTCCGACCAATTGAACCCAGACCGTTCAGGACGCCTAGTGCACGGAGAAGACCGGCTCGGGGTCATCGCCGCTAGTAAGCACCGCCGAGAAATCGGTGCGGGAACGGAAACCCGCGACAAAAACCGTACCGCTCCAACAAGGGTTGCGCCGCGGCGGACTAAAACTCCGTCCCCGACGATAATGCCAGCGGGAAAACGGTCGTTGTGGGTACCGGGAAGAATGGCTTCCGAAATCCCATTCCACGGGAACCAGAAATACGCCCCGCCGCGAAGACCGACAATGCCTCACGGCCCGGAAGGAAAGCGACGTTCTGGTTAGCAGTGGAGCGCGTGCCCGACGGGCCGCACGCGTGCGCCGGCCATGCCCCGCGCCCGCGTCCGGCTCGTCGCACACCCGCGCCTATGTGGACGGCCTCGTGGAGACTGTGGGAGTAACGTATTAGTAGAAGGGGAGAAACTTGTCCGGAGGTAAGATACCGGCGGTCGCCGACACGGGACTCGAGACCCAACGATCGATCTCAGAAAGAGAGCCGCCGGCGGGCGGGAGGCGTGACTGGCGTCCGGGCGCCCGCGCATAAAACTCGCCGGAGGGATGAGACCGTGTCACGAAGGCGAGGAGAGAGTTCGCCCGTGCAAGACGGATAAGGGCTTGAAACACAGCCACCGGGGTCAGAGCCTCGTTTCTCCCCGTCACAAAGTTGGTTATGTCTGTGTCTTGTACTTGGACCAGAGCTGTCCCTAGTAGCACCGTTGGGGATTGTTGCCGACCAAGCATGGCAGCTGGAGCACTGACAGGCTTCGAATCCGAGTCACGATGTAGCAATGTATGATGACGGCGCTTACATGTGGCACATGATGACGGACACTTGTATGACATATGACCTTCACCAAAGCAAACCATGCACAGACGATGGGTACATACGACCTTATATCGTTCATCGACAGACAAGGCCTTGAATTTTGAACAGTCAGCCAACTGGTGAGCACCAGAACACGAGAAGCACTTCGTGGAAGATGACCTTGCTTGGGTCGTTTTGGACGATGTAGGTTTGGCAGCTGCTGAAGGCTTAGCAGCTACTAAGGTTGTCTTAGCATCTCGCCGGAAAACAGGTTTCTTGATACTGGCCGGTTTGGACGAACTTCCTGACGGCTGTACACCAGCATTCTCGATAACCTGGATCCTTGCCTTCACAAACTTGATTACACTCTGGATCGATGGATACTCTTCAGTATTCTCAGACTCGAACTGACGTCTAGAAAATGTAGGTAAGCACCGAGCAGCCAAAGAAAACAACAAGAACGATGCTAAATCTGGAATCTGAAGCGATTCCAAGATCGCAATATTTTCATCAAACACTGACAGGAACTTCTGCAGAGCAGCATGATTCTCCGAACTTGCGACAGGAGCGTTTATCAATTTGTCAATGATTGATGACGCCAACCTGCGCGGTTTGTCATAGCGTTCGGCCAACGCCTCCCAAGCGAGGGTGAAAGACTCGTTCGATATGGAAAACCCTTTGATCACTTCCTGAGGATCAGGGTGTAGACACCCGACCAAATAATAAAACTTGGTTACATCAAGAATCCTGTCATTATTGGCTACCAAGTTTCCGAATAAGTCCCTAAAGGCTGGCCAGTTCTGGCATTCACCGTCGAAATATGGCAGGGGAATTTCGGGTAATCTCATAGGTGCCAAAGGTAAAGGCGCATATGGTGCTGGATCAACTTTGGACGACCCCGCAGAAGTACTCGAATTGTCACCAGTGGTCTCATACGTCACTCGCTGAACGGTACCAACGCTCACACCTAAAGCCGGTTGCGCTTCATTCCACACAGCCTTAATTTCCACTACTAACGATCGGATCTCAACATCCAACCCTACCGGAAACTCTGTCAGCAAATTCAAATTGGATAGGATTGACAACAAATCATTATTTTCTACCTCGAAACTGGCCCACAATGCATCCAGGTCCTGAATAGCAACAGCTAACTGAGGCCGAACAGCCTGGTTAGTTGCTAAACTAGTAGCCAGTTGATGAACATGGCGAATCCTAGCCACTACACCATCTCGACGCAGTATCGTTCGCTCCTTGGCTCGAGCATCCCGTTCTACGTCACCCATGTTACTAATACACTAGTAAGCACAGAGGCGCCTAACCACAATAATCAATCGAAGCAGAATATGATTAGTTGTTGAACGTCAATACGATACAGAACAGATCAAATGCAAGAGCACGAGCAAGCTCAACCAATTAAAATAATCAATATGAAGTCACACAATGCACAACGTTGATCAACGACGCCAAATGATAATGATTAAGCAGTAGCAATTAAATTGGTTACTTAAAAGTCAGAAGACTTAATTGATATAGGCAACACCTATGCCATCACCAACCTACACTAACTATACAATTGATAAAATACAATTATAGATCAGACGGTGAACAACGTCAAACAATAATAAACAAATCAACTAATAAAAATATAATGTGAAAGTTGGTGTAGGCAATAACTAGACAAGCAACTAATTCAACGCTAGCTCACACTCAATAAACAACTAATGACAGTTAAGACAAATTAAAATACTCGGGGAGCACCTACTATTATAATTTAATCAAAAAATCAGGTGTGACCGAACAATGCAATACTAGTTATAATAATTAAATTGATTAGAATAACTATGAACTAGAGAAATAAACAATTATGTAACATATAACCCTTACACTTCAGTTGAGCAACCTAAAGAGGATAATATAATAAAAACAATAAAGTAATAATATTATTATATAAAGTTATAGTACAGTACCTGAGCAATGGCACGGCCCACGACGCACACCTAAATCTTATGCTATACAAATATATAATAAATATAATAACTAGGTGAAAGTGCTACTATTAAGACTCAACTGTCAACAGCAGACAATAAAATAATAATAAACAACCCAATTAATTAAATAAACTATAATCACTAAGATAGGTGTTCACTAGACCAGCAGTCAGTAAGCAAGGACCTATAGCTATACCCAATATTAAAAAACAATAAATAAATTCAACCCAGGGAGCACCGGTATGATAACATAATTTATCTAATAATTATTGTAATAGGTAACTAAGGTAAATTTAAATTAATTAATTATAATAACAACCTAGCCGCACGAACACGGTTACAGTGAATATAACTCAACACTAAAATAATAAGTTTAATTATTATAAATAATGTAACAATAACTGAGCAGTCGGTTGAGTTAAATTCTTATACCTATATTCTACTGAAAAGTACCCACACTATATATTATATTAATATTGAGACCCCATAATCACAAATATAATATAATAATAAGCAAGCTAGTAATCTTAATAGCTAAGAGCACTAAATAGGTAGGAATTAGGAAAGGGATAAATAAATTTATACACTTTAAACTCATATGCTATAGCTACAAACAAAATGCACTACTCACATGTATCCTGAGTACCAGATCTGTTGATGGACCAATCAACCACGCTCTGCTACCAAATGTTTGCGCCGACGATCCTGACTAGCGGTTGTCGTCTGACACACGGTCCTCGGGATAAAGGCGGGGCAGGGCAAATATTAAATAACAACAATTTGAGTTTTAAAATATACAAATACTAGCATGTATTGTTCCACATGAGCAGTAGATAATTAAATATGAGACAATATTACAATATTAATACGGGGGGGGAAACGGTGATCACCGACTGAGCTGCCTCCCTGGCTGGTGTCTTGAGCTGATGGACTGTAGATGCTGAGCTGCTGAACTGGAGATGCTGAGCTGCTGAACTGGACCACGGGTGCGAGCGGATGCCCCGTTGTGTCGTGGAACAACGAGCGGTTAGCTGCACACGTGGACGCTAAGTATGAAAGTAGATAAAACTACACGGAGCTGTTGTTATGAGCTTAACGATTCACAACTGAATCACAGACTGGACGACGACAGTCAATAGGCCGAACCACCACGATGTCTAAAGAACTTTAGAACACGTTTTCCGGAGCACACTTCCAAACGGGAAAAGATGGCTGACGGACGAGCGAGTAGAGCAAAAAAAAGAACCACAGAGCTGTTGTATACTCGATGAGCAAGAAAAAGAGTGACGCGGACGACCGAGCTCGCCTGCGCCGAGCGCCGGTAACGGTCACCGGTAGTGTTGCCAACATTGCGGCTGCTGGCGCGCAACGCCCACGAACATGGTTACTGATTACCTATTCGATTACCGTGGTGGTCAACACAGCGCGACCACCGGCGGCGGCAGCTTCATATCAAACGGATCGAACAAGTATGATTAGTTAAATAGAAATGACTTCAGACGATATTTAGCGGATTCATCACCTGTATTTCAAAATTTTTTTACGACCTTTTATATTCACCCAAATGTATTGTAAAGACGTGTTTTAGTTGTAAAATAATGTGGACTTAACGATAAAAATATAAAAAGTATGATTAGTTCAATACAAATGACTTTAAACGATATTTAGCGGAATTATCACCATTTTTTACCAAATTTTTTTTCTATTTTTTGTATTCACCCAAATGTATTGTAAAGACGTGTTTTAGATGTAAAATAATGTGAACTTAACGATAAAAATATAAAAAGTATGATTAGTTCAATACAAATGACTTTAATCGATATTTAGCGAAATTATCACCATTTTTTACCAAATTTTTTCCCAAATTTTTTTTCTATTTTTTGTATTCACCCAAATGTATTGTAAAGACGTGTTTTAGATGTAAAATAATGTGAACTTAACGATAAAAATATAAAAAGTATGATTAGTTCAATACAAATGACTTTAATCGATATTTAGCGAAATTATCACCATTTTTTACCAAATTTTTTCCCAAATATTTTTTCTATTTTTTGTATTCACCCAAATGTATTGTAAAGACGTGTTTTAGATGTAAAATAACGTGAACTTAACGTTAAAAATATAAAAAGAATGATTAGTTTAATATAAATGACTTAGGACGATATTTAGCGGATTCATCACCTGTATTTCAAAATTTTTTTACGACCTTTTATATTCACCCAAATGTATTGTAAAGACGTGTTTTAGATGTAAAATAATGTGGACTTAACGATAAAAATATAAAAAGTATGATTAGTTCAATACAAATGACTTTAAACGATATTTAGCGGAATTATCACCATTTTTTACCAAATTTTTTCCCAAATTTTTTTTCTATTTTTTGTATTCACCCAAATGTATTGTAAAGACGTGTTTTAGATGTAAAATAATGTGAACTTAACGATAAAAATATAAAAAGTATGATTAGTTCAATATAAATGACTTTAAACGTTATTTAGTGGAATTATCACCATTTTTTACCAAATTTTTTTTCTATTTTTTGTATTCACCCAAATGTATTGTAAAGACGTGTTTTAGATGTAAAATAATGTGAACTTAACGATAAAAATATAAAAAGTATGATTAGTTCAATACAAATGACTTTAATCGATATTTAGCGAAATTATCACCATTTTTTACCAAATTTTTTCCCAAATTTTTTTTCTATTTTTTGTATTCACCCAAATGTATTGTAAAGACGTGTTTTAGATGTAAAATAATGTGAACTTAACGTTAAAAATATAAAAAGTATGATTAGTTCAATACAAATGACTTTAAACGTTATTTAGTGGAATTATCACCATTTTTTACCAAATTATTTTTCTATTTTTTGTATTCACCCAAATGTATTGTAAACACGTGTTTTAGATGTAAAATAATGTGAACTTAACGATAAAAATATAAAAAGTATGATTAGTTCAATACAAATGACTTTAATCGATATTTAGCGAAATTATCACCATTTTTTACCAAATTTTTTCCCAAATTTTTTTTCTATTTTTTGTATTCACCCAAATGTATTGTAAAGACGTGTTTTAGATGTAAAATAATGTGAACTTAACGATAAAAATATAAAAAGTATGATTAGTTCAATATAAATGACTTTAAACGTTATTTAGTGGAATTATCACCATTTTTTACCAAATTTTTTTTCTATTTTTTGTATTCACCCAAATGTATTGTAAACACGTGTTTTAGATGTAAAATAATGTGAACTTAACGATAAAAATATAAAAAGTATGATTAGTTCAATACAAATGACTTTAAACGATATTTAGCGGAATTATCACCATTTTTTACCCAATTTTTTCCCAAATTTTTTTTCTATTTTTTGTATTCACCCAAATGTATTGTAAAGACGTGTTTTAGATGTAAAATAATGGGAACTTAACGATAAAAATATAAAAAGTATGATTAGTTCAATACAAATGACTTTAATCGATATTTAGCGAAATTATCACCATTTTTTACCAAATTTCTTCCCAAATTTTTTTTCTATTTTTTGTATTCACCCAAATGTATTGTAAAGACGTGTTTTAGATGTAAAATAATGTGGACTTAATGATAAAAATATAAAAAGTATGATTAGTTCAATACAAATGACTTAAAACGATATTTAGCGGAATTATAACCATTTTTTACCAAATTTTAACACAAATTTTTTTTCTATTTTTTGTATTCACCCAAATGTATTGTAAACACGTGTTTTAGATGTAAAATAATGTGAACTTAACGTTAAAAATATAAAAAGTATGATTAGTTAAATAGAAATGACTTCAGACGATATTTAGCGGATTCATCACCTGTATTTCAAAATTTTTTTACGACCTTTTATATTCACCCAAATGTATTGTAAAGACGTGTTTTAGATGTAAAATAATGTGGACTTAACGATAAAAATATAAAAAGTATGATTAGTTCAATACAAATGACTTTAAACGATATTTAGCGGAATTATCACCATTTTTTACCCAATTTTTTCCCAAATTTTTTTTCTATTTTTTGTATTCACCCAAATGTATTGTAAAGACGTGTTTTAGATGTAAAATAATGGGAACTTAACGATAAAAATATAAAAAGTATGATTAGTTCAATACAAATGACTTTAATCGATATTTAGCGAAATTATCACCATTTTTTACCAAATTTCTTCCCAAATTTTTTTTCTATTTTTTGTATTCACCCAAATGTATTGTAAAGACGTGTTTTAGATGTAAAATAATGTGGACTTAATGATAAAAATATAAAAAGTATGATTAGTTCAATAAAAATGACTTAAAACGATATTTAGCGGAATTATAACCATTTTTTACCAAATTTTATCCCAAATTTTTTTTCTATTTTTTGTATTCACCCAAATGTATTGTAAACACGTGTTTTAGATGTAAAATAATGTGAACTTAACGTTAAAAATATAAAAAGTATGATTAGTTAAATAGAAATGACTTCAGACGATATTTAGCGGATTCATCACCTGTATTTCAAAATTTTTTTACGACCTTTTATATTCACCCAAATGTATTGTAAAGACGTGTTTTAGATGTAAAATAATGTGGACTTAACGATAAAAATATAAAAAGTATGATTAGTTCAATACAAATGACTTTAAACGATATTTAGCGGAATTATCACCATTTTTTACCCAATTTTTTCCCAAATTTTTTTTCTATTTTTTGTATTCACCCAAATGTATTGTAAACACGTGTTTTAGATGTAAAATAATGTGAACTTAACGATAAAAATATAAAAAGTATGATTAGTTCAATACAAATGACTTTAAACGATATTTAGCGGAATTATCACCATTTTTTACCCAATTTTTTCCCAAATTTTTTTTCTATTTTTTGTATTCACCCAAATGTATTGTAAACACGTGTTTTAGATGTAAAATAATGTGAACTTAACGATAAAAATATAAAAAGTATGATTAGTTCAATACAAATGACTTTAATCGATATTTAGCGAAATTATCACCATTTTTTACCAAATTTCTTCCCAAATTTTTTTTCTATTTTTTGTATTCACCCAAATGTATTGTAAAGACGTGATTTAGATGTAAAATAATGTGGACTTAATGATAAAAATATAAAAAGTATGATTAGTTCAATACAAATGACTTAAAACGATATTTAGCGGAATTATAACTATTTTTTACCAAATTTTTTCCCAAATTTTTTTTCTATTTTTTGTATTCACCCAAATGTATTGTAAACACGTGTTTTAGATGTATAATAATGTGAACTTAACGTTAAAAATATAAAAAGTATGATTAGTTCAATACAAATGACTTTAAACGTTATTTAGTGGAATTATCACCATTTTTTACCAAATTTTTTTTCTATTTTTTGTATTCACCCAAATGTATTGTAAACACGTGTTTTAGATGTAAAATAATGTGAACTTAACGATAAAAATATAAAAAGTATGATTAGTTCAATACAAATGACTTTAAACGATATTTAGCGGAATTATCACCATTTTTTACCAAATTTTTTCCCAAATTTTTTTTCTATTTTTTGTATTCACCCAAATGTATTGTAAAGACGTGTTTTAGATGTAAAATAATGTGAACTTAACGATAAAAATATAAAAAGTATGATTAGTTCAATATAAATGACTTTAAACGTTATTTAGTGGAATTATCACCATTTTTTACCAAATTTTTTTTCTATTTTTTGTATTCACCCAAATGTATTGTAAACACGTGTTTTAGATGTAAAATAATGTGAACTTAACGATAAAAATATAAAAAGTATGATTAGTTCAATACAAATGACTTTAAACGATATTTAGCGGAATTATCACCATTTTTTACCCAAATTTTTCCCAAATTTTTTTTCTATTTTTTGTATTCACCCAAATGTATTGTAAAGACGTGTTTTAGATGTAAAATAATGTAAACTTAACGATAAAAATATAAAAAGTATGATTAGTTCAATACAAATGACTTTAATCGATATTTAGCGAAATTATCACAATTTTTTACCAAATTTTTTCCCAAATTTTTTTTCTATTTTTTGTATTCACCCAAATGTATTGTAAAGACGTGTTTTAGATGTAAAATAATGTGAACTTAACGATAAAAATATAAAAAGTATGATTAGTTCAATATAAATGACTTTAAACGTTATTTAGTGGAATTATCACCATTTTTTACCAAATTTTTTTTCTATTTTTTGTATTCACCCAAATGTATTGTAAACACGTGTTTTAGATGTAAAATAATGTGAACTTAACGATAAAAATATAAAAAGTATGATTAGTTCAATACAAATGACTTTAAACGATATTTAGCGGAATTATCACCATTTTTTACCCAATTTTTTCCCAAATTTTTTTTCTATTTTTTGTATTCACCCAAATGTATTGTAAAGACGTGTTTTAGATGTAAAATAATGTGAAATTAACGATAAAAATATAAAAAGTATGATTAGTTCAATACAAATGACTTTAATCGATATTTAGCGAAATTATCACCATTTTTTACCAAATTTCTTCCCAAATTTTTTTTCTATTTTTTGTATTCACCCAAATGTATTGTAAAGACGTGTTTTAGATGTAAAATAATGTGGACTTAATGATAAAAATATAAAAAGTATGATTAGTTCAATACAAATGACTTAAAACGATATTTAGCGGAATTATAACCATTTTTTACCAAATTTTTTCCCAAATTTTTTTTCTATTTTTTGTATTCACCCAAATGTATTGTAAACACGTGTTTTAGATGTAAAATAATGTGAACTTAACGTTAAAAATATAAAAAGTATGATTAGTTAAATAGAAATGACTTCAGACGATATTTAGCGGATTCATCACCTGTATTTCAAAATTTTTTTACGACCTTTTATATTCACCCAAATGTATTGTAAAGACGTGTTTTAGATGTAAAATAATGTGGACTTAACGATAAAAATATAAAAAGTATGATTAGTTCAATACAAATGACTTTAAACGATATTTAGCGGAATTATCACCATTTTTTACCAAATTTTTTTTCTATTTTTTGTATTCACCCAAATGTATTGTAAACACGTGTTTTAGATGTAAAATAATGTGAACTTAACGTTAAAAATATAAAAAGTATGATTAGTTCAATACAAATGACTTTAATCGATATTTAGCGAAATTATCACCATTTTTTACCAAATTTTTTCCCAGATTTTTTTTCTATTTTTTGTATTCACCCAAATGTATTGTAAAGACGTGTTTTAGATGTAAAATAATGTGAACTTAACGATAAAAATATAAAAAGTATGATTAGTTCAATACAAATGACTTTAATCGATATTTAGCGAAATTATCACCATTTTTTACCAAATTTTTTCCCAAATTTTTTTTCTATTTTTTGTATTCACCCAAATGTATTGTAAAAACGTGTTTTAGATGTAAAATAATGTGAACTTAACGATAAAAATATAAAAAGTATGATTAGTTCAATATAAATGACTTTAAACGTTATTTAGTGGAATTATCACCATTTTTTACCAAATTTTTTCCCAAATTTTTTTTCTATTTTTTGTATTCACCCAAATGTATTGTAAACACGTGTTTTAGATGTAAAATAACGTGAACTTAACGTTAAAAATATAAAAAGAATTATTAGTTTAATATAAATGACTTAGGACGATATTTAGCGGATTCATCACCTGTATTTCAAAATTTTTTTACGACCTTTTATATTCACCCAAATGTATTGTAAAGACGTGTTTTAGATGTAAAATAATGTGGACTTAACGATAAAAATATAAAAAGTATGATTAGTTCAATACAAATGACTTTAAACGATATTTAGCGGAATTATCACCATTTTTTACCCAATTTTTTCCCAAATTTTTTTTCTATTTTTTGTATTCACCCAAATGTATTGTAAACACGTGTTTTAGATGTAAAATAATGTGAACTTAACGATAAAAATATAAAAAGTATGATTAGTTCAATACAAATGACTTTAAACGATATTTAGCGGAATTATCACCATTTTTTACCCAATTTTTTCCCAAATTTTTTTTCTATTTTTTGTATTCACCCAAATGTATTGTAAAGACGTGTTTTAGATGTAAAATAATGTGAACTTAACGATAAAAATATAAAAAGTATGATTAGTTCAATACAAATGACTTTAATCGATATTTAGCGAAATTATCACCATTTTTTACCAAATTTCTTCCCAAATTTTTTTTCTATTTTTTGTATTCACCCAAATGTATTGTAAAGACGTGTTTTAGATGTAAAATAATGTGGACTTAATGATAAAAATATAAAAAGTATGATTAGTTCAATACAAATGACTTAAAACGATATTTAGCGGAATTATAACCATTTTTTACCAAATTTTTTCCCAAATTTTTTTTCTATTTTTTGTATTCACCCAAATGTATTGTAAACACGTGTTTTAGATGTATAATAATGTGAACTTAACGTTAAAAATATAAAAAGTATTATTAGTTAAATAGAAATGACTTCAGACGATATTTAGCGGATTCATCACCTGTATTTCAAAATTTTTTTACGACCTTTTATATTCACCCAAATGTATTGTAAAGACGTGTTATAGATGTAAAATAATGTGGACTTAACGATAAAAAAATAAAAAGTATGATTAGTTCAATACAAATGACTTTAAACGATATTTAGCGGAATTATCACCATTTTTTACCCAATTTTTTCCCAAATTTTTTTTCTATTTTTTGTATTCACCCAAATGTATTGTAAAGACGTGTTTTAGATGTAAAATAATGTGAACTTAACGTTAAAAATATAAAAAGTATGATTAGTTTAATAGAAATGACTTAGGACGATATTTAGCGGATTCATCACCTATATTTCAAAATTTTTTTACGACCTTTTATATTCACCCAAATGTATTGTAAAGACGTGTCTTAGATGTAAAATAATGTGAACTTAACGATAAAAATATAAAAAGTATGATTAGTTCAATACAAATGACTTTAAACGATATTCAGCGGAATTATCACCATTTTTTACCAAATTTTTTTTCTATTTTTTGTATTCACCCAAATGTATTGTAAAGACGTGTTTTAGATGTAAAATAATGTGAACTTAACGTTAAAAATATAAAAAGTATGATTAGTTCAATACAAATGACTTTAAACGTTATTTAGTGGAATTATCACCATTTTTTACCAAATTTTTTTTCTATTTTTTGTATTCACCCAAATGTATTGTAAAGACGTGTTTTAGATGTAAAATAATGTGAACTTAACGATAAAAATATAAAAAGTATGATTAGTTCAATACAAATGACTTTAAACGATATTTAGCGGAATTATCACCATTTTTTACCAAATTTTTTCCCAAATTTTTTTTCTATTTTTTGTATTCACCCAAATGTATTGTAAAGACGTGTTTTAGATGTAAAATAATGTGAACTTAACGATAAAAATATAAAAAGTATGATTAGTTCAATATAAATGACTTTAAACGTTATTTAGTGGAATTATCACCATTTTTTACCAAATTTTTTTTCTATTTTTTGTATTCACCCAAATGTATTGTAAACACGTGTTTTAGATGTAAAATAATGTGAACTTAACGATAAAAATATAAAAAGTATGATTAGTTCAATACAAATGACTTAAAACGATATTTAGCGGAATTATAACCATTTTTTACCAAATTTTTTCCCAAATTTTTTTTCTATTTTTTGTATTCACCCAAATGTATTGTAAACACGTGTTTTAGATGTAAAATAATGTGAACTTAACGTTAAAAATATAAAAAGTATGATTAGTTAAATAGAAATGACTTCAGACGATATTTAGCGGATTCATCACCTGTATTTCAAAATTTTTTTACGACCTTTTATATTCACCCAAATGTATTGTAAAGACGTGTTTTAGATGTAAAATAATGTGGACTTAACGATAAAAATATAAAAAGTATGATTAGTTCAATACAAATGACTTTAAACGATATTTAGCGGAATTATCACCATTTTTTACCAAATTTTTTTTCTATTTTTTGTATTCACCCAAATGTATTGTAAACACGTGTTTTAGATGTAAAATAATGTGAACTTAACGTTAAAAATATAAAAAGTATGATTAGTTCAATACAAATGACTTTAATCGATATTTAGCGAAATTATCACCATTTTTTACCAAATTTTTTCCCAGATTTTTTTTCTATTTTTTGTATTCACCCAAATGTATTGTAAAGACGTGTTTTAGATGTAAAATAATGTGAACTTAACGATAAAAATATAAAAAGTATGATTAGTTCAATACAAATGACTTTAATCGATATTTAGCGAAATTATCACCATTTTTTACCAAATTTTTTCCCAAATTTTTTTTCTATTTTTTGTATTCACCCAAATGTATTGTAAAAACGTGTTTTAGATGTAAAATAATGTGAACTTAACGATAAAAATATAAAAAGTATGATTAGTTCAATATAAATGACTTTAAACGTTATTTAGTGGAATTATCACCATTTTTTACCAAATTTTTTTTCTATTTTTTGTATTCACCCAAATGTATTGTAAACACGTGTTTTAGATGTAAAATAATGTGAACTTAACGATAAAAATATAAAAAGTATGATTAGTTCAATACAAATGAATTTAAACGATATTTAGCGGAATTATCACCATTTTTTACCCAATTTTTTGCCAAATTTTTTTTCTATTTTTTGTATTCACCCAAATGTATTGTAAAGACGTGTTTTAGATGTAAAATAATGTGAACTTAACGATAAAAATATAAAAAGTATGATTAGTTCAATACAAATGACTTTAATCGATATTTAGCGAAATTATCACCATTTTTTACCAAATTTTTTCCCAAATTTTTTTTCTATTTTTTGTATTCACCCAAATGTATTGTAAAGACGTGTTTTAGATGTAAAATAATGTGAACTTAACGATAAAAATATAAAAAGTATGATTAGTTCAATACAAATGACTTTAAACGATATTTAGCGAAATTATCACCATTTTTTACCAAATTTTTTCCCAAATTTTTTTTCTATTTTTTGTATTCACCCAAATGTATTGTAAACACGTGTTTTAGATGTAAAATAATGTGAACTTAACGATAAAAATATAAAAAGTATGATTAGTTCAATACAAATGACTTTAAACGATATTTAGCGGAATTATCACCATTTTTTACCCAAATTTTTCCCAAATTTTTTTTCTATTTTTTGTATTCACCCAAATGTATTGTAAAGACGTGTTTTAGATGTAAAATAATGTAAACTTAACGATAAAAATATAAAAAGTATGATTAGTTCAATACAAATGACTTTAATCGATATTTAGCGAAATTATCACCATTTTTTACCAAATTTTTTCCCAAATTTTTTTTCTATTTTTTGTATTCACCCAAATGTATTGTAAAGACGTGTTTTAGATGTAAAATAATGTGAACTTAACGATAAAAATATAAAAAGTATGATTAGTTCAATATAAATGACTTTAAACGTTATTTAGTGGAATTATCACCATTTTTTACCAAATTTTTTTTCTATTTTTTGTATTCACCCAAATGTATTGTAAACACGTGTTTTAGATGTAAAATAATGTGAACATAACGATAAAAATATAAAAAGTATGATTAGTTCAATACAAATGACTTTAAACGATATTTAGCGGAATTATCACCATTTTTTACCCAATTTTTTCCCAAATTTTTTTTCTATTTTTTGTATTCACCCAAATGTATTGTAAACACGTGTTTTAGATGTAAAATAATGTGAACTTAACGATAAAAATATAAAAAGTATGATTAGTTCAATACAAATGACTTTAAACGATATTTAGCGGAATTATCACCATTTTTTACCCAATTTTTTCCCAAATTTTTTTTCTATTTTTTGTATTCACCCAAATGTATTGTAAAGACGTGTTTTAGATGTAAAATAATGTGAACTTAACGATAAAAATATAAAAAGTATGATTAGTTCAATACAAATGACTTTAATCGATATTTAGCGAAATTATCACCATTTTTTACCAAATTTCTTCCCAAATTTTTTTTCTATTTTTTGTATTCACCCAAATGTATTGTAAAGACGTGTTTTAGATGTAAAATAATGTGGACTTAATGATAAAAATATAAAAAGTATGATTAGTTCAATACAAATGACTTAAAACGATATTTAGCGGAATTATAACCATTTTTTACCAAATTTTTTCCCAAATTTTTTTTCTATTTTTTGTATTCACCCAAATGTATTGTAAACACGTGTTTTAGATGTAAAATAATGTGAACTTAACGTTAAAAATATAAAAAGTATGATTAGTTAAATAGAAATGACTTCAGACGATATTTAGCGGATTCATCACCTGTATTTCAAAATTTTTTTACGACCTTTTATATTCACCCAAATGTATTGTAAAGACGTGTTTTAGATGTAAAATAATGTGGACTTAACGATAAAAATATAAAAAGTATGATTAGTTCAATACAAATGACTTTAAACGATATTTAGCGGAATTATCACCATTTTTTACCAAATTTTTTTTCTATTTTTTGTATTCACCCAAATGTATTGTAAACACGTGTTTTAGATGTAAAATAATGTGAACTTAACGTTAAAAATATAAAAAGTATGATTAGTTCAATACAAATGACTTTAATCGATATTTAGCGAAATTATCACCATTTTTTACCAAATTTTTTCCCAGATTTTTTTTCTATTTTTTGTATTCACCCAAATGTATTGTAAAGACGTGTTTTAGATGTAAAATAATGTGAACTTAACGATAAAAATATAAAAAGTATGATTAGTTCAATACAAATGACTTTAATCGATATTTAGCGAAATTATCACCATTTTTTACCAAATTTTTTCCCAAATTTTTTTTCTATTTTTTGTATTCACCCAAATGTATTGTAAAAACGTGTTTTAGATGTAAAATAATGTGAACTTAACGATAAAAATATAAAAAGTATGATTAGTTCAATATAAATGACTTTAAACGTTATTTAGTGGAATTATCACCATTTTTTACCAAATTTTTTTTCTATTTTTTGTATTCACCCAAATGTATTGTAAACACGTGTTTTAGATGTAAAATAATGTGAACTTAACGATAAAAATATAAAAAGTATGATTAGTTCAATACAAATGAATTTAAACGATATTTAGCGGAATTATCACCATTTTTTACCCAATTTTTTGCCAAATTTTTTTTCTATTTTTTGTATTCACCCAAATGTATTGTAAAGACGTGTTTTAGATGTAAAATAATGTGAACTTAACGATAAAAATATAAAAAGTATGATTAGTTCAATACAAATGACTTTAATCGATATTTAGCGAAATTATCACCATTTTTTACCAAATTTTTTCCCAAATTTTTTTTCTATTTTTTGTATTCACCCAAATGTATTGTAAAGACGTGTTTTAGATGTAAAATAATGTGAACTTAACGATAAAAATATAAAAAGTATGATTAGTTCAATACAAATGACTTTAAACGATATTTAGCGAAATTATCACCATTTTTTACCAAATTTTTTCCCAAATTTTTTTTACGACCTTTTATATTCACCCAAATGTATTGTAAAGACGTGTTTTAGATGTAAAATAATGTGGACTTAACGATAAAAATATAAAAAGTATGATTAGTTCAATACAAATGACTTTAAACGATATTTAGCGGAATTATCACCATTTTTTACCAAATTTTTTTTCTATTTTTTGTATTCACCCAAATGTATTGTAAACACGTGTTTTAGATGTAAAATAATGTGAACTTAACGTTAAAAATATAAAAAGTATGATTAGTTCAATACAAATGACTTTAATCGATATTTAGCGAAATTATCACCATTTTTTACCAAATTTTTTCCCAAATTTTTTTTCTATTTTTTGTATTCACCCAAATGTATTGTAAAGACGTGTTTTAGATGTAAAATAATGTGAACTTAACGATAAAAATATAAAAAGTATGATTAGTTCAATATAAATGACTTTAAACGTTATTTAGTGGAATTATCACCATTTTTTACCAAATTTTTTTTCTATTTTTTGTATTCACCCAAATGTATTGTAAACACGTGTTTTAGATGTAAAATAATGTGAACATAACGATAAAAATATAAAAAGTATGATTAGTTCAATACAAATGACTTTAAACGATATTTAGCGGAATTATCACCATTTTTTACCCAATTTTTTCCCAAATTTTTTTTCTATTTTTTGTATTCACCCAAATGTATTGTAAACACGTGTTTTAGATGTAAAATAATGTGAACTTAACGATAAAAATATAAAAAGTATGATTAGTTCAATACAAATGACTTTAAACGATATTTAGCGGAATTATCACCATTTTTTACCCAATTTTTTCCCAAATTTTTTTTCTATTTTTTGTATTCACCCAAATGTATTGTAAAGACGTGTTTTAGATGTAAAATAATGTGAACTTAACGATAAAAATATAAAAAGTATGATTAGTTCAATACAAATGACTTTAATCGATATTTAGCGAAATTATCACCATTTTTTACCAAATTTCTTCCCAAATTTTTTTTCTATTTTTTGTATTCACCCAAATGTATTGTAAAGACGTGTTTTAGATGTAAAATAATGTGGACTTAATGATAAAAATATAAAAAGTATGATTAGTTCAATACAAATGACTTAAAACGATATTTAGCGGAATTATAACCATTTTTTACCAAATTTTTTCCCAAATTTTTTTTCTATTTTTTGTATTCACCCAAATGTATTGTAAACACGTGTTTTAGATGTAAAATAATGTGAACTTAACGTTAAAAATATAAAAAGTATGATTAGTTAAATAGAAATGACTTCAGACGATATTTAGCGGATTCATCACCTGTATTTCAAAATTTTTTTACGACCTTTTATATTCACCCAAATGTATTGTAAAGACGTGTTTTAGATGTAAAATAATGTGGACTTAACGATAAAAATATAAAAAGTATGATTAGTTCAATACAAATGACTTTAAACGATATTTAGCGGAATTATCACCATTTTTTACCAAATTTTTTTTCTATTTTTTGTATTCACCCAAATGTATTGTAAACACGTGTTTTAGATGTAAAATAATGTGAACTTAACGTTAAAAATATAAAAAGTATGATTAGTTCAATACAAATGACTTTAATCGATATTTAGCGAAATTATCACCATTTTTTACCAAATTTTTTCCCAGATTTTTTTTCTATTTTTTGTATTCACCCAAATGTATTGTAAAGACGTGTTTTAGATGTAAAATAATGTGAACTTAACGATAAAAATATAAAAAGTATGATTAGTTCAATACAAATGACTTTAATCGATATTTAGCGAAATTATCACCATTTTTTACCAAATTTTTTCCCAAATTTTTTTTCTATTTTTTGTATTCACCCAAATGTATTGTAAAAACGTGTTTTAGATGTAAAATAATGTGAACTTAACGATAAAAATATAAAAAGTATGATTAGTTCAATATAAATGACTTTAAACGTTATTTAGTGGAATTATCACCATTTTTTACCAAATTTTTTTTCTATTTTTTGTATTCACCCAAATGTATTGTAAACACGTGTTTTAGATGTAAAATAATGTGAACTTAACGATAAAAATATAAAAAGTATGATTAGTTCAATACAAATGAATTGAAACGATATTTAGCGGAATTATCACCATTTTTTACCCAATTTTTTCCCAAATTTTTTTTCTATTTTTTGTATTCACCCAAATGTATTGTAAAGACGTGTTTTAGATGTAAAATAATGTAAACTTAACGATAAAAATATAAAAAGTATGATTAGTTCAATACAAATGACTTTAATCGATATTTAGCGAAATTATCACCATTTTTTACCAAATTTTTTCCCAAATTTTTTTTCTATTTTTTGTATTCACCCAAATGTATTGTAAAGACGTGTTTTAGATGTAAAATAATGTGAACTTAACGATAAAAATATAAAAAGTATGATTAGTTCAATACAAATGACTTTAAACGATATTTAGCGAAATTATCACCATTTTTTACCAAATTTTTTCCCAAATTTTTTTTCTATTTTTTGTATTCACCCAAATGTATTGTAAACACGTGTTTTAGATGTAAAATAACGTGAACTTAACGTTAAAAATATAAAAAGAATTATTAGTTTAATATAAATGACTTAGGACGATATTTAGCGGATTCATCACCTGTATTTCAAAATTTTTTTACGACCTTTTATATTCACCCAAATGTATTGTAAAGACGTGTTTTAGATGTAAAATAATGTGGAATTAACGATAAAAATATAAAAAGTATGATTAGTTCAATACAAATGACTTTAAACGATATTTAGCGGAATTATCACCATTTTTTACCCAATTTTTTCCCAAATTTTTTTTCTATTTTTTGTATTCACCCAAATGTATTGTAAACACGTGTTTTAGATGTAAAATAATGTGAACTTAACGATAAAAATATAAAAAGTATGATTAGTTCAATACAAATGACTTTAAACGATATTTAGCGGAATTATCACCATTTTTTACCCAATTTTTTCCCAAATTTTTTTTCTATTTTTTGTATTCACCCAAATGTATTGTAAAGACGTGTTTTAGATGTAAAATAATGTGAACTTAACGATAAAAATATAAAAAGTATGATTAGTTCAATATAAATGACTTTAAACGTTATTTAGTGGAATTATCACCATTTTTTACCAAATTTTTTTTCTATTTTTTGTATTCACCCAAATGTATTGTAAACACGTGTTTTAGATGTAAAATAATGTGAACTTAACGATAAAAATATAAAAAGTATGATTAGTTCAATACAAATGACTTAAAACGATATTTAGCGGAATTATAACCATTTTTTACCAAATTTTTTCCCAAATTTTTTTTCTATTTTTTGTATTCACCCAAATGTATTGTAAACACGTGTTTTAGATGTATAATAATGTGAACTTAACGTTAAAAATATAAAAAGTATGATTAGTTCAATACAAATGACTTTAATCGATATTTAGCGAAATTATCACCATTTTTTACCAAATTTCTTCCCAAATTTTTTTTCTATTTTTTGTATTCACCCAAATGTATTGTAAAGACGTGTTTTAGATGTAAAATAATGTGGACTTAATGATAAAAATATAAAAAGTATGATTAGTTCAATACAAATGACTTTAAACGATATTTAGCGAAATTATCACCATTTTTTACCAAATTTTTTCCCAAATTTTTTTTACGACCTTTTATATTCACCCAAATGTATTGTAAAGACGTGTTTTAGATGTAAAATAATGTGGACTTAACGATAAAAATATAAAAAGTATGATTAGTTCAATACAAATGACTTTAAACGATATTTAGCGGAATTATCACCATTTTTTACCAAATTTTTTTTCTATTTTTTGTATTCACCCAAATGTATTGTAAACACGTGTTTTAGATGTAAAATAATGTGAACTTAACGTTAAAAATATAAAAAGTATGATTAGTTCAATACAAATGACTTTAATCGATATTTAGCGAAATTATCACCATTTTTTACCAAATTTTTTCCCAAATTTTTTTTCTATTTTTTGTATTCACCCAAATGTATTGTAAAGACGTGTTTTAGATGTAAAATAATGTGAACTTAACGATAAAAATATAAAAAGTATGATTAGTTCAATATAAATGACTTTAAACGTTATTTAGTGGAATTATCACCATTTTTTACCAAATTTTTTTTCTATTTTTTGTATTCACCCAAATGTATTGTAAACACGTGTTTTAGATGTAAAATAATGTGAACATAACGATAAAAATATAAAAAGTATGATTAGTTCAATACAAATGACTTTAAACGATATTTAGCGAAATTATCACCATTTTTTACCAAATTTTTTCCCAAATTTTTTTTACGACCTTTTATATTCACCCAAATGTATTGTAAAGACGTGTTTTAGATGTAAAATAATGTGGACTTAACGATAAAAATATAAAAAGTATGATTAGTTCAATACAAATGACTTTAAACGATATTTAGCGGAATTATCACCATTTTTTACCAAATTTTTTTTCTATTTTTTGTATTCACCCAAATGTATTGTAAACACGTGTTTTAGATGTAAAATAATGTGAACTTAACGTTAAAAATATAAAAAGTATGATTAGTTCAATACAAATGACTTTAATCGATATTTAGCGAAATTATCACCATTTTTTACCAAATTTTTTCCCAGATTTTTTTTCTATTTTTTGTATTCACCCAAATGTATTGTAAAGACGTGTTTTAGATGTAAAATAATGTGAACTTAACGATAAAAATATAAAAAGTATGATTAGTTCAATACAAATGACTTTAATCGATATTTAGCGAAATTATCACCATTTTTTACCAAATTTTTTCCCAAATTTTTTTTCTATTTTTTGTATTCACCCAAATGTATTGTAAAAACGTGTTTTAGATGTAAAATAATGTGAACTTAACGATAAAAATATAAAAAGTATGATTAGTTCAATATAAATGACTTTAAACGTTATTTAGTGGAATTATCACCATTTTTTACCAAATTTTTTTTCTATTTTTTGTATTCACCCAAATGTATTGTAAACACGTGTTTTAGATGTAAAATAATGTGAACTTAACGATAAAAATATAAAAAGTATGATTAGTTCAATACAAATGAATTGAAACGATATTTAGCGGAATTATCACCATTTTTTACCCAATTTTTTCCCAAATTTTTTTTCTATTTTTTGTATTCACCCAAATGTATTGTAAAGACGTGTTTTAGATGTAAAATAATGTAAACTTAACGATAAAAATATAAAAAGTATGATTAGTTCAATACAAATGACTTTAATCGATATTTAGCGAAATTATCACCATTTTTTACCAAATTTTTTCCCAAATTTTTTTTCTATTTTTTGTATTCACCCAAATGTATTGTAAAG